>NC_058135.1:12861698-13054395 GCF_016433145.1 Gracilinanus agilis | reverse complement strand
TATATACCTAAAACCATCAACAAGCATTATATGCAATGGGGATAAATTAGAAGCCTTCCCAATAAGATCAGGAGTGAAACAAGGATGCCCATTATCACCTCTATTATTCAACATAGTACTAGAAACACTAGCAATAGCAATTAGAGAAGAAAAAGAAATTGAAGGTATCAAAATAGGCAAGGAGGAGACTAAGCTATCACTCTTTGCAGATGATATGATGGTATACTTAAAAAATCCTAGAGAATGAACTAAGAGGCTGGTAGAAATAATCAACAACTTTAGCAAAGTGGCAGGATACAAAATAAATGCACATAAATCATCAGCATTTCTATATATTTCCAACACATCACAGCAGCAAGAGGTAGAAAGAGAAACACCATTTAAAATCACCCTAGACAATATAAAATACTTGGGAATCAATCTAACAAAACAAACACAGCTATTATACGAAAACAACTACAAAACACTTTCCAAACAAATAAAACTGGACCTCAACAATTGGAAAGCCATTAACTGTTCATGGGTAGGATGAGCTAACATAATAAAAATGAACATCCTACCCAAATTAATTTACCTATTTAGTGCCATACCTATCAAATTACCAAAAAACTTCTTTACTGAATTAGGAAAAACTATAACAAATTTAATTTGGAATAACAAAAGATCAAGAATATCAAGGGAAATAATGGGAAAAAATGTGAAGGAAGGGGGCCTAGCAGTACCAGATATCAAACTATACTATAAAGCAGCAGTAATTAAATCAATATGGTACTGGCTAAGAGATAGAAGGGAGGATCAGTGGAATAGACTCAGGGTTAATGATGTCAGCAAGACAGTGTATGATAAACCCAAAGAGCCCAACTTTTGGGACATGAATCCACTATTTGACAAAAACTGCTGGGAAATTTGGAAAACAATATGGGAGAGATTTGTTTTAGATCAACATCTCACACCCTACACCAAGATAAATTCAGAATGGGTGAATGATTTGAATATAAAGAGGGAAACTATAAATAAGTTAAGTGAACACAGAATAGTATACTTGTCAGATCTCTGGGAAAGGAAAGATTTTAAAACCAAGCAAGAGTTAGAGAAAATTACAAAATGTAAATTTAATGGTTTTGATTATATTAAGCTAAAAGGCTTTTGTACAAACAAAAACAATGTAGTCAAAATCAGACGGGAAACAACAAATTGGGAAAAAATCTTTATAACGAAAAACTCTGACAGGGGTCTAATCACTCAAATATACAAGGAGTTAAAGCAATTGTATAAAAAATCAAGCCATTCCCCAATTGATAAATGGGCAAGAGACATGAATAGGCAATTTTCAGATAAATAAATCAAAAGTATCAAAAAGCACATGAGAAAGTGTTCTAAATCTCTAATAATTAGAGAAATGCAAATCAAAACAACTCTGAGGTAACACCTCACACCTAGCAGATTGGCTAAAATGAAAGAAGGGGAGAGTAATGAATGTTGGAGGGGATGTGGCAAAATCGGGACATTAATGCATTGCTGGTGGAGTTGTGAAATGATCCAACCATTCTGGCTGGCAATTTGGAACTATGCCGAAAGGGCTATAAAAGACTATCTGCCCTTTGATCCAGCCATACCATTGCTGGGCTTGTACCCCAAAGAGATCATAGATAAACAGACTTGCATGAAAATATTTATAGCTGCGCTTTTTGTGATTGCAAAGAACTGGAAAAGGAGGGTATGTCCTTCAATTGGGGAATGGCTGAAAAAATTGTGGTATATGCGGGTGATGGAACACTATTGTGCTAAAAGGAATAATAAACTGGAGGAATTCCATGCAAATTGGAGAGACCTCCAGGAAGTGATGCAGAGCGAAAGGAGCAGAGCCACAAGAACATTGTACACAGAGACTGATATACTATGGTAAAATCAAATGCAATGGGCTCCTGTACCAGGAGCACTGCAATGACACAGGACAGCTCTGAGGGATTTATGGTAAAGATGCTACCCACATTCAGAGGAAGGACTGTAGGAGAGGAAACATATAAGATAAACAATTGCTTGAATGCATGGGCTGAGGCGGACATGAATGGGAAATAGACCCTGAAGAAGGACACATGTTACAACCAGTGGAAATGTGCGTTGGCCATGGTTGGGGGGAGAACAGGAGGTGAAGGGGAAAGTAGGGGCATAAAGTATGTAAACAGGCTAAAAACGAATATTAATAAATGTCTAATAAAAAAAGAACTTTGCACCATCTCAAAGGCATTCTTGCCTTCTCTCTTCCTGTTCAATTCATGTGCATTTCCAGTGACTGTCTAGGCTAGCTGGTTGGAGACTACAGTTCTTAGTGTTTATTATCTACCAGGTACTATGTAGGGCACCAGTCACACAAATGCAAGCAAATAAGAAAGTCTCCATATGAATTTACATTCTAACAGAAAGGCAACACATATGGGACACTGAGGAAAGGGAACCAATACATATATCATGAAGTGAACATGGTCTGAAAAATATTGGGTCCTCCACAAGATAAAGCAAAAGCTGATCTTTCAGACGTGAGGGTCAGAAGTAGGTCCTCCCAATGCAATACAGTGTTCTTTCTACTCTAAGAAATATACATCAAGGAAAATTATTTTTAGAAATTGAAAAGAATGAATTAACACTATCCTCTATGAATCTGAATTATCTGACCCAGAAAAATTACTATATCTCTACTAAAAAATATCCAGTATGTATTATTTCTTATAACACATCATCTGTAATTTTAGGTTATTGGTAATCAGAGAATCAGAATTTAAAATTTGTCCATCTAGTCCCACCCAGACAAAAAAGGAATCCCCATAGTCACACGCATAACAAGTGATTGTTCAGTATCCATAAGAACACCTGCAAGACCCTTGGCTCTGAGAGAACTTTATTCTCCCTAGTTCCTTTGGCTACTGCCTCCCACTGTCTTGGCTAGCAGTCTTCTGCTGCCCACTATCCAAGTTTCCTACTGCCACCCATTGCTCCCTACCAGCTACTACTGCCTTCTCTCCTTGCCCTCCTTATTTTGGTGGCTGTTTTCTTTCCCTTTCTCTATCCATCCAGTCCCACTGAAGTGATCTTCAACAAGAAGTTCATGTGGGGGGGACTTCGGGGTTAAGATGGCTGCAGAGTAGTAGGAGGACTCTTACTCTTCTCACCACTGGCACATATATGATACCTGAAAAGGACAAAAAAACCAAATCCAGATGAACAAAGGGACCCCACAATAGGGTACAACATTGACTGTACATGGGGTTTGGGCATTTCCTCGCTATAAGGGGGTGAAATAGCTCCCACCAAAATGCAAGCTGATCAACCCTCCCCCACCCCACCTCCAGTGCCAGAGTCAGAGCCAACTCTCCAGAAATAGAAGGAGTGTGGGGCAATATTCTTGGCAGCTGACTAACACCACCAGTGACTTACCCCTGAGAGGAGCTAGACTTGGTACTATAGGAGGCTAAAGAGCTCAGACCTTGGGTGCAGAGATAGAGCTGAGAGGGGCAGCAGACAGTAGAAGCCTTGCAGACAATACAAGCTACACTGAGATTCAAAAAGTAGCCTCAGTCAAAAACTGCTCTGTACCTCCATACACAGAGAGTCTGCCCTCCTCACTCAGACTTCTAGCTGGGAAAGAAAAACCAGCATAGGGACAGCAAAAAAGCCCAAGAAATACAACCTTCAACCACCAGAAAGGACAAGAGAATGGTACTGACCCTGGATAATTTTTATGGAGAAAAAATCCAGACCACAGAGGAGACAGTAGAGGATGACAAACAAGTAAACACATCCAAACCTTCCCCCCAAAATGAAAATTGGTCACAAGCTCTAGAAGAGTTCAAATCTGAGATCATGAGAAAGGTGGAGGAGATTTCTCAAGAAAAGTGGGAAATAGCTCAAAAAGAAATTAACAGTTTAAAAGACAGAAACTCCTAATTCGAGAAAGGAGCCCCCAAATCAAATGAAATAATAAGCAAATTGGAGACCAAAATTAAACAGCTGGAAACCATGAAAAAGAGGATACACTAAACTGAAAAGGAAAATCAAAAGATTATAGCAGAGAACTAGTCTTTAAAGACCAGAATTGGGCAAGTAGAAGCTAATGATCTCACAAGACAGCAAGAATCAATAAAGAAAAGTCAAAAGACTGACAAAATAGAAGGAAACATGAAATATCTCACTGATAAAATGACAGACCAAAAGAGATCTAGAAAAGACAACTTGAGAATCACTGGTCTTCCTGAAAAATCAGAAACAAACAGGAACCTTGACATCATGATACAAGAAATTATCCAAGAAAACTGCCCTGATGTTCTTGAACAGGAGGACAAAATAGACATTGAAAGAGCCCATAGATCACCCTCTACACTAAATCCTCAAAAGACAATCACCAGTAATGTAACTGCCAAATTCAAGAGTTTCTAAGTCAAGGAGAAAATATTACAAGAAGCCAGAAAGAGACAATTCAGACATCAAGGAACACCAATCAGGATTACACAGGATATGGCAGCCTCCACACTACAAGATCACAAGGCTTGGAATATGATATTCAGAAAGGTAAGAGAATTGGGTCTACAACCAAGGATCACCTGCCCATCAAAACTGACTATATACTTCCAGGGGAAAATATGGGCATTCAACAAAATAGAAGATTACCAAGTATTTGTAAAGAAAAGATGAGAGCTAAATGGAAAGTTTCATATCCAACCACAAAATCAAGAGAAACATGAAAATGTAAATAAGAAAGAGAGGTGAAAGAAAAGAATTTTTTTTAATTTGCTTTTTTAAGGGCTTCAATAAGGTCAAATTATTTGTAAACCTATATGGAAAAATGTTATATATAACTATCAAAAATTGTATTCACTATTATAGTGATTAGAAGAATTATTCATAGGGAGAGGTTGGAGTACTAAATGGTCTAATATGATATGCAAAAAAAGAAAAAGAGGGGAATAGAAGATGGCACCAAGAGAAACTTGAAGGAATAAGAAAAGTAGGATAATCTATACCACACAAAGAGGTGCATGGGAAGGGGAGAGGATGAATACTATTATAAGAAGGAGAGGAAGAGAGTGTTAATAGGTAATACTTAAACCTTACTCTCAGTGGAATCAATTCTGAGAGGGAAGAGCAGCTAGATCCATTGGGATATTGAATTCTATCTTACCCCATGGGGAATGTCAGAAGAGAAAAAACCAAGAGGGGTAGTGGGGCAGGGAGTTCAAAAAGGAGAGAAATGGAGGGGGGAGGGAATTTAATAGACTCTAAAAATATAATAAGAGGGAAACAAAATGGGAGGGGGCAGAAAGGGAAAGAAACCAAGGGAGGGGATAAGGGGACTGATTAAAACCAAACTACTGTTTTAAAAGGAAATAGTGAAAGAAGAAAGGGTAGAACTAGGAGAGGATATCAAAATGTTGGGGAATACACAGCTTGCAACCATAACTCTGAATGTGAATGGGATGAACTCACTCATAAAATGAAAGCAAATAGCAGAGTGGATTAGAAACCAAAATCCTACCATATGTTTTCTGTAAGAAATACACATGAGGAAGATAGACATACACAGGGTAAAGGTAAAAGATTGGAGCAAAATATGTTGGAATTCAACCAAGAAAAAGAAGGCAGGAGTTGAAATCATGATATCTGACAAAGCCAAAGTAAAAATAAGTCTGATTAAAAGAGATAGAGAAGGAAATTACATCCTGATAAAAGCCAGTATAGATAATGAGGAAATATCAGTACCCAACATGTATGCACCAAATGTTATAATATCCAAATTTCTAAAGGAGAAACTGGCAGAGCTCAAGGAGGAAATAGATAGTAAAACTGTAATAGTGGGAGACCTGAAGCTTCCTCTATCAGATCTAGATAAATCAAACCAAAAAATAAATAAGAAAGAGGTAAGAGGTGAATGAAATCTTAGAAAAAATAGAGTTAATAGATATATGGAGAAAAATAAATAGGGAGAAAAAGGAATACACCTTTTCAGCAGCACATGGTACATTCACAAAGATTGACCATACACTAGGGCATAGAAACATGACAAAAAAAACACAAAAGAGCAGAAATAATAAACACAACCTTTTCAGATCATAACGCAATAAAAATAATAATTAGTAAGGGTACATGGATGGGCAAATAAAAATTAATTGAAAATTAAATAATATGATTCTCCAAAATTAGTTATTTAAAGAACAAATCATGAACAATTAATAATTTCATTGAAGAGAATGACAATGATGAGACATCCTACCAAAATCTGTGGGATGCAGCCAAAGCAGTAATCAGGGGGAAATTTATATCCTTGAGTGCTTATATTAACAAATTAGGAAGGGCAAAGATCAATGAATTGGGCATGCAAATCAAAAAACTAGAAAGCAAAGAAATAAAAAATATTCAGATGAAAATTAAATTAGAGATCAAAAAAATGAAAGGAGAAATTAATAAAATAGAAAGTAAAAGAACTATTGAATTAATAAATGTAAGAAATAAAATTAATATAGAATGATAAAATTAAAAATATTGTGGTTTCAAAGGGTTTATTGAAAGTCATTTAGAAAAATGAAGCCATGTGCCTGTTGAGTTATTTTAAAGGGACCCACCATTTACCAGATCCTCCCATCCTCATACTGCTCCATGATTGCAGAAAAGAGGAAGTACCAATGCTGTTAGTCTTTATACTTCTGGTTACATAATTACACTTCCTGCCTACCTGATTATACTAGAGGAATCATGGGTAATGTAGTTTGAAAGAGATCTAAATGTCCACAGGAAGTTTAGATCAGGGACCTCAAAATTAGTTCAAGGACTCCAAAATTTCCAATATCACATAAATAAGACTAGAAGTTGGTACTTTGAAAAAAATAAAATTGACAAAGTACTGGTCAACCTAAAAAAAAAAGAAAAGAAGAAAACCAAATTAATGGTATCAAAGATGAAAAGGGAGATCTCACCTCTAATGAAGAGGAAATTAAGGCAATCATTAAAAACTATTTTGCCCAATTATATGGCAATAAATATAGCAATCTGGGTGATATGGATAATATTTACAAAAGTGTAAATTATATAGATTAATGAAGAAAGAGAATACTTAAATAATCCAATATTAGAAAAAGAAATTCAACAAGCCATCAAAGAACTCCCTAAGAAAAAATTCCCAGGATCTGATGGATTCACAAGTGAATTCTATCAAACATTCAAAGAACTCATCCCAATACTATACAAACAATTTGACCTAATAAGCAAAGAAGGAGTTCTACCAAATTCCTTTTATGACACAAATATGGTACTGATTCCAAAGCCAGGTAGATCAAAAACAGAGAAAGAAAACTACAGACCAATCTCCTTAATGAACATAGATGCAAAAATCTTAAATAGAATTCTAGCAAAAAGACTCCAGCAAGTCATCACGAGGGTTATTCATTATGATCAGGTGTGATTTATACCAGGAATGCAAGGATGGTTGAATATTAGGAAAACCATTCACATAATTGACCATATCAACAAACAAACCAACAAAAATCACATGATCATCTCAGATGCAGAGAAAGCCTTTGACAAAATACAACATCCATTCATATTGAAAACACTGGAAAGTATAGGAATAAGAAGGACCTTTCCTAAAAATAATAAATGGTATATATCTAAATCCATCAACAAGCATCTCTGCAATAGGGATAAATTAGAAGCATTCCCAGTAAGATCAGGAGTGAAACAAGGACGCCCATTATCACCTCTATTATTTAACATTGTACTAGAAACAGTAGCAGTAGCAATTAGAGAAGAAAAAGAAATTGAAGGGATTAAAATAGACAATGAGGAAACCAAATTCTTTGCAGATGATAAAATCGTCTACTTAAAAAAATCCTAGAGAATCAACTAAAAGCTAGTGGAAATAATCAACAACTTTAGCAAAGTTGCAGGATAAAAAATAAACCCACATAAATGAACAGCATGTCTATATATTTCCAACATATCTCAGCACCAAGAGTTAGAAAGAGAAATTTCATTTAAAATCACCCTAGACAATATTAAATAGTTAGGAATCTATCTCCCAAAGCAAACACAGGAATTATATGAACACAGCTACAAAACACTTTCCAAACAATTAAAACTAGATATAAACAATTGGAAAAACATTAATTGCTCCTGGGTAGGATGAGCTAACATAATAAAAATGACCATCCTATCCAAATTAATTCACTTATCTAGTGCCATACCTATGAAACTACCAAGAGACTTTTTTTCTCAATTATAAAAAACTATAACAAAGTTCATTTGGAAGAACAAAAGTTCAAGAATATCAAGGGAAATAATGAAAAAAATATGAAGGAAGGCAGCCTAGCAGTACCAGATCTTAAACTGCACTATAAAGAAGTAGTCATCAAAACAATATGGTACTGGCTAAGAGACAGAAGGGAAGATCAGTGCAATAGGCTTGGGGTAAGTGATCTCAGCAAGACAGTCTATGATAAACCCAAAGACCCCAGATTTTGGGACAAAAATCCACTATTTGGCAAAAACTGCTAGGAAAATTGCAAAACAGCATGGGAGAGATGGGGTCTAGATTAACGTCTCACAGCCTACATCAAGATAAATTCAGAATGGGTAAATGACATGAATATAAAGAAGGAAACTCTAAGTAAATTAGATGAATGCAGAATAGTATACTCGTCAAATCTTTGGGAAAGGAAAGATTTTAAGACCAAGTAAGAGTTAGAAAAAATTATGAAATGTAAAATAAATAATTTTGATTTCATTAAATTAAAAAGGTTTTGTGCAAACAAAACCAATGCAAGCAAAATTAGAAGGGAAGCAACCAATTGGGGAAAAAATATTTATAACAAAAAACTCTGACAAAATATTTATAACAAAAAACTCTGACTCAAATATATAAGAAGCTAAATCAACTGTACAAAAAATTAAGTCATTCCCCAATTGATAAATGGGCAAGGGACATGAATAGGCAATTTTCAGATAAAAAAATCAAAATTATCAACAAACACATGAAAAAGTGTTCTAAATCTCTTATAATTACAGAAATGCAAATCAAAACAACTCTGAGGTACCACCTCACACCTTGCCGATTAGCTAACATGACAGCAAAGGAAAGTAATAAATGTTGAAGGGAATGTGGCAAAATCGGGAAATTAATGCATTGCTGGTGGAGTTGTGAATTGATCCAACCATTCTGAATGGCAATTTGGAACTATGTCCAAAGGGCTTTGAAAGACTGTCTGCCCTTTGATCCAGCCATACCACTGCTGGGTTTATACCCCAAAGAGATCATAGGAAAAAGACTTGTACAAAAATATTTATAGCTGTGCTTTGTGGTGGCAAAAAAAAATTGGAAAATTAGGGAATGTCCTTCAATTGGGGAATAGCTGAACAAATTGTGGCATCTGCTCGTGATGGAATACTATTGTGCTCAAAGGAATAATGAACTGGAGGAATTTCATGTGAACTGGAATGACCTCTAGGAATTGATGCAGAGTGAAAGGAGCAGAATCAGGAGAATATTATACACAGAGACTGATATATTGTCTTACAATTGAATATAATGGACTTCTCTACTGGTAGCAATGCAATGATCCAGAACAATTCTGAGGCACTTATGAGAAAGAATGCTATCCACTTTCAGAGGAAGAACTGTGGGAGGAGAAACACAGAAGAAAAATGACTAGTTGAAGACATGGGTTGATGGGGATATGACTCTATTTGGGATGCAGACTAAACAACCACCCCAGTGCCACTAACAATAATATGGAAATGGTCTTGATCAATGATACATGTAAAACCCAGTGGAATTGCACATCTGCTAGTGGGAGGTGGAGTTGGAAAAAACATGAATCATGTAACCATGAAAAAATATTCTAAAAAAAATTTTTAAGTCCGTATGGGCTCTGAAAAATGGATACGTGGATGAGGTAAAAGTTTATGTGGCCAAAGGTGAAGATATTAATAGGACACTAGAAGATAGTAGGAAGCCTCTTCATTGTGCAGCATACTGTTGGTAACTTGAAATCCTGGAGTTTCTGCAACTGGTAGGAGGTGTCTTTTGCTTTTCAAAGAGGACCAATGACATCATGAGCTGTTTTTTTTGACTTGTACATGAACTGGATTTAAGGGAGGCAGAGTTAAACAAAGTTGTAAAACTCTCTCTTTCAGAGTCAATCCAAGTCTAGTTGCAGAACAAACATCAGGGTGTGTGGTGATGGCCCAGTGGATGACTATGGTTGATATTAATGCTCTGATAAACATCGAAGTGTCATCCTTCTTCTATCTGCTGTACAAGGAGGTCATATTTCCTGTGGGAAACTGCTTCTGTCACAGGTGCTGATGAAACCATGAAAAGCCCAGATGGACTCTGCCTTTGAAGCAACCGACAACTGCGCAAAACCCTTCTTCAGTGATGGTGAGATGGAGTGATAAATATGGAAGAATGCTTCCCTGGTGCCCTCACACTACTGACCATCTGTCACTTTTAATCTGCCAGCTCCTTCAGCTAAATATTTTATGAAAGGTGTGTAGAGAGAGAAATTCATAATGAATCAGATGATCAGAAAAATTGCTTTAGAGAGGATAAATTCATACAATCAGGACTTAACTGGGTTTCCTGATCACATCATTCTCGTGTGTTTCTAATAAAATTCAGCTCAATCCCCAAAGAGCGGCAAAACCAAAATATATTGTTTAATATTCAACTTATGCAGCTCCGTAACTTTCGTTGTTCAGTCATGTCCAATTCTTCATGACCCAATTTTTTTTGGCAAAAATACTAGAATAATTTGCTATTTGTTTTTCTGGCTCATTTTACAGAGAGAGAACTGAGGCAAGTAGGGTTAATTGACATGTCCAGGGTCATACAATTTGTGTGACTTGTGAATGAGGCCAGATTTGAACTTAGGAAGATATGTCTTCCTGACTCCAGGCCCAGCACTCTATCCACTGTGCTACTAAGCTGTCCATCATAGACTCATCAATTTTCATTTTTTAAAAAACCTCTTATGTTCTGTCTTAGTAACAATTCTGAGACAGAATGGCAAGGGCTAGACAAATGAGGCTAAGTGACTTGCTCAAGGTCACACAACTAAGAAATGTCTGAGGCTGAATTTGAATCCAGATCCTCCCAATTAAATTCCTGTCATTCTATGCACTGTGGGACTTAGATGCCTCTTACTCATCTGTTTTCATAAGAAAATCTTCATGATTCACCCACCCACCTATTTGATTCTTCCTTGCTCAGACATTTTGGACTGATTTCCTGCAGATGTCACACATCAAAGTTCTTTTTGATTCTACTGTTGGATTACATTCATTACACAGGCTTCATCTGCCTTCCATTGCACTCAACAAACTCAAAGTTGACAACCTATTGCTGGGCAAAGTGAGGAGTCTTTCTGACTTGTGTAAGGAATTAAATTTAGGGGTTTGACTAAAATATGAGAATTCTAAAATAATATTGCGATCGCTGATTAAAAAATATTATAGCTCAAGTCAAAATGACTTTTAATAGCTTTTATTTACAGAGAGGTGGAAAGAGTGAAAGTAGAGAAATATAAGAAAAGGGTAGAGAAAATATCTAACCTATCACATTAAATGTTGCTCCAGTGTCTGGCTCAGCCCCAGCAGAGCTCATTAACCTTCAGTCAGAAGACCTGGTGATGTCTTATGTAAAGGTTCCATCAATGTAGCCTCCTCCAGGAGAAGGAGGCCTCTCTGGAACTAATCTCTCCAGAAGTCAGGAAGGGAAGGTCAACTACTCACTCGCCCAAGACGTAGTCCAAAGAAGAAGATCCAATAGCCAAGGTTCCAAGTCGAAGCCGAAGTCCCAGTCCAAAACCATCTCCAAGAAGCTAGTCACCAGCCTAAGATTCAAGCTGAAGACCCCTTAGACCAGGGGTCGGTAACATATGGCTCTCGAGTCATATCTGGCTCCACCTCCCAACCAGCCAGTTCGGGCAAAGCCCCAGGATGTGCCGCAGGGGGCCCTTCAGCCCCCGCCCCATATTCCAGCACCTTCCGCCTCCATCTTGCTCCTTCTGCAGGCATTTATGGCTCTCACGGCCAAAAAAGTTGCCGACCATTGCCTTAGACAGAAAGTTCAGAATTTTTTATAGCCCTTTTTCCACATCATTTCCTCTCCCTTCCTCCACTTCACAGAGGCCAATCACAGATTCCAAATTGCCTAGCACTGCCCAGGGGGGCTGTGTCTGTGGGATCCATCTCTCATCCTCTGAGGATATAAACTCTTATCAAAGGATTCACAGATTTCTGACTGATTGAGTTAAAAGGGTGAAGCTCTCCAAGTAAGTGATTTGTGTTAAGTAAAGGTGTTTGAGTTTTTGGCAGATTAATTCAAAATAGACAAAGAGAATAAAGAATTCCCTTTCACACTTGAAACCTGCTACTGTATCCACTGTGGTATTAATTACATTGTGTTGAAAGGTCTGTTTATAGAAAGGCCTACTTCGATGTACTTTGTAGCTCTAATTGTGGAAGCAGTTGTGGCTACTATGTTGGAAAGTTAGGGTGCTAAGATAAGCAATTAGTTCTAGCCCTGAGATGACACTGTCATGGGAATTTCCTGGTCTGATTAAGACTGTTACCCATTCAATTAATTCAATTGCTAAAAGTGTTTATTTATTTTAAAAATATTTTCCCATGTTTCCATGATTCATTTCTCCCTCCTTTTTACCCTCCCCCACTCCAAGTCCCAAGAAGCAATTCTGAGTTGTGCAAATGTTACCACTTGCTACCCATTTCCACATTCAGATTTTTTAAGAAAGACCTTTCAATCATATTGCAGAATGGGAACAATTTAGTAAAGGTTTTTAGTTAGTTCAGCACCCTTCCAGAGAAGTAAATTATTGCTAAGAACAGTAGGTCTGGCCATTTCCAAATCATATTCAGCAGTGCTGATTGGTCAAGAGTATCAAGGTTTTTTTTATTCAGGACTTCTTCCTCTCTGTGCTCCCACTTCCTCAACTAGTCTAGTTCTAGGGTTTCCTTTTTTCTGAGCAGTCAATCACTGAATAACTGTTTAAAATGACAAGTGTATTTGGATAATTCTGCTTGATACAGCCTTTTATAGTTAATAAAAACTTATTCATTGGGTCTGGCTGATATCACTGAGCTAAAATAGATACTCCTTTATTCAAATGTAGGGGCACTTGGCCTATTTGAGTACCATTAAAGTAATGCCCATGTAGGGGTTTGGATTCAGTTTTCTTTTCCTTGTTGGCATAATGCTATTTAAAGTCTTAGCACTTATCTATCCTCTACACAATTTTCCCCTTAGCTTTCAGAGTGTTTCATTGTAGTTGACTACTGAAGAAAGCACTTATACTCATTCTGAACCTTTCTGCTTTCCTCAGTCATTGTGGCATAGAAAACTATTGGCTGATTCATACAAGTTATCCTGTTTCTTGTCATACAGCAAAGGCAGTTTTACTTTTCTACCTTCCCTTTTACTGTCTTGCAGTCATTTCCACTGAATTATGAAGGGCTCCCTTGCTAAGACAACATAAAAAATGCAGGATGAACTCTACTGCCCAAATGGACCAGTTTCTTTCCTTTTTTAACTAAGGTCATTATTTATAATGCATCTCTGAACCTCCTCAGCAGAAAAATTGACAGCAACTTAACCTGATTATTTTGGAGTAAAGAAAGCTAAAACTGGAACTTCTTTTTTTTCGTATATCATGCATCAGTGAAAGGTCAAATGGACCTTCTTGTCCTCTTGAAGTAATATGAAGCATCTTAGAAAGGGATCTTGCATTTTATTTCATTTTCTATCCTTTTATTTCATCTTCTGGTCTCAAGTAAAAAGTTATAGGTGGTGGGGGGCAGCTGGGTAGCTCAGTGGATTAAGAGCCAGGCCTAGAGACGGGAGGTCCTAGGTTCAAATCCAGCCTCAGACACTTCCCAGCTGTGTGACCCTGGGCAAGTCACTTGACCCCCATTGCCCACCCTTACCACTCTTCCACCAAGTAGCCAATACACAGAAGTTAAGGGTTTAAAAAAAAGTTATAGGTGGCTTGCCTTTGCATCATACCAAGCGCATCAGTAAAGTCTCAAAAGACAACAGCCACCCTGAGACAAATTACTCAGGTCTCATTCCTCTTTTCCTTTACACACAAGATATTTCCTCTCTGCACAGCTCTAACTTCTAGATGGGCTCTGTGACTGCTGACAATAAGCCTTTCGTTGCTTATTGTTTTCAACCAAATTGTGGTTAGATTTAAGGACTTACAAATACTGAGTTTTACTTTCTCTACACTCTCAACATTTGAAACTCAATTATACTGCATGTTTCTCTCATGAAATATTGTCTGCAGGAGTATCTAATAGAAGAAGCTGGTGAGAGGCCAGCTAGGGGGCTCAATGGATTGAGGATACTCTGATACTTTCAAACTGTGTTACGCTGGGCAAGTCACTTAACCCCCATTGCCTAGCCCTTACTTCTTTTCTGCCTTGGAACCAACTCACAGCATGAAAGGTTAGGGTTTAAAAAAACAACATAAGAAATTGCAGTGTCTTGCATGCAAAGCAAAGAAATAAATATAGATGAGTGAATGAATGAATAAGCAAAGCTGTTCTAACTATTTTGTAAATGGAAGAACAATCATATCTTTCTAAAAAGTAAGGGAAAAAGTGGCAGATAGGTAGCCCTGTGGATAGAGCACCAGGCCTGTAATCTAGAGGTTCTGGGTTAAAATCTGGCTTCAGACACTTCCTAGCTGTGTGACTCTGGGCAAGTCACTTAATCCTCATTCCCTAAACCTTGCCACTCTTTAGTCTTAGAATTGAAACTAAGGCATAAGTAAGGGTTCTATTTTCTTTTAGCAATGAAAAAATATCTACTGCTTTTTTGCATTTCAATATAACTGAGTTCATTTCCCCACAGCATAATTCTCTTGACACAGATTTCTCAGATTATCCTAGTTCATGAACATCAGAATGCTAAATAATACTGAGTTTAGTTTTTGAGTTTCAAGAACAAATGGAATCAACTTGAATTGTGCTATTAAAAAAGAAAGAAAGAAAAAGGCCTCTAAGAAAGGGAAGGTTGCCTCCTCCCAACCCCCCACCAGTCCATTGTGCTTTTGACCAACTCTTTTCCAATTTTAGGAAGGTTTTCCTAATACCAACCCTAGATGACTCCTCTACAACTTGCATGTATTGCTCCTAGTTCACTAGTTTCAGAAGTTTAATCCCTTCTCCCTAAGACAGCTCTTCAAATACTTAAATGCTCCTCTCATGTTCCTTCTGTATCTCCTTTGCTTCAGGCTAACTATGTTACTTCAGTCTACCCACATCTACCATGGACTCAAAGCCTTTTATCATCCTGGTTATTTTCCTTTGGATAGTCTCTAATTTGTCAATGTTCTTCTTAAATCATAACACCTAGTACTGAATATCATATTCCAAATGAATGTGTGAGATCTGAATAGAGTAAGACTATCACTGCTGCATCTGGGAAGTTTGACTCTCTCAGTGCGGTCCAAGACAATTAACTTTCTTGGCTGCCACATCATATTGCACATTCATCTTGAGTTTGAGGTCCACTAGAAGCCCTAAATCTTTTTCAGAACATGATTCAATAATGTATGCCTCTTCTATTTTCTATTTGTGAAGCTGAATTTTAAAAGACCTAAATGTAAAACTTTGCATTTGTCCCTAATGATTTTAATCTTATTAGATTCAGCCTCATTCTCTAGCTTGCCAAGGTCCTATCTGATCCAAATTTCTATCTCTGGATTATTGACTATCTAGAATCCTAGATTACAAGAGTTGGAAGGGACCTTGGTAGTATATAGTTCATCCCATACACAAGAGCGACCCCCTCTATAACATACTGTATGATTGGCTTTCCAGCCTTTACTTAAAGATGTCCAAGAGTGGGAATCTCATTACTTCTCAGGCAGACCATTCCACTTTAGGACAACTTTCATTGATAGGAAATTTTTACTGATATCAGTCCTAAAATTGCCTACCCAGCCCCCAGCAGCCCAAGCCGGTCCCAGGGAAACAAGGATTGGGAAAGTGCCGAGTGATCCCAGGACAAATGCAGACAGGGTGAGGAGATGAGCAAGGAGTCAATTGCTGTCCCTTACCTGGGAGAGGGAGAGTGCAGATGGGCCTGGAGTAGAGCATTTGAGGACTCTGAAGACCCCTCCTGAGAGTGAGTGAGAAGTAGAGTGCCTTCCTGTTAGGTGAAAAGGAAGCTGAAAGCTTCCATCAACCTGTCTCAGTGTTTTGTTGTAAGCTTACACTGTGAAACACAGAGTCTGGACCGACACATCATTCATTCATTCTTTCTTTCACTCATTCATTTATTGACTATTTCATTTCATTGATTCGATCATTCCTTCATTCAACAAATGACTACTGTGTGTAGAAAGCACTGTGCCAAGTGATACAAGGTTTAGCATATTACCCCAAAATCATCTTCCAAAGGCAAAGATCTGACCAAGTCATTCCCCTGCTCAAATAAATTTTAGTGGCTCCATAATAGGAGTAGGAAAAAATACAAATTTCCTTAATCTGGGTTTTAAGGCTCTCCACAGCCTGGCTCCAAACTACTTTTTTGCATTTTACTGTCTTGCCAACCTGGATTACTTTCTGTTCTCCAAATCTACACTGATTCCCAACCCTACTGCCTAGCTGATAAAGTCAGGAACTAAAAAGAGCTTGTCAGTTTTGAGAACTGAGCTGAATATATTAAGAAAAAATTCAGTAGATTAAATATAAATTCCTGAGACTTGGGTTTAAAAAAAATTAACTTTGCAAAACAAAATGTGAATTTATGATTAAAATAACAACTGAAAATTGTGCTTTACCCAACATTACTACCCTGTAAGGTAAGTAAGATAAACATTAAACTCATCTTAAAGAGGGGCAACAAAGGCCCTAGGAAATTTTAGAGGAAGGTGTAGTTAAGCAGCAGTTTGAAAAAGATCTGGCTGTCTTAGGGGACCAAAAGCTTCATCTGCTTCAACAGTATAATAGGATATCTTATATAGTTTTAAATTTTATTATGAGAGATAAGGCCTTTAGGAATAAGGAGATGATAGTTTCTCTGTATTTTTCCTTATCTGGGCTATTGTGGACTATTATGGACAACAGAAACTTTAAAAAGATTTGGATAAGTTGTAGAGCAGGGTTCCCAAACTTTTTTTGGCCTACTGCCCCCTTTCCAGAAAAAAAATATTACTCAGCCCCCTGGAAATTAAATTTTTAAAAATTTTAATAGCAATTAATAGGAAAGATAAATGCACTTATGGCCATCACTGCTTTCCTGGATCGCTGCAGCACCCACCAGCGGGTGGTAGTGCCCACTTTGGGAATCACTGTTGTAGAGTGTCCAAAAGAGGGCAAACAGGATTGGGAAAACTGATTCTGTGTTATAAGAATCAGTTTTGGATGAGGATCAGTTATGAGGATCAGACTGATATGGAAGTATGTTTTGTGTGATAATGTATGTGTAACCCAGATCAAATTGCTTACCATCTCCTAGAGGGTGGAGGAAAATGAGGGAGGAAGACAATTGAGATTTTATAATTTTGGAAAATGTATGTTGAAAATTGTTGTTACATGTAATTAAAAAAATTAAATATCTTTGAAAAAAAGAAAAGAAAACTAAAAAAATTTGCCTTCCCAGGACAAATTGTGACATCGGGCAAGAGTTACCCCTCTCAGCTTGGTTTAATTTGCATATTTGATAGGAATATAATTTATGCCGGTAGTAAAGTCATTGATAAAAATGTTAAGTAGCAATAAATCAAGTATCATCTATCCATCAAAACTGACTATATTCTTTCAGGGGAAAGAATGGGCATTTAATAAAATAGAAGATTTCTAGCATTCCTGAAGAAAAGACCAGAATTAAATAAAAATTTTGATGTCCAAATAAAAAATTCGAGATGAGTATGAAAAGATAAATAAGAAAAAGAAAAAATAAGGGCTTCTGTAACTTTTCAAAATTGTTATCATTATCATAGTAGTGAAAGAAGTGTACCTAGACATACCTAGACAGAGGGTGGAATAGCTAGCTGTTTAGGATGATATGTATAAAAAAATCCCTAAGGGTGAAAAAGAGGATTGTACTAAGAGAAATAGGAAGAGATAAGTAAAATGGGGTAAACTATATCACATAAAGAGATGTATGTGTGGGGAACTATTACAGTGGAAGGGAGGATGAAGGTGAGGATGGGTAATACTTAAACCTTCCCTTCACTGGAACTGACTCAGAGAGAGAAGAGGGAAATGAGATTTCGAAATGATCTGTGCTTGGTGATGCCAGACTGGCTCTTCATAATCAATGCTTCTCTTTCTGGACATTCACCCACCATTTCTTTAATGATCTGTTCTAGAATTTCCCCAGGAAGAGAAGTTAATTTACTGGCCTACCAATTGCATATTCTTCCCTCTGACTTTTTTATGACAACCACAGCATTTCCCCTTTCCTGATTTCATCTTCTATGTTCTTGCACCTATCACGGTCAGTAGCTCAGCACTAACATCTGCTACTTTTCATAATCCTTGGATGTAATTTATTTGAGTCAGATAATTCGAATTCTTCAAGGGCAACTAGGTCCTCTCTGACTTATCTTAGGTATCATCTCCCCATGAGTCATTTTTGTTCTGCCTTTTCCTATAGAAAGGCAATTCTCCTTTACAGAGAAAATAGAAACAAAATAAAATTGGAGCAGCTCTGCTTTTTCTCTGTTGTCAGTTATTATCAACCCATTCACTGTAAGCAAAGATTATATTCTTTCTTTGGTTTATTTTCTTTCAATATATCTTTAAAAACCCTACATTTTTATTGTCTGCATTTTCTCTCACCAGTCTTTTGAGCATGAACATGTCTGACACAATTTTTATATAATCATTTTACTCTCTTTTATTCATTGTCTGTTATCTGGCCTTCTTTCCATCTTTTCGAAATTTCTCTCTAAAATCAAAGTTGGCAATATATTCTCTGTTGGCATCTTCAGGCAAATCTCATTTTTCTTCCTCATTGAAATTGCTTTCCTTACCTATGTGGTCTGGTCTTATTTTTATTTATCAGTCCATCCCCAGATTCCCTCTCTGCTTAATCATATACTATTGTTTTTTCAAGCCATTCACATCCTTCAGGAAAAAAAGATAGTAATAATTCTTTTGTCATCTGCTTTGGTCAGACTTTATCTGGAATATTCTGTTCAATTCTGGGTGCCATATTTAGGAATGATGGTGA
This sequence comes from Gracilinanus agilis, assembly GCF_016433145.1. NCBI lineage: Eukaryota > Metazoa > Chordata > Mammalia > Didelphimorphia > Didelphidae > Gracilinanus > Gracilinanus agilis. The sequence goes on along the minus strand of NC_058135.1, from coordinate 13,035,143 downwards.
CAAGCTAGCCAGTTCTTCAAGAAGAACAATTAAGATGGTCTCAAGTCTCAAATTCATACCACATGAGAATCACTGAAAGAAACTGGGGATATTTGGCTTTAAAAGCAGGTTATTGGAAGGAGGACAATAATAACTTTCTTCAATTATTTGAAAGATATGAAAAGGAAGAAGCATTAGACATATTGTTTAGCCCCCAAGGACATAATTAAAAGTCTTCTTTCAGGCCTTACCATTATTTCTCTCCATTAAAAAAATACCTTAATGATTCTCTTTTTTTATTGCCTTTATACATACCCCCATTGGAAAAAAATAAACATAAAACAAAGCTTAAGTCTGATTTCTCCTCTAGACAGCTCTTCTCTTGAGAATGTGCCTACTCAGTCTTGTCCCAATCAGTGTATTGTACAGGAGTCTTATTTTTCAGTCTTGAAGGTTTTTGCCAAAAAACTTGGGCACATAAATATGACCAAGAGGCCAGTACCCAGTGGAATCGACTTCTGTTGGGTAGTGGTAATGGTATTTTAGCAGACACACACACAAACACATACATACACACACATACACACAGAGAACCTCTGCATAGATTAAGCATAAAGCCCTCAAAGAGAAAGATGTGATTGTGTATGTCTAGAGTCTATTTAAAGCAATGTCAATATTTTGGTATGAAAATAAATTTAGCAAATTTCCAGAGAACACCCATATAATATTAGTGAAACCCAGAGCTCATCACTCAAGACATCCATAGAATGAACTTGACAGGATAAGAAGAGAAAAATTTTGGAAGTCAATCAATAAATATTTATTAAATAGCTAATATGTACCAGAGACTTGTTAAGTTCTAGGCATGCAAAAAGAAGCAAAAGACAGTCCCTGGCCTCAGGGAGCTTACAATGTAATAGAAGAGACCACATTAAAGCAAATATGTAAAAAGCAAGTCATGTAAGGATCAACAAGAAATGAAATGATGGAAGGCACTAGAATTACAAAAGATTGGGAAAGTCTTCCTAGAGAAGATGGGATTTTAGCTGAGATTTAAATGAATCCAGGTGGCAGAATTGAGAAGGGGCAGAATTCCAAGTCCAGGTGACAGTCAGAGGAAATGTCCAGAATTGAAAATGTTCTTGTTCATGCAATAACCAAGGACCCAGAATCACTGACCAGCAGTATGTGGCAAGAGTAGGGTATAAAACAGGAAAGGTAGGAGGGAGTTAGATTATAAATGCCTAACAGAGCATTTTGTACTTGCTTATGCAGGCAATAGCTTGCCACTGAAGTCTTTTGAGTAGATGGGTACATGGTCAGACCTGCACTTTAGAAAAATTACTTTGGTAAGAGGAAGAACATTTTAAACATGGAGGGTAGCTTATTAAAATTCACATAATAGGAGTTGTGAGGAACAGCAAAGAGGCCAGTACCTCTGAATTTTAGAATAAGTAGGGGAAGAGTAAGGTAAAACTAAATAAAATAAGAAAACTAAAAAGTACCACCTCACACTTATTAGATTGGTTAGTATGGCAGTAAAGGAGAGTGATAAATGTTGGAGGGGTTGTGGAAAAATTGAGAAACTAATAATGCATTGTTGGTGGAGTTGTGAACTCATCCAACCATTCTGAAGGGCAATTTGGAACCATGTCTCAAAGGCAATAAAATTCTGGATACCCACTACTGGATCTGCATACCAAAGAGATTTTAAAAAAGGGGAAAGGACTTGCTTGTACAAAAATATTTCAAGCAGTTCTTTTTGTGGTGGCAAAGATTTGGAAAATGAGGGGATGTCTAACAATTGGAGGATGGCTAAACAAATTGTGGTGTTTTTTGGTGATGGAATACTATTGTGCCATAAGAAATTATAAGCAAGATGATTTCAGAAAAAGCTGGAAAGGTCTACATGAACTGATGCATGGACCAAAATAAGCAGAACCAGAAGAACATTGTACATAGTAGCAGCAATATTGGATAATGATCAGTTGTGAAAGACTTATCTACTCTCAGCAATACAATGATCCAAGACAATACTGAAGGACTTATGACAAAGAATGTTATCTACCTCCAGAGAAAGAATTGTTGGAGTCAGATGCATATCAAAGCACACCATCCTTCACATTAGTTTATTTAGGGCTTTATTTTGGGGTTTAGGTTTTAAATGAGTGTTTGTACACAATGACCAATATGTAAGTATGTTTTGCATCATAATATAGGTATAATCCAGATCATATTGCTTACCATCTCTGAGAGGAGGGAGGAAAGAAATTTAGATTTTATAATTTCACAAAACACATGTGGAAAATTTTTATACATGTAATTGGAAAAATAAAATATTTTTGAGTAAAAAAGACTAGAAAGGCAGGATGTCAGGTTTATGAAGGTATATGAATCTCAAAGATAATAGTCAGTCATTGGATTTTATAAAATAAGTTAGTGACATGGTCAGACCTGCACTTTAGGAATAATAATTTAACAGCTAACTGAAGGATGAACTAATATGAGGAGAGACTTGAAGCAGTTAGATCCACTAGTAGTCTGTGCAATAGTCCAAGTATGAGGTGATATGGGCCTGAATCAGGGTGGTGACAGGGTCAGAGAAGAAAAGCACTCCTTTTGTTACTAAAAGGGTTAAAATAGGGGTTTTGACAAAATAAGAGAGCAACTTTAACAATTTAAGTTTTATTGAGAATATAGTAGAGTAGTTGTAAATTAATATTATTCCTTAAGCCAGATAAAAGAAAACTTCTAGCAGCTTTTAACAATTAAAAAATTTAGTTTAATTAAAATAGAGATAGTAAAAGAATAGTAAAGGAGGGAAAGATCTTATACCCTATAAATATACCTAAAATTCCCAATAACTACCTAAAATTTCCTAAAACTATTTCTAATTGTCTTCTGAAGACAGGTTCTTCTGCCTGGCATATCAGGTCTATTCTACTCTACTCTACCTATAAATTATTCACTAACTACCTAACTCCTTAAAATAATGGATAACCACCACTCGCTCACTCCTTCAATCAGTTTTCTATAGCAGTCCAAATTGTCAGTAGCCAACTAACAGTAGATTCTTGCCCATGAGACAGACCTCCTTCTCTCTAGAGATCCCAAAGGCAAAAATCCCTTGAAAGGCTAACCCCAAAAGCCCTCTCAGTAAGCTCAGCCCTTTCTATTGCAGCAACTAAATGCCAATCCACACTACCAGTGACCAACTCATGCCCAGCAGCTAACTTCCCTTCAACTACCAGCCTTAACTTTCACCAACTGTCAGCCATTGCCTCTCCTTAACTGTCATCAACTGACAGCCTGCAACTGATGCTGGCTCAGCAGGGGGCCCCTGGTTCCAATTTCCTGTCACTGTGAATTGGTTAATCCCTACACATCTCTATGGTAAGAGGACCTCCAGGTCCCCCATTAAATTAAAGAAATTAAAGAATTCCTTTTTACAATTACTAAGAGATGTTACTAAGGAAAATTCATAGGCCCGGGCAACAGATTGACTATTGAGGGAGAAGAAAATGAAAAGAGTAGGGAAATTGAGGTCAGATGTCATTTCACAGAACAACAGAGGCTAAGAATAGGTATATGGAACTGAATTCATCCAGTAACTAAAGCTGGTTTACTTCGAGGTGGATCCCATGTAATAGTTTAGAAAGAATAGAATCAGAAGGCCATTCATTGGTAATAGCCACTTGAACTCAAGTAACAATATGTTGACAAAATATGTTAAACAAATGATGGTTGTTTACAGAAATGGAGGGCTTATAATGACATTTCAAGACCAAATCATTTTCACCAAAAATAACAGAAGCATTACATCTGGATTGAGGTAGATTACATGCAATTTTGTATGGGATCCATGGCAACTATTCCTTATATCAATAAAGGTTTCAAAATTTTATAACCTAGCAAATATCTAGCAAGACATGATTTGATGGCCAGCATTATATATTAGAAGTTTGCTCTCTTTCATAAATTAATGGGTGTCAGTGCTCCATACTGTAAACACAGACCTCAAAATAGCTTTAAGAATGCAGTTAACCATACTGAAATTTCAGTATCATCACACAGAAAAATTACTGCTTCCTCAGTCTTCTGAGAATAATATTGACCCATAAAAATTAAAAAAAAATTAGTTTTAATTGATATTGCTAAAACCAATAAGCTCTAAGCTATGTACAATGAAGAGCTTTCAAAATATGGAAGAGCCCTAACAAGTGAAATAAAAAGCTGTGGGGGAACAAGATGAGATATATATCATTCTTATCACCTCATATGCTACTAGAGCTGTGCCTAGGATGCTTTTAGTGAACCTCTCTAGAGAAGCCTACATTTAAATGCTTTTATTTAATTTCAAGAATCAGTCATTTTCTAAATCTGTACAATAGTCTGCTGAATATTAAATATGAGACAATAATAGCATGATGGAATCTTGGCCCTGGAGTATTTCTATCTGGATGCCTTTGAAAAAATGAAAAGAATGAATGAATGGCAACTATGGTCACACAAACAATAAGAGAGAGCCCAGCATTTGTGGACCACATCCAAACTTCAGGTGCCCCCCCCTCTCTCTCTCTTTCTTTCTCTCGACAATGGACCTTGGAATAAGAGTCTGCATTCAGATTAATAAAAGGGCTTGCCTAGAATTTATATGGCACCTATTTGGGGTTATATCCCATTTGGTCATATCTGCTAAAAAAAAGTTTAGGTACTTTCTGCTAACTATTCTCTCCACAGTCAACACAGTTCCTTCCTGTTTGTCATATCCAGTTACTTTTTCTCTCCTCATTCCCTTTGATCTGCTTCATCATTTTTCATCCCTCTTACCAGATATTTCCTTCCTTCTTGGCTTCAGGAATACCATGGTCCCTTCCTTTTCCTCCCCCTTAGGAACAGACCTTAGAGATCATGTAGTCCGACCTCTTTTTTTGCAGCTGAGGCAACTAAGGCCCAGGAGTGTCAAGTGACTTTTCTAATTTAAGTTATTTCAACAATATTCCCAGAATTATATTCCATTTGGCCTCTTCTCAAATGCTCTTTCTCTGCCTGCTTCTACTTTTTTGCCCTTTGCTCTCTGAGTGCTTATTGCCTATAATCTCTACTCTTCTACACTCTCTCCCTTGACAATCTCATTCACCAATCACCTCTGTGCAGCTGACTCTCCAACTTCTCTATCTAGCCCTGACCTCTGTCTTGAGTATCAGGCCACATCTGCACCTAGATGCACCTGTGGTCCCTCAACAGATCCAAAAATTATTGCCATATCTTTCTCTCTAAGCAAAGAAGATGATGATAGAAATGAGTCAATGAATGTAAAGCACTTTGCAAACCCTAAAGTCATATATGTATGAGTGTGCATAGGAATATCTATGTATCTGTATATTTGTCTAACACTCTACACACAAAGAGAAACCCATTTCTGATAAGAAAACTCATGTAGCTGTATATTGGCATCTTTTCTTTTCCTTTTAGTCAACCATCCAAGAAGTCTTTATTAAGCACCTACAAGACAGGCACTGTACTAGCTAATTGGGATATAAAGACAAAAAATTGAAAGGATCCATACTCACCATGAGCTTTCCTTCTACTATTAGGAAGTAATTTAGAGCAATGAAAAATTCAATGACTTGCTCAAGACTACACAACCTTATTTATCTGAGGTGGAATTTTCCACCAAGACCAACTTCTCTCTACTATGCCATGCTTTCTCTTCTATAGATGTTTAGTGCCCATTGGGTCTACTCATTCTACTCAGGTACTATCTATCTATTCTGTTAGAGCTTACACTTTGTTTCTGCAGTATACAATTGAAGAGAAAATGATATGTATGTATGTGTTATGTAATATAATTTATTGTCATTTTCCTGAAGCTCAAATCTCACTCCACTGTTTGTCTATTATATTTAAGATCGAGTAAATGTCTTTCTCTTTGACTTTCAAAGGCCTTCACAACCTGGCCCCAACCTATCTTCTTGGTCTTGTTATACATTCTCACTTTCACACATTCTCTGGTCCCGCCAGACAGGCCTTCTGGTTATTTCTCATACATAACACTCCATCTCCCATCTCATGTCTCTGCCCAGACCATCCTAGGAGAATGTGTAGACACTCTAACTCCTGTTGTGTCCTCCCTCATCACTTCCATCCCTTAGGAGATCTAGTTTTCTGAAAAGTTCCATTTAACCTTCTACACAAATCTTTCCTGATCCCTCCAGCTGCTGGCATCCATTAGTTGATATTTATTTTGTGCATGCAATATATATATATGTATGTATGTATGTATGTATGTGTATATATATATATACTGTAGTATACAGAATTGGGGTCATATAGTTTGATCTACACAACTTCCAACCCGGAGATTATGTTTACACCAGAAACTTCGCTAGGAAGACTGTGTTAGAACCCAAATGGCTTGGACCTTTCCAAATAATATTAACAACTCTTAGTGCAATCAAAATTGAAGGAAAAGATCTGTGGTTCCATGTCACCCATGTCAAGACAGCTAAAGACATGTCCCTACAACAACGACCACAAGACCCAGAAACTATGCAAAACAAAGATCAATTAGCACCAACTGAACAATCAAGCAAGTCCTCAGTAAATCCAAAATCTATTCATAAGACCATAGAAACAGAGCAACAAACAGAACAACAATCAGAGCATGAATCAGAAGCAGAAGTGGACCAAGAACCAGTAAACAATCAGATTTTACACCCAAATGATTATCCCAATCTCAATCACTTAGAAGAATCATCTGTAAATAATTATGATAATGGAAAAGAATCAATGAAGGAAGAAGACACAACATTTGATTTGCAATCAATACCAGATCTAGAAACTGATGATGACGAATGAATGAAAGCACAAAGACTTAATCATGAACTTTTATTTTTTGGTTACCTATAATAATCATCTTTATTAAAATCATAAAAGAAAAGAAGAGAAAATAATCATATATGATGGACATTTAAAAATTTGTTCCTGACACAAGTCAGAAGGTGACAAGCGCTGGTGCATCAAAGCAACATAAATCAGAAGTTGACAAGCGCGGGTACATCGAACATCTCACTTGTTGCTGACTACGCAGATCTTCACGAGGACAGCAAACCTGAGAACTACAAAGACATCCGTGACCAAATACATCTGTAGTAAAGAGGACATCCACACTGTGAAGAGGAACATCGAATCAGCGTGGGACACATGTATTTGGAAAAGAGATAACTTATACCCAACAGAATTCTCACTGCACACAACACTAGATTCCATCCAAGCAGTACATGCTAATTGCAAAAGAATTCCAGTGGAGTAAGTATGTAACACGTCATAAGTTACTTACACGGATAAGTCAATAGACAACACATAAAACATTTTCCTGACTTCACATTTACATGTGAAACATAAACTTTCACTTAAGAGAGAAGGGTATATCTGCCTTAGTAAAAGAAAGTCTCTTACTATGTATGGTACAGACACCATTCTACTCAAATCACCTGACATGTCATGTACATATGTAATTTTGATTACTAACCATTAGCAATAAGTTTTACTAACACACAGGGACAGTTTAGTTAGTTTAGTAAGTTAGTACAGGGACAGATCTTTCTAAAATTTTCTTTGTAAATATTGTACATAGCAAAGGTCTATGATTTAACCAATAGACTTACAAAAGATATAGGCTTACTTATTATTACTAACATTTCTAACATAGGCATAAGTGTACTAACCTATTCATACACTAACTTTAGCAATAGAACTAGAATTTAGAAGTTTATTTGAAAAAAAATATTTGCAAAAATTTTCTTAGTTAATATTATCTGAGTAATTCATAAAATTAGGTAAGGCATAGATAGAATTCATTACTTTGTTCTAGTTAGCAAAAATTAGCCTTAAAATTGTGTGAATGTTTAAAATGTAATTTGTTTTCCTTTCTGTTCAAAATTTTTTGAAAAACTGAAATCCCCATTCCTCTTCTATACTTTTACCTTATCCTGTCTTAGTTTTAGCTTATTTAGTTGTAGCATAGTTTAGGAGATAGCAACCTTTTATTATTTTGCAAACTTAGTTAGGGATAAGAGCTTAGTAAGAATTTAGCTTAGTATAAGAGTAGTAATCCCTTAGACTTTAGTAATCATTAAAATGGTGCTAGTTGCACATTTTGAAAAGAAAAGGGGCATTTGTAGTATATAGAATTGGGGTCATATAGTTTTTTCTAGCTTTGGCTGAGTTCCAAAAGCTGTTAGAGGTTTAGAATCTTGAGGAAAAGCAGTTGACTGGATCTTCCGTAGAGGGAGGTGGTCAATGAGCGAGCTGCTTTGATTACCTAGCTTTAATATTGAAATTTAGCCTAGCTTTGATATATTTACTTAAGAAATTATTATTTTAGATAAACCCTTTATATCCTCCTTTCCTATACCACCCCTGCCTTCCCTCCCTTACCTTAGTGTCTGTGAAGTTAATAAGGAGAGTAATTAGAGAGGAGTTAAATCTGTGAAGAGTTATCTAAATGACAGCATTAGTTAAGTTAGTCAAATCATCATTTATTCCCTTTAGATAGCCATAGCATTTTGTAAAGTGAGTTTAAAGGCAGGTCCTTACTCAGACTCCATCTTTACTTCCCTTCCCCCACCTGAGGTTCCTGAGACAACTGATAGGGCTTTCCTTTGATCCACCTTCCTAACAAACATCCTTCAAACAAATAAACCCTTTTGTGTTTCAATAGCCCTATTAGTGTAATTTGTCTGTTAGTTATCAAGAGGGAAGAAGAGGGAAAGAGACAACATACTCTGGGCTTAGAGGGAAGCTGGGGCATCCATCTTGAAGGAAGGTGTTACTTCAAAATAGGTCCCTTCCTGTGAAATTAACTAAAGCCTGTTTGTTAATTTCAGTTTAGTCTATTTCCCTCAGCTTGTGCTTGAGTCTAAGTCCCAGTCTGTAAGCCTGCTTTGTTTGTCTGTTTAGTTTAACTTCTCTTCTCCCTAAAAGATCTCTGTTTCCCTTCTATGTTATAGTCCTGACTTCAGTCCTATTATACCCTGAATCTCCTTTAATCCCAGCCTACCTGAAACCGAGATTACCCACTTAGCAAGTCTCCAACATCCTCCTTTCAATTTCCCTTATCCCAAACACCTTTCCTCAAATTACCCACATAATAATGCACACACACACACACACACACACACACACACACACACACACACACTCCCCCAATATAATGTAAGCTCCTTGAGGTTAGATATTATTGTGCTTTTGACTTTGTGTTCCCAAGGCTTAGCCCAGTGCTTGGCACAAATACTTAATATTTACTTTTGATGAGTAGTTATTCATTAACCTGCTTTTCCATTTGAACTCACTATTTCTTTCTATGATAGCACCAATTCTCCCAATCTCCTGTGTTTTGAACCTTTGCCATATTCTTTAATTTTTCCTTTTCTTTACTCTTCAAAAAATATGTATATACACATATATAATGTTTGTCTATTATATATTAGCAAATTAATTATTTGTACTTGCATTTATCTGTTGTCTCATTTAAGAATAGTCGTTTATCTAAAAATCCTTGCTTTTATGAGACCAATTGGGACCTCAGGTTATGTTTGATTGCCTTAGTATGAAATTCAATATATTTGCAAAAATGAAAATATACTTTTGATAAGATAATGGAGAATAAAGAAATAGCAGAGGACTTAGAGTGTCAGAAGACCCAAACTTGAACCCTTTCTAATTTACAAACTCTATGGCCTTAGACAAGTTGCTTGTCCTCTCTAAGTCTCATCTTTCATATCTACTTAATTGGAGCTGATAATAATGGCAGTACCAACCTGATGGCATTGTGGCATAGATGAAGTGCTCCAAGATATGAGAATGATTCCATTATCTCTAGGGTGTTTTTTGTTATTATTGACCTATAACCAAGGAAAGAGCCTCTGGATAGATAATACTTCACTACAGGCTGTGGATATTAGGACTGAACAAATATATATATATATATATGTGTGTGTGTGTGTGTGTGTGTGTGTGTGTGTGTGTGTGTGTATTTGTGTGTATAAATATATGTATATATTCTTTCCTTCTTGCTTATTTATAATGTATTTGTGCATGTAGTTATATGATAATAAGGAAGGGAAGGGAATAAACATTTATATAATGTCTACTATGTGTCAGGCATTATGCTTTTACAAACATTATCTCATTTTATCCTCCCAACAACCTTGGGAGGTGGGTGTTATTACTTTCTGCATTTTATAGATGAGGAAATGGAGGCAAACATAGGCTAAGTGACTTGCCCAGGACTACACAGCTAGTAAGTATCTGAGATGGGATTTGAACTCAGGTTTTTCTGACTCTAGGCCCAGTATTCTAAGTCATTTTGTTTAGTTTTTTCATCATTCACACAAGGAAAATGAGGCCAGATTAGTCTTGTCCAAGGGTTGCACAGGTAGTACAATCCAAAATCAGAATTTGAATTCAGTTCTGTTGACTACGAATCAAAGGTCCTAAGGAAAGGATTTTCTTAAGGTAGAGTGAAGGTTTGGTGAACTTATTTATAGATAGAGTGAAAGGAGTTAGCAGGAAGAGATAAATAGAAGAACAATGAGTTAGAGAAGATGATTGACAAATGGAGTCCAAGAGAAGTTAAGACAAATGCCTACATAATAGATGAGATTTTCCTTGGTCAGGAAGAAGACCACATCATCTTCTGAGACCAGAAGGAATGAGGTATCACAAGGTGTAGGAGAAGGGAATAAAGAGAGCTTGTGACTGGAATTAAGAAAGCTTGTGATTTTCTTAATCAAATAGTAGGCTCAGTCTTCCAGTATCAGTTACAAAGTTCTGTATGGAATTAGAGCTTTGTCTTCCCAAAGCACCATTCCAACCCTATCAATTCCTTGATCAACAAACTTTAGTGGCTCTCACTTTCCTCTAGAATAAATTACAAACTCCTCAGTTTATCATTTATAGTACTTCATGGCCAGCCCCTCACCCTACAAAACTGGGCTTTTCCCTTATTATTCCCCTTGATGTAATAGATGATCCATGCAAAATGGCCAACTCAGTTTTCCATTAACTCCATGACCTTCTGTCTCTTGCCTTCATGTTTTTGACTAGACTATTTCCCATGCCTATAATGAACTTCTTCTGTGTTCTCTCAAAGTTCAGTTCGCATGCCATCTCTTATAGGAGACTTTCTTGATTTCTCCTAGTTCTTTGCCCTCTGTCCTCAGGCATCTGGAGGTGCAGTGGATAGAGTACCAAAACTGGAAAAGTACAAGCCTTGAAAACTCATTAGTTGTATCACCCTAGGTAAGTCACTTAAGCTCTGCCTGCTTCAGTTAATAATTGTAGCCTTTCAAGGTTGTTGTGAGAACCAAATGGGTAACATTCTTAAAGTGCTTTGCACAGTCCTGGCACAATAAATCATTGTTTCCTCATTTCTTTAATTATTCTATGTATGCATGTACTTGCAGTTTCCATGTTGTATCTTTCCAATAAAATGTACTCTTCTTGGAGGCAAGTCTTAAATGCTTGTTGACTGATTTATTTGTATATCCATTGCCTAGTACAGTATGTAGCCTATCAGAAATGCTTAGTGAATTGTGTTAGACTTCTCCTGGAGACGCTTTGCAATGGGCACTGTGGGGAAATTGACGGAGAGTGAATACGGGTGAATAAATGAACCAAGGAGCATTAATGACATGCCAAGTGGGATAGGAGCCTGAATTTAGAGTTATAAAATCCAACAGGTCTCAAGAGGTTCTCTAATAGCACTAAACAGTATGGGAGCAGAAGGAAAGACATGGAATGGTAAGGGTTCCCTAAGATGGTGACTTCCAGGGTATAAATAATGGAAAATTCTAGATTAATTTCAAGAATCCTTGAAATGATTGACCATGGGATTGTGTCCTTGGCAGGGATGTAAGGGAAGTCAAAATTTGAGTGATGAATCCAATTTGTGATTGCACTGAGAAGATATAGACTGTATAAGTAATGGGCATGGGAACATGACAGGGAAGAGAGAGGAGTTACTCACATGAAGAGGTTAATAGAGTAGGGGAAGAACTTTTTTAGGGTAGGGATGACAAAAGGGATGGAAGACAGGATGGATGGTAAATTGATGATCAGATGGAGGGATGCCTTATTTAGAGGTCTTAGAGGTAGAGAATTCTTTAGTAACTAAGACGAGGAGGTGATACAGTATGGCTATCACAAAAAGTACCATCCCTTAGAATAGGCCAAAGAAAGAGGAGTATGTACTGATTTTATTTGCCTACGCTGAATCCATTCTTTCTTGGAAGGCAGGGAACACTGGATGGTTTTCCTATGTGATCAAGAATTTTTAGATTTCTTACAAATCTTTGATTATCTCATTTAAAAGAAAAAAAAGAATATTTTTTCTCTGTATTGTATGCACTAAGCAAAGCCACTTCTTCTAAACCAGGAGGGTCAGAGGAATCTGCTTATAATTCCCTATAATTTGTGGACCTGAGCAAACAGAAGGGCCGATGTAGCAGTTCATACTGGGGCTTTGTTGCCCAGCTAACTGAAGGATGGACATTCTTTCTGTACTTTTCTGTTTAGGCCTGCACTGGAGGACTTTTTCAAAGAGGATTCACTTCTACTTTTCACTTCAAAATCATTCTTCTAACTCCCTCTGTTATCACTCTGAACAGAGGTCTAAAGTGGGGATCCCACCACTCCGGGAAAAACTTAGAGAAGCAGCAAAATGCCCAGGTAACATCCATTCCAAGCTTCCTCTTCAGTCTCAGGAAGGGATGGTGTCAGAAATATTCTCAATGACCTGAGATTTCACAAATTAGACATCCATAAGTGGCAAAGCTTGTGGAACATAATTTGCAATCACTGAATGCCTTATAAATGTATTAAGTTATATTATTATTATAAACTAAATTGGGGCCATTCTGAGGATGCTCTGAAGAGTTGATTGTAGTGCCAGGAAGATCTCCAGCATACAATTAGAGGCATGATAAAAAAAAGTATATTCCAGAAATCTTGGGCTTCAATTAGGTCCCAGCCATTTCTTGAACTTGGGATGTGACACTGGGAGATTCCACTTCCTCTCATTTCATATATTAAATGGAAACAGAAATCCCCACTTCCACCTGCAAAAATACTGCAATTGTCTATGTAACCTAGGGTTAGCTGCCTCCCCTATCTATGCCTAAGCTTCCTCCTCTATTAAATAAGGCAGTCTGGACTATACAATGTCTAACATCTTTTCCAGCTCTGGCCTACTAAGGTGATGATAGAGGGGCTGAGATGTCATCTGGGGTTCTGGGAAAGCAGGCAGGAGCATTCACCCTAAAGAGTTTGGCTCACCTTTCAGCAGGTGGTCCCCCTCCTTTACCATAGAATCCCAGAGGCCATCTGGTCCAACCTATAGCTCAATAAGCATCTCCTCCACATTAGCCCTGAAAAATGGTAATTCCCAGCAACACTTTGGTGGAGTTGATACAATGATTGTCTTAGAGTCAAAAAGATTTGAGATCAGATTGTGCCCAAGATACTTAGTAACTGTATGACCCTGGGAAAGTCCCTTGATCTCACTAACCTCTCAACTGCTTCATCTGTAAAATGGAGATTCTAATAGCACCTGACTTACAGGTTTGTTATGAGTATCAAAAGTTATTTGTAAAGCACTTTATAAACCTTAAAGTACTATGAAAATGCTAACTGTTATTTTTATTGTTAATAATTATATCATCGTGTTAAATATTTTCCTGTATCCTGAAGCAATCCATTCTTTTGGACTGCTCTAAGCCACATCTTAAGATCATAGGTTTACTGTGGAAAGGAACCATAAAATTCATAAAACCAAACATATCATTTGATAAATGAAGAATTAACAGAGGACCAGAGAGGTTCACTGACTTGTTTTAGGTCACACAACTATTAAATATCTAATCTAGAATGAGATTCAAACTCAGATCTTCTAGATTTCAGCTACAACACTCTACCCATTGTACTATTCAAACTCACAATAAGGACCACAAAGTGAGCTTTCCTCTCATCAGATTGATATCTCCCACCATATACTTTTCACCCATTGCTTCTAGTTCTGCTTCTGAGCCAACAACAACAACAACAAAAAGCAAGTCTAGCCCCTTATCCAAATTGTACTGTATTAAGACAGACTAATTCCTGACAGGTCAGTTTAGTCAAGGAAGACATCACCACACCCATCACTGACAAAGGAGGCTTCAATTTACTCATCTATAAAATGAGGAGGATGGGCCAACCTAATTTGGAATGTTTGTTGTTGTTTAGTCATTTTCATTCATGTTCAACTTTTTGTGCTCCCATTTCGAGTTTTCTTGGCAAAGATTCTGAAGTGGTTTGCCCTTTCCTTCTCTAGCTCATTTCACAGTTAAAGAAATTGAGGCAAATAGGGTTAAGTGATTTGCCCAGAGTCACAGAGATAGTAAGTGTTTGAGGTCAGATTTGAACAGAGAAAGATGAGTCTTCCTGACTCTAAGCCTGCCGTTCTGTCTCTTGCACCTCTCCTAGTTGCCCTAACTTGGACTAATAAGTCCAATCTGTTTATTTGGGGAAAAAATCCATTAGGTAATTATATGTGATCTAATCATCACTCAGTCACCTTTGGCTATCAGAATTCTGAAACTGTGGTAAAAGAAGCAATAAGGCATCAGTGAAGCAGAGAAGCATTTTTTATCTCAGAAACAGTCAGACATACTTCACAATTGACAGCCTAGTAGGGTGGGCTGATGTCACCCACATCTGGTCTACTGACCTCAGTCCTAAATTTCTGTCTCTGAGCAGTTTAAAGAGGACATTGATAAACTGGACAGTATCAAGAGAAGAGCAAACAGGACATTGAATCTATGTCATATGAGAATCGAAAGAAGGAATTGGATTTGGTTATCCCGTTAGAAAAGAAGCTTCAGGGGTCACCAGGCTTTACGTATTTGAAAAGTTGTCATGTAAAAGAGGCCTTAGACCTATTTTGCTTGGTTTCAGAAAGTAGAACCAAGAATAAGATGTAAAAATTGCAAAGGGAAAATTGAAACTGGATAACAAGAAACTAGGCAGCAAGGCAGATTGAACACTGAAGCCATGGAGAACAGAGTTCAAATACAATCTCAGACCTTACTGGATGTCCTTGGGCAAGTCGTTTAACCCTATTTGCTTTAGTTTCCTCATCTCTAAAATGAGCTGGAAAAGGAAATGGCAAGCTACACCAATATCTTTGCTAAGAAAACCCCAAATGGAGTCACAAAGAGTCAGACATGACTGAAATGACTGAACAACAAAAAATCAGGAGATACTTTCTACTATTGAGAGCTGCCCCAGTGTTAAGTGGGCAGCATTAGTAGAGAATGAGTTCCCTTCTTTCACTGAGGTCTCTCTCTGCTGATTAGTGACTTCCTTTCCAAGACTATCATTTAAGGAAAGATCTCAGTCACACTTCTCCTCTTTCTTGACTGGACCTACTCACCAGACACCTCTTTCTCCTCACCTGCTACATTTCACCAGTGTTGACATCTTTCTTTCTTCCCCTCAAACTATATGTTTCCCTTTGCTTGTTATTTTCTCCAACTATAGTACATGCTCCGTCAGGGTAGCGTCTGTTTCTCTTATTTGCATTTGCAAACTGTTTATCTATTTCTTTTAAGTAGAGACACCATGTGGCCATTTGGTAGGTTTTTTATGTTTGGGATTTCCTTCATCTATGGGTTAGTTTTAGTGGTCACTGAGGTCCATTCCAAACTCTTAAAAAAATTCTGTGGTTTTGGTAAAATCGAATGTAATGGGCTTCTGTACCAGCAACAATGCAATGACCCAGGACAGCTCTGAGGGATTTATGGTAAAGAACGCTACCTACATTCAGAGGAAGAACTGCAGGAGAGGAAACATATAAGAAAAGCAACTGCTTGAATGCATGGGTCGGGGTGGACATGATTGGGGATGTGGACTCGAAACTACCACACCAATGCAACCACCAACAATTTGGAAATAGGTCTTGATCAAGGACACATGACAAAACCAGTGGAAATGTGCATCGGCCATGGGTGGGGGGAGAGCGGGGGGTGAAGGGGAAAGTAGGAGCATGAATCATGTAACCATGTTAAAAATGATTATTAATAAATGTTAAAAAAATTCTGTGGTTTTGTGAAGGACTAAGTTGGCTGAACTTGACTGTAGAAACACTTTTAGGGACAGTGGGACTATTTCGACTTCTGGGTAAACATATAGATTTAATGGAATGTTTATCTATTTCTTGTTGGACTGTCAACTGTGCCTAACCATTGGAAGATGTGGAATGGAATGGAAGAAGATCCATTTGTGGCATCCCCAGAGGAAGACAGAAACGCCAAACTCAGTGTAGGGTCATTGCAATAGTATGATGTCACCCAGTCCATTGCTCATAAAATACATGTCTTAAGGCTTTTCATATGAAGAAGGGAAGCTATTGCATGTCATAGGTGAAAAGCTTAGAGAGTTCAACAGATCATTAGCATGTGACCTATGAAGTCTCACACATGACTTTTTTCCAAAGAAATATCACTGAGAACAATTTACCTTCCTTTTTGCCTTTGCTGACATCTTGACTGGCCACTTTTCTTTCTTACTTTTTTACTTTTACTTTTTTTATTTAGAATATTTTTCTTTGGTTATATGATTCATGTTTTTCCCCCTCTCTTCTTCCCTCCCCACTCCTGGAGCTGATGAGCAATTCCACTGGGTTATACATGTATCATTGTTCAAAACCTATTTCCATATTATTAATATTTACAATAGAGTGATTGTTTAAAGCCAAAATCCCCAATCATCCCCATTGAAACAGGTGATCAATCATATGTTTTTCTTCTGTGTTTCTGCTCCCACAGTTCTTTCTCTGGATGTGGATAGTGTTCTTTCTCATAAGTCTCTCAGAATTGTCCTGGATCATTGCATTGCTACTGGTAAAGAAGTCCATTATGTTCAATTGTGCCACAGTGTATCAGTCTCTGTGTACAATGTTCTCCTGGTTCTGCTCCTTTTGCTCTATATCAATTCCTGGAGGTCTTTCCAGTTCACATGAAAATCCTCCATTGACTGGCCACTTTTCAACAGGATCTGAGAAATTTCCTAATCTTCTTTGTGAAAGTGCCTGCCAGGAGATGGTATTATTCAAGGAAATTGCAATGTCCTTCTATGTAATGTGATCATGACCTGCACACCTATATAAATGCAGCATATTTTGTCGATTTGTTTTGTGTCATGTTACCTTTCTAAAGTTGTTACTTGTTTCCATTTATTTCCTTGCTAAAAATATCCCCAAGGTTTTAAAAACCATGTTAGCAAACAGGGATAATTTTGATTCTACTTTGTCTATGTTTATGCCTTCAATTTCTTTCTTTCCTTATTGGTATTACTAGCTATACTTAGAGCTGTATCAATGAACAATGGGTAGGATCATAGCAATATAGGAACATAGACTTTGAGATGGGAGACCCCTAAAAGGCCATTTCATTTTCATTGAAAATATGAGGAAAATGAGACTCATTGAGATAAAGTGATTTGCCCGTTCTTGCTTTATACCCCATCTTATTGGGAAAATTTTAGGTTTCCTCATTGAAAATACTAACAATTTGGGGCTGTGAAACTTATTATGGCAAAATTTGCTCCTTTGTATCTGTACTTTGATGAATTTTAGTATGAGTATTGTACTTTGTCAAAAGCTTTTTTCAAAATCCATTTAAAGGGAGTTTGGAATTTTCTAATTTTAATATGAATATGTTCATTTCCCCTTAATTTTGAACCATTGCTACATTTCTAGTATACATGCAACTTGATCATTATGAATAATATTCTGGATATTTGCACTTTTTTCCTTAGGATTATATTTTAAATGTTGACAACATTCATTAGTGATATAGGTCTAGAAGTGTCTTTATTTGCTTTATTCATCTGTTCATTCTCAATTTTTGAGAATAATTTGTTTAGGGGGACTAATTGCTCTTTAAAGGTTAGATAGAATTGACTTGTAAGCCTATCTGGTCTAGGGTCTTATTTTCATTTTGGTGGTTCCTTTAAAGGTTTTTCAATTTTCTTTTCTAAAATCTGTATGTTTGATGTATTCATGTCATGTTTTGTTCATTTGTCCTTCTGACATTTTCCTAGACAGTCTTCAATAGTTTTTATAGGTTTTACTGAGATGTAATAAAATATGCTAGGTTCTAATAATTATCATTATTTCTTCACTACTAAAAAATTCACATTATATATTTAGGATAGTAATTTGATTTTCCTCCCTCTTTTAAGAAGATCTTGGAAGAAAAAGAGATTTTTTTGCCTTGTCAAATGCCCTTAGTTTTGCTGATCAATCCTGCATTTTTTCCAAGTGTATATTTGTCTACTAATTAAAAAACATTTTTAGTGTTTCTTTAAACCTTAAAAAAATTAGTTTTATCATTCAATTTGTTCTTTTTAACTTATTGTTCTAAGTATATGAGATAATCAGCAATATATATTTTTTTAAAGGCAATGGGGGGGGGGGGCCAAGTGACTTGTCCAGGATCACACAACTGGGAAGTGTCTGAGGTCAGATTTTAACCTAGGACCTCCTGTCTCTAGGCCTGGCTCTCAATCCACTGAGCTACCTAGGTGCCCCCTCAGTCATATCTTTTTAGGTTATTTTCTGTTCAGAAAAATGTATTTTCCCTCCAAGGATTTCTTTAGCTACATCCTAGAAATTCTACTATGTTGTTTCATGATTTTCATTCTTTCATAAAGCTATTGTTTCTAGTATTTGCTCTTTGACCTCAAAATCTCATTAATTAGTTTTTATTTAGATCTGTACCTTCTGCTTATGTTCCTTGTATTAATTCCTATATTGTTTCATGATCTCAAAGGATATGAAAAATAATTGTGTGTTTTAAAGTATTATTGCTGTGAATATGTATGAGTGTTTGTATTTTTATGTGTGTTGGTTTTCAACTATCTATTTACATTTTATATGCTGATTTTCTGGTACTATATATCCCACTCTGCTTCATTTTATATTTTCAGTACAATTAAATAAACATTTATTAAAAACCTACTATGTGCTAGGCACTCTGCTAAGCAAAAGGGCACACACACAAAAAAAAAGGCAAGAAAAAGCTATGGCCCTCAAGGAGCTTACAGTCTAATGGAGAAGACACCATGTAGAGTAAATATGTGCAAAGCTAGCTATAAACTGAGCATATAGGAAATAATTACAAGAGGGGTTGGGGAAGGGAGGCCTTATATGAAATGTAAGATTTTAGTTGGGACTTACGCCAGAGAGGTCAGTAGTTGGAACAGAGGAGGGAATGCATTTTAAACATTGTGGACAGCCAGAGAAAAAGCTTGGAGCTGAGAGATTAGAATATCTTGTTCATGGAATGCCAGGAAGCCAATGTTGATGGATCAGAGAGTACATGTTAGGGAATCGCATATCAGAAGACTGGAAAGGTAGGAGGAGGCAGGTTGCTAAGGGCTTCACATGCCAAAGAGCATTTTTTATTTGCTCCCAGAGATAATAGGAAGCCATTCGAATTTATTTTTCATACCTGAATTTGAGGGAAATTCACTTTAGTGACTGAATAGAGAATGAACTTGAATGGGGAGAGAATTGAGGCAGGCAGACCCACCACCAGATATTGCAGTAATCCAGATGTGGGGTGATGAAGGTATTGTGAGCCTGAGGGACTTAGAGGATGGTGTTGCCCTCCATGGGAAGGGTAGGAATGGGGAAAGTTTGTGGGGGTTGGAGGAGATAATTAATTCTGTTCTTGGACACAGTGAGTTTAAGAAGTCGGCTGGAAGTCCAGTTTGAGATATCTGAAATGTAGTTGGAGATGACATACTAGAGGTCAGCAGAGAGATTCAAGTAGGATAGCTAAATTTGAAAATCATCAGCACAGAGATGGTAATTACATGTATATGCATTGATAAAATTACCAAGGGAAAAAGTATAGAGGGAAAAGAAAAGATGACCTAGAACTGAAACCTGAAGA
Source organism: Gracilinanus agilis (assembly GCF_016433145.1). NCBI lineage: Eukaryota > Metazoa > Chordata > Mammalia > Didelphimorphia > Didelphidae > Gracilinanus > Gracilinanus agilis. The sequence continues at coordinate 13,015,158 of NC_058135.1, read as the reverse complement.
ACACCTATGGTTAGAGGGAGTGATTTGGAGAACAATGAAGAAAAGGAGACAGAGAAGGTGCAATCAGAGAGGTAGGAGGAAAACTAAGAGTGTATCATCCAAAAAACCTAGAGAGAAGAGAGTGTGAAGGAGGAAATGGTGATGAACAGTGTCAAAGGCTGCAGAGAAGACAAGGAAAAAGAGGATTGAAAAAAGGCTATTAAATTTGGCAACTAAGAGGTCATTAATAACTTGGGAAAGAATAGTTTCAATGGAATAATATCAAAAGTCAGCTTGTAAGGGGTTAAGAAGAGAGTAAGAAGACAGAAAGTGGAGGCATCTATTGTATACGGTCTTTTTGAGTTGTTTAGTTTCAGAGGGCAGAAAAATGGGATGATAGAAGGGAGGAAGGATCAAATGAGGGTTGTTTTTTTTTTTCAGGATGGGGGAGACAAAAGAATGTTTATAGGCAGTATAGAAGGAGCCAGTAGAGAGGGAGGTACTGAAAAAAAGTGAAAGAGTAGGGATGACAGAGGAGATGTTGGAGTATATGGGATGGAATAGATCCTTTAAAAAAGTGGAAGTGTTGGCCTCAATAAGGAGTTTGGCTACTTCATCATGTGGAGATGGGTGAGAGGAGGAAACCTCAGAAGGCATCTGAGTGAGAGGAGATAAGAAAAAGGGGAGAAGAGGAAGCTCATGGAAAATGGACTCAATTTTTTCTGTAAAACATGAAGCAAGATTGTCAGCTAAGAGTGTGGGGGGAGGGGAAGCAATAGGGGGGTTTGAGAAAAGATGAGAAGATTTAGAAGTGTTGCCGAGGAGAGTAAGTTGGTGAATTGATAAATGGGGTATAGCGGGAAAACCTAACAGCAGTGAGATCCCAAAGAGGCCATGTAACATAAATTTGTAGTGTGATTTTTCAGCAGTGTGTATATAGGCACAAAGTTGATAAATGGTGGGAGTGATCCAAAGCTGAGAGATGGCTGGGTATAACTAGAGATAGATATGATAGGGAAACTAGTAATTCCTCATGTCTTATGGTCCACTAATATTCCATTATATTCATGTACCATAACTTTTTTTAGCTGTGTATCAGTTGATTTAGTATCATTTCCCCCCATTACTTTGCTACCCCTACAAAGGATGCTATGAATATTGTGGTGTAAGAAAGGACCTTTCTTTTTGTCTCTAACTTCCCTAGAGTATATGTCTATTAATAGGATCACTGAATCAAAAGGTATGAACATTTTTTTCATTTTCTTCTTTCATTCTTTTCATTTTCAGTTTAAGAATGTTGCCTACTGGCTAGAGAGCTCAACTTGCAACCAGAAAGTTTGGGGGTTCAGTTCCTTCCTAAATACACATCCTGGAAGAGGCATCTAGGTGGCTTAGTGGATTGAGAGACAGGCCCAGAGAAGAGAGGTCCTAACTTCAAATATGACTTCAAATACTTCCTAACTATATGACTTTGGGCAAGTCACTTAATCCCAATTGCCTACCCCTTATTGCTCTTCTGATTTGAAACCAGTATGCAGTACTGATTCTAAGATAGAAGGTAAGGATTAAAAAACAAAAACAAAAAACTTATCCAGGCTGTGAAATCTTGGGCAAGTCATTTAATTTCTCAGTGCTTTAGGCAACTCTCTAAGACTTAGTTGCAAATAAGGTAGTTACCTAAAATGATAGAAGGAATTTCCTCATTTGGGAGTTATGTATATCAACGAAACCACAAGCACAATACTTTTTAATCACAATTCCACATTGCTTTCCAAAACAGTTGCATTAATTAATTATTGTACCAACAACAATTAATGTTCCTGCCTTCTCGAAGCCCTTCCAGTATTGATGATTTCTATATTCTCTTATCTTTACTAATTTTCTGTGTATGTAGTGAAATTTCAGTTATTTTTAATTTGAATTTCTGAAAAAAATCTTTCTTTTTTTAATACTTTGCCATTTTGGAGATCTATTCTTGTTCATATCATTTAACCACCTGTCTATTGAAAACCGGCTAGATCTTATACATAGGATATCCCAAAAGATTAATATCTTTCATACCTTAAAGACTTTTGAGATGCTCTGTATTGCTAGCAATTTCCTAGGATTCTTTGATATAAGATCATTAATAGAAATGTCAATTGATTTTTATTTCTTACAAATCAATGTTTTCTCTTATTATTCTTGCTGCATTGATTTCATTAGTGCAAATGATTTCCAGTTTCATTTAATCAAAAAATTATTTTCCTTTGTTGATCAACTCTGCCCTTTGTTTCTCCACTGTAATAATTGTGAAAGCCATTTGTTTCTGTATTGTTAATGCTTTCTAGCTCCCTAATGCTCATAATATTATCAAGAAATCAATGGCATGAAGTGGAAATCTGACTCAATGCTTAGGGAAGTTGTGAATCTTAGAGAATAAGGTGGGGAAAGTCATCTTTCTACCTTATAGCATTTCCTCATTAGAGCACACTATATGAATACTTCAAAGAAGGCAATGTATATTGAGAAGAAATCCTTAGATTTGAATAGTGCTGCAGAGCAGTTGAGCTTACACAGGCTATCTTCTTTAATTTCCTTAGGGCTTAAGAGTTTCTAAAGCACTTTCCTGGCAGCAGCCTTGTGAATGGGGGTCCTGAGATGTTTTATCCCCATTTTACAGAAGAGCAAACTGGCCTAGATCAGGATAGGGACTTGCTCACAGTCATGAAGGTGGTCAGTAACAGAGCCTGGTTTCAAAACTGGACTCTTACTTTCAGCCCATCAGTTTTTATCCCACACCATATACTTTCAGGCTCTATTTTTCCAGATGTGAAGAAACAGGAAGGGATTTAGAATTGCAGAACCTCATGCCATTTGGCAATTGGTGATACAAAAAATGGACAGATCATTTGATGGATTACAGTCCTAAATTCAGAAACAGAAACCATGGTGGGAATCTGGAAGTCTTTGGCAAATTAGCAGTTCTGAACAGAGAAAAGAACAGAGAAAGTGCTGAAGGCTGAAAGCCTGACCTTCTTAAGGTATGTATGGAACCAGACAGGATCTGCTCTTCCTCACTGAAGCCAGGGGATTAGAATTGCTGGCCACATACCTTCATCAAAAGAAAGTGGAGGAGATAACTCATGGTGGTTCTGACCTTGGAGTTTCCCCTTGAATATAAAATAGAGAAATATCTTGGAGACCTTCTATTCATCTGATGAAAAATCATGCCACATTGGATGAAAGAACAGGAATCATTAGCCTGGAAAAGAGAAATCTCAGGACATGTGAGCTGTCTTACAGAAACATTATCATGTAGGGCAGAAATTAGATTTATGCCGTTTAGTCCCAGAGAGTGGAAGAAGTAGCAATATTGTTGTTGTTCAGGTGCATCTGAATCTTCATGATGCTTTTTGGGGTTTTCTTTGCAAAGATCCTGGAGTAGTTTGCCATTTCCTTCTCCAGCTCATTTTCTAGATGAGGAACTGAGACAAAGAGGTTTAAGTGGCTAGACCAGGGTCATACACCAAGTAAGTGTCTGAGACCAGATTTGACCTCAGGAAGACACATCTTCATGAAGCCAGGAAGACTTCAGACCTGATTAGAGTCCACTATACTGCCTGACTGCCTAGTAGCAATGGATTACAAGTTAAGAGTCCATTTTAGACTTGATATGATGGAAAACCTACAAGCAATTAGAGCTGGCCCAAAATAAAATGGGCTGCTTTAAGGGGCAGTGGATTCCCTCCCAATGTCCACTTGCTAATCATATTGTAACTGATTTGGATTGGTGTGGGGCTGCTGGGATATCTTCTGGCTCTGAAATTTCAGGATTCAATATAAATAGATATAGTTAGGCTTGTCCCAGATAGACAGAGCAATTCTGGTATAGTTAAGAAAAGGGAAAAGAAAAATGATTTTGTTAATAAGCCTCCTAATCAAAGGTTCTTAACCTGAGATCCATAACTTTGCTTTTGAGAAAAATATTTTGATAATATTTAGGTATAATAGATTTTCCTTTTAATTTTATGTGTTTTATCTTATATAATTAATTCATTTCAATTCAATAAACATTTCCTAAGGGAGCAGCTTGGTAGCTCAGTGGATTGAGTGCCAGGCCTAGAGACAGGAGGTCCTGGGTTAAAATCTGGCCTCAGACACTTCCCAGCTGTGTGACCCTGGGCAAGTCACTTGACTCCTATTGCCTAGCCCTTACAACTCTTCTGCCTTGGAACCAATACACAGTATTGAGTCCAAGATGGAAGGTAAGGGTTTAAAAAAATAAAAATACATAAATGAACATTTCCTAAGCACCTTTTATGTGCCATGTGCTGTGCTAATTGGGGAGGATACAAATAAGAAAAAGAAAGACAATCCCTGGCCTTAAGGAGCTTCCAATTGAATTAAATACCATACCAGAAAGGAAGCTGGAAAACTGGTAAGGGCACTGTGGGAAGGAGAGATTGTAGGGTGCTATCTTGTTCCATGGAGTTGAAACCAGGTAGAATTGCAGATGCAAAAGTGAAATACTGCCTTCAAATTCTGCCTTCTAGACTTTGGGAGGAATTTAGTATTCCCCTCTAGCCCAGTCAGACTAGGGAAGTAGAATCCAAGGCTCTGGTTAGCAGTTGGGTGATGACATTAGAAGTGATGAGCTTATCCTGAGAGAGGCATATTTTTTTCTTGAGTTGAAATCAGACAACTGCAGATGCAAAATTAATATAATGTATACATTTAAACACAATTTTTTTCTTAAAAAGCGGGCTTCACCAGACTGACAGATGGGTCTACAATTCAAAGAAGATTAAGTTGTCTTCCTTCGGAAAGAAGAAATATATTTTAACGTTCTTAAAGTTATTTTGCAAGAATTTCTAAGAAGAGGAGCTCACCAGAGAATGAAGAACCTCTTAGTTATTAATCATGAAGTTACATCTGTCTTATGATACATATCACAAACAAGAAATCATTGGATAACTTGAAAAGAAATACTGGGCCTCAGAAAACAAGTGGTCAAAGAAACATTAGTTCTATTACAAGAGACTCCTGTTCAGGTATAGCTTGGGTCAATACACTGTCAAAATAACTGGATGATAAATGAAAATTTTAATTTTTGTTACTGCCAAGACAACACAATTAGCATAATGATCTCAGAGGAAAGAATTCCGAACAGACACAGGCTTGCTAAATGTTTGCATTATTGATTAAGCCAAATCTGGAGGAAAAGGAGTTGAATATAAGCTCCTTGAGAGCAGGGGCTATAGTGTATCTTCCTGGCCCAGCAAAGATCTTGGTGCATAGTAGGTACTCTTTTGCTGCTTCTTGTTGGATTGCATTGGGTAGTGAAGAAGTAATGTTCCTAAATGAAGGAATAATGTGGATAGATGGTGTTATCCACACTAGAGAACTGGTTTAGATACTTATTTTGCTATTGATAAGTATCACAATTCCTTTTGGTGAAAGGAAGCAAAGTTCACTTCCCTCCACTTGACCAGTGCACATAAAAGCCTTGGAGACTTAAATAAGAAAACAGTATCTATATTTATTAGAAATCAAGGTAGACTGTGAGGATTAAACAAAAGGATGCCCTGATTCTAATTTCTCATACTTCACCCAAGCAATCTAAGTGCATCTCACGATGGACACTTCTGTTCTTTTGGCTATGCTACCAGCTCCTTGTTTCTAGCTAGGTTTTCCCCAAAAGCTCACTAATCTACCTGGCTATAATTTCCAGTGTTTAGTTTGTGGTTTCTCTAAGAAGTTGTCTCCAAAATCTATTAAGAGTGGCCTCAAGATGCCTGAGTCCACCCAAAGCTGGGTTTGACCCTGAGATAAAAAAAAAACCCAGAGCCCAACGGACAGGATCTTCAGGTAATACTTCAGAAAAGTTGGTAAACACAACAGGTATGACTAGATCTTCCTTAAGATGCTCTCCAGTTGGAAAGGAAGCTCCAAACTTCTACAAACAGGTCTTAAGGTAAGGTAGCCCAGGAAAGCTGCACCTTACTCTTCCAGCTCAGGAACAGGAAGTGGCAGTTTCTCCCTCAAACTCCTTTCTTCTCAGCTCTCTGCATTCCAGAATTCTCTCCAGGGTTTCTGGCTTGAGCCCAGCACTTTGGAAATAAGTTCCAATCCTCTAAAACTTGCTCTTATCAAAATTCAACTCTCTATAATCCCATTCCTACAGTAGAGCTGTGGAGGTTGCAAGAAGGTTTGAAGATCTAATTCATGGAGACATTATTACTTCTGGATGCTGAAGGAACTAGGAAATCCAGGCTCTGCCAGAGGCAGAGAAAATGAACAATGAAAATTTAGGTCTTGTAAATCACTGGATTAAACCATCCTCTGCAGAATCATATCTAGACAGGTCCCCAGAAACCTCCTGAGGGTGCTATCAATTAGACGCTCCATGGCATCTAGAAAGAAGATTGACAATACTGTGATTTGAAAGTACTTCTTTGGAGGCAACTAGGTGGCTCAGTGAATTGAGAGGCTGGATTTAAATCTGACTTCAGACATTTCCTACCTGTGTGTGACCCTGGGAGCCTTTACTACTATTCTTCCTTGGAACCAATACACAGTATTGTGTCTCAGGTGGAAGGTAAGGGTTTTAAAAAAGTACTTCTATCATCTTCCACACAAAAGAGTTAAAAGAAATTGGCAAAAAAAAAATCCTTTGTCCTCATTTATGATGAAAGAATCACTTGAAAGAATCTTATTTCTGGAATTATGAGCTGTGGGTAATTACCCCCACCTGCTGGGTAAAATTTTTATTACATGTTACATCAAATGACTCCTAGCAAGGGGGTGAGGAGGAGGAGGAAGGTAAGACTGGATGGCGCTGCGGTATTATCTTTCTTCCACAGGGACACTTGCATATCTTCCAAGCAACTTCCAAACGCAAAGAGATATAGGTTACATCTGTAAGGCAGAATTGTGATTAATTAAAAGAAGACAAAAAAGAGGCATAGAGAGAAGTGTAAATCTCTGTGGGGCAAGCCACTGTTCAGATGACTAAATCAAGAAGCCCCATTTGGCTCCAAAGTGTTCAATGACCCTAGCAGTAGGATGAGAGGAGAAGGCCTTAATCTTCTGGTCCAGGCTCTTTAGAGCCTTCTTGAAGATTTCTTGGGGGTGAGAGTAACCTGAATGAAGGGTTCTGGCTCCCATGGGCTTTGTGTCCTTAATGAATGAAAGGAATGAAGAGGTTTCAGTGGTCCTTGAAAGTGTGAGTCAAGACACACTCTAGTCCTAGTATCTTGGAGGAATCAACTTTCTGACTACTCAAGAGCATCTGTGTTACTATATTACAACCATGAAGTCTACAGTCTTGGATGACTAATGTCTTTTTGTCTTTGAGGGAATGAATAAAAAGGCTTGGATTAAGTGTCTATTATATGCTCAACCTTGTGCTAAACAATGAGGATACAAACATAAAATCAAAGGAAGTCCTAGAAATTAGGAAGCTTCCATCCTAGTAGAAGGAGATGACACATATGGGACTGCATTGGTCAGGGAGGGGTGGTTTGGTTTAGAAAGTTATAGGGATGGTGAGTGGAGCCATAGTGGTTTGATTGACATACCCTTTCCAAAGGGCAATAGCAGAATAGATTTGATTACTGTTCCAGAATTAGATAGCAGGAATGTCTGGGAGGATTGACAGATTTATGTGCAATGCAGGGCATGACTTCTGGCAAAGACATGGCTGGAGAATGTAGTAAAGTTAGAGTCAGGTCTAGATGTAGAAGAAACTGAGACAATCACCCCTCAAAACAGCAGAGAGCCCAGGAGGGTCATGAAAGGATTAAGATCTGCAGGATTTTCAGGTAGGGTAAATGCTAGTTGGTATAGAGAAGTTCAGGGACTGAAGAATCTTCAATTTGGGGCAAGATATTAGTGTTGGTTTTCCAAACCTAGTTTAGATTCTGTATACCTGGTATGGTACCCTGTACATAGTGGTCACTCCATAAATGCTTACTGAATTAGATGAACTATTTTTCACTCTTGGCAGGGAGCAAAGAGGGTAGAGATAAGGCATAGAGAGGGCCTATGGAAATGTGCATTTCTAAAATATGACTGTCTTCTTTTTCTGATACCCTTGGGGCATAAACATAGGATCATGGTAGAGTTAATGGGACCTTAGTGGTCATGTAGGCCAATTTTTTCTTTCCAGGCAGATTAAATATTCTCCCCAACTTCATGCACTCTGCATTCCTGCCAAACTGGGCCATCTACTCTTCCTCCATCAAGACACTGCATCTTCTGACTGTGTCTTTTACATAGTCTATCTCATCCATGCCTGGAATATCCTGCCTTCCATCTCCACTTTGTGGAATCCCTGGCTTACTTCCAGTTTCTGTTCAGGTGTCACCCCTACAGAAAGCCTCTTCTCATCTCAAAGACTCATCTCAAAGAGAGGTGGCTTGGTTTGCAAAGTGACAAGAGATGGGTAAAGTGACACTGTAGGGCTTGGTAAACCCTAGTACTCTCTCCTTACTCTGAAAACGATGCCCATTTTCTTTGCCTATGTTCCTTATATAATGGAAGCTGAGTCTGTTTCATTTTCATTTTTCTACACACATCTCCTAGCCCCACTGCCTGGCACTGTGGAGATGCTGGTTTTGGTTAGCTAAGAAATCTCTCTTAGCAGTTATCTGTATCAGCCAGTTAACTCTGCAGACAACTGACAGATTCTCCCCTCCATGCCTCCTATAGGCTTCCTGTCGTGCTTTCTTTAGTGGGTACAAATTTGGGTGAATCATCTCTTCCTCAAGTTCTCAGCACCCCTTCAAAATTAACCCTTTTAATTGGGTTCAACTTCTTGATGGCAGACACCAGCACTAGCAATGCCTGTCTCATATCATATAGTAGGGGTTCAACAAATGCTAAATGGATTGAATTGATTGAGATTGGATAATTAGGGTATCAAAGTGGAAGGGAACTTGGAAACTATCCCCTCCATCCTCTCATTTTATAGTGGGAAGGACAACAATAATCCAGAGGAGTCAAGCATTGCTGAGTTACAGACATGGAAAGTAGCTGGAATGGATTTGGAAGCCAGCTCTGACTCTCAAACTTCTTTCCATCACAGTGTCCTGCTCTGGGAAGCATATATGACTGCTGTTATCCATAGACTAACAATAAAAGGATACAACATTCTGTTTAAAATGGTCTTAATTCCAGATGCAATGTATCTTGCCTATTTTCAGGCTGGGAATTTATGATCTATTCATTTTTTGTCTGGGGAATGGAAGCCTTAGGTTTTACTTCCTTCACTTACCTTGAAAAACTCTCCTCCTTCTTTCCTTTTCTTCCCACTTTGTTGTTCCCTTCTCCTCCTCTTGGCACCCAGCTCATAATACCTCTCAATCTCATTCACAGTAAAGCCCAAATCAGGTTTAAGCTGGACTTAGTCTTGGGCAGATTTCTTTACAGAGATTTTCAGTAGGATACCTACAGCATCTCCAAGCTCAAACTCTAGCCTCTTCCTGCTCCTTGTTCTCTACCAGAGTAGAAAATGATGCAATGAAATTGGAAATTCCATTTAAATGAGTGCTCAGTAATCTAGGACAAGATCAATGTGTTTCCAGCAAATAATCAACTTTGACAATCCATTAGAATGTAAGCTCCCTGAGAGGAGGGACAGTTTCATTCAGCTAGAATTTATTAAGCACTTACTATGTGCCAGGCACTATGCTAAGCATTTTTCAAATATTATTTCACTTTCTTTGTCTTGGCCAACATCAGACCCTGAGCCAGTGTTCCATGTGGGATTTGAACAAGGTCTTTCCTGACTCTGAGTCCAGTGTTCTTTCTGTAATGCTACCCAGCCTCTCTCTTCTCATTTCTTAGACTCATGAGTTATTTCCTTGGTAACTTGTGGTACTCTTTCACTTATGTGAATAGATAAGCAAATATGACTGAATTACTGATGGAAGAAATGTCAGAACCCTCAGATAATTAGGAAGTTCTTACATCTTTCACTTAGAAAGAAATTACATCCCATTATTAAGAATTGTGAAGGGTCTTAGAGCCCAAAGAATTAAGACCTCTTATTTCACAAAGGAGGAAACTGAGGCCCAGACAGAGAGGGTATGTACCTAGGATCACATGGGAAATATTGGATTTCTATGAAGTTGGACTGGACTAATATTTTCTACAGTCTACTTTTCAATGATGCATCATCCATTTTTCCTGTGTTATTCAAAAAGTGAAGAATTCTGGTTCTCCAGTGTAATATAGAAAATGGCAGGATGGAATTCCTGCAGGATACAAGGTCAAGCCTCACCCAGAATTCCAGGGAACCCCCCCTGGAGAACTTTGGGTGAGGGGGCAGGTGGTAGGGAGTTAAACAGTTGACTTCAGGGAGTTGAGGTGAGCAGGTTTCTCTGCTTGCATTTCCTGATTTGGGGTTTGCCTGGGAGGCCATAGTGGCAAAAGCCATTATGGTTTCTACTCAGGAATTTGCCTGGCTAATGATGTTAGACCTTCATTGCAATAGCATTTTATTATTCATTTAGTTATTTAGATATAATGAGTAATTACTATTAGCTTTGAGGACAAGTTAGCTAAAGGTCTGCCACTCCCTCGTGGGGGTAGGGGCAGTTTCTACCTAACTGATCAGGGCTTCCCAGTTTATCCAAATCCTTGATACCTCTTCCCTGCCTTCCCCTTCCTTCTTTTATCAATATAAGCTTTATCTTTAGCAGCAGTGCCTGGGTATTATTTGGGGATATTCACTGCAGCCATTAAGCTTGGTTCCTGCCAGTTGCCAGCCTAAGAAGTCAGATCCTTCTCAGTCCTTAACATAAAGAGATCAAGCTTCTTCTTTGTCCCTCAATCAGACCTGTGGGGAATATAAGTTTGAGAAAGGGAACATCATTAAAGATTTACCTTAGCTGAATCTTGCTTGAAGACACACTGCCCTGTCTCCCTCTTCACCTGAAAACCAACTGCTTGGGGGGAGGGGTTTGAGAGCAAGGAGTACTTTACACCCTCCCTACTCACTCAAGCCTGTCTGTGGGGGAGAAGTGTGTCCTGCAGGCACCTGGCCCTGGCCAGGCCATCAGCTTCCCAATATCCCTGTTATTACAAACATAACACCAGTCCCATGGAAGGGGATCTTTTTTTAAAGCTCTAGCTGACCAGGGCTCTCTCTTCTCAAATCAGAACCACAAAACCCTGCCCTGGAATCCAGGAGCTACTTTGCTGAGCTCTGCACCATTACCCTGGGCCCAGAGGCACATCCTTTTAGATAATTCCTTGCTGCATATTGCTATGCTTTGAGACCCACTCACCCCAATTTCTCTCCTTAGGAGGGAATTGCTGTCCAGCTTACTTTCATACCAGGCAAGAGTTAGGTTAGAACTGAGTGTTCTGAGTCACTCCTGGTTGTACCTGAAGAATGTTCTAGATTAGTTATGGATCATTAGGTTCAAGGTTTGAGTGTCCCTGAGCCCAGGAGTAGAGGTGGGAATTCATGGGCTGCTGGGCTCCCCTACAGAGTATACCTACATTTAGATTGCTGCAATGGCTCTGGGGCACAAACCATATGGCAGAAGGACTTGCTGCTGCCTTCTTACACTCCTGCCATATCCTCTTCTCTCTCTTCCTGTTGCCTCCTTTGTGGTTGTTCTAAATGGGATCTGTTTTCTAGTTTCTGTCCACAATGGACACAAGAGAGGGAAAGTCATTAAATCCTGTCAATATGACCCTTACTGTAGACCAGTGCTCAGCACTGTCCCTGGGGGTCCCAGGCTTAAACAGTCCAAGACTTCCCGGTTCCAGATGATCACCCATCTGATCCCCAGACCTGAACTGATGAGGGCTAGGCCTCACCTGCACAGAACTGAGTGCTGGTTCATTTCTCCTCCTCATGTTGATGTCTCTAAGATGTCTCTGCAGCACTTTTCCCAAGCCAAGGGCATGCTCACCTCCTTCAGACAACAGTGACAGCCACCGATACTCACGTTCGTACCCACAATCTCATTTCAGTTATAACTTCGATATCCTTTCTTCCCCCGCCCCTTCATTGGCCTTGTAGGTTGTTGGCACACATTTTGTATAGGTTTCTATGTCTCTCTGGCTGCCTTGAACATCTTTGAAAGATATGGGTTGAATTCACGAAATATTTATAAATAAAAGCTTGCGGTACATAATAAAGATGCACTGTTGCATGTACAAGTTTCTTTTTCTCTTCTTTTGTGTACAGTTTGATTTGGTATTTGGTAAATTCAGAATACAAACTGTGAACAAAGTGCCTCCTGGAGGACAGGGAGAATTTGATCTTTGATGTTCCATCTCCAGCACCTAGCACAGCATCTGCTACATAATGAATGTTAATTGGTTGGTTGGAAAAGCATTTATGAAATACCTACAATGTGCTAGGTACTAGAGATACAAAGACTTACAACCAGATTATCTCTGCACTGGAGGAACTTGTATTCCAAGTTGGAGTGTGTATGTGGTAGATGTTTGTTCGGACTTGTAATTTCTTGGATGTAAGAAACTCCCAGTGAGCAAAGTCCCTTCAACAATGCATATTGGCAAGAATTCCGCAACTTACAGACTTAAAAAGTCTGCCTGGAACAGAGAAGTTTTGACTCATTCAGAGTCATGACAAATATGTACCCAAAGTGGAATTTGAATCCAGACATTCCTGAATAAAGCTGACCCCTTTATCTACTAGTTTAAGCTACCTGTCATACATAAAAAAGATGTGTCAATTATTATGAAGTCATTCTGGGGAGAGAGACAGACAAAGACAGAGAGAGAGGGAGAGAAGAGAGAGAGAGAGAGAGAGAGAGAGAGAGAGAGAGAGAGAGAGAGAGAGAGAGAGAGAGAGAAAATCACTGGAGCGGGAAAGGTGAGGAAGGAGAGAAATCTAAAAATAGTGGAGAAAGGCCTGGGTAAAGGCATAGAGATTGAATGCATCTTGAGTGAGGAGCAGCAACAAGGTCAGCTTTGCTCTAAAGAGTTCATATACAGGATGCTGATGTGTCAGTATAGAAAGTCACACTGCAGCTTCACTGTGACGAGCTTTCTGTCTAACAAAGACATTTTTATTGCATTTGTCTCTTAGGGCAGCTATGTGGCATAGTGGATAGAGTGCCATGCCTTCCATGAAGAAGATTCATCTTGAGTTCAAATCCAACCTCAGACACTTACCAGCTATGTGACTTTAGGCAAGTCACTTAACCCTGCATGCCTTGGTTTCTGCATTTGTAAAATGAGCTAGAAAAGGAAATGGCAAATAACACCAGGATCTTTATCAAGAAAACCCCAAATGGAGCCCTGAAGAGTGGGGTCACAAAGAGTTGCATATGACTGAAATGACAATAACAACAACATTTATCTCAGCTTTATGGATGGATGGATGAATGAATAAATGAATGAAGGCATTTCTTATCCAACAGAGCTTAATGGACTCATCCAGAGTCACACACCAAACATACTCAAGGGATTGATCCCAGGCTCAATTCTTTTCTCATGACACCACAGAGAATACATTTCCCAACATCTTTGTCCTGATCTTTTCTATTTGAAAAACCTTGTCTGCTTTTCCAGTGGTGTATCCTAAAACTACTGAATGGAGATTTGACTCATTAATTCAGTAAATCAACATTTTTAGTGTCGTAAACAGAGTCTTGGGCTTGGCATTGCAGAGATTGTGATTTAGAGGAGGAAAGTTCTGCCTGCATGCAGTATCCCATCTGGCCAGTGTGCATTTGATGAACCTCATGGAAGTGATGGCAAAGAAAACTTGTACTCCTCCTCCCTCAGGTAGTGACCATAGGATGAAAAACTGGAAGGAACCTTAAAGGTCAGCAGCTCCAACTATCTCATTTTAGAGATGAGGAATCTAAGGAATAGAATTTCAAACCAGGTCCTCTGGATTCAAATCCAGACTTTCCCCCTTATATCACGCTGGCACTTTGATCCTATCTTCCTCCCCAGCCCCCAGACTGCCTTTTCCATTGTTTCTGTTGAGTCTTTCTGGGAAATGTGTTCCTGGACCAATAAGGCACGTAGGGAAGGACAGCAACTGGGATTGGCCACTTGGGGGCCTCTTCTGTGTACTTTCATCTGTATTCAATTCTTCAACATGCCTCCATTATCTCCTGGGTGCTTTGGTAAGGACCGGAGGAAGTGGAATGTAGTTGGGCCACACTCCCAGCCAGGATCCTAAGTCCCCTTCACTGGCCTCCCTTTCCAGCAGCTGGCACACACAGCCTTCCCAGGTGGTGCATTTGCACTATTTGAAGTCATCCCCAGCCTCCCCAGCAGAGCTGATTCTGCCAGGCCCCGGGAGCTGTCCTTCAGTCACGTTTTCCATTTTCTGAAAATAGCTTAAGGAACCTTTCTAAATGACTGTCAGATCAATCCATTAGCCTCCAAGTCAACTCCTCACAGGCACTTTCAGGATTCTGTTTGGGAGATAGGATGGGGGAGGGGGACCCACAACTCTTTCATTTTTCTTAAACAAGCAAAAGGCCTCTCTGGCAGTCTGACCCCGAGGTGTTTTGGTCTGACTCCTCACTCCTGGCTTGTTCATGAGCCTAGGGATTGGGCCATCTTAGTCCTGAGTCATGAGATCCAGGTCACTTCTGAATCCATGATTTGCCCAGGACTTAAGGATGGAGAAGGCCAGAAGGCTGGACTATTTTGAGAAGTTTGACTTGTTCATAGAACAGGGGTGAGGAGCAGGGGAAGCTCCAGGTTTGGAAAAGACACCATTGCAGCAGCAGCCCATAGAGAAGCAATAGAGACAATGTGTGTGTGTGAATTTGTTTTTGGTTGTGTGAGAGGAGAGATAGAACCAGAGAGAGACATAGATGTGTGGCCTCTTCCTACTCCAGGTGATTGGTGTCTTAAAGCAATATCTGGTTGTGACAATAGGTCAGAGTCAGGGCCAAGTTCAGTGAGAAGGTTTGCATTCCTGGTAGCCTGCTGGCTCCGAGACCATGCTCTGCCATTGCAAGGCTGTGTGATATGCATGTATGCCTCCATGTGTGTACATATGTATGTGTAGGTGTATGTATCTCTCCTTAGAGGTGCTTTGAGAAAGGCGTTGTGAACTGGAGATTTGCAAACTTGCTTTTGCAAAAAACCTTTTACTATCTTTCGATGTAATTGGTTTCTTTTGTAATCTACATTTTGCTTTACATATTTAGCAACATGATTCTGAGAAGGGGTCCATAACCTTGATCACACTGTGAGAAGGATCCAGGAAGAAGAAAAGCTAAAGAACGCAGACCCTAAGATGTTTAAAAAATGAATCTCCAGGCTGATTTTTAAAGCATTCTAGAATGTGGCTCCTCTCTGCAGCCTTCTTTCAAAAGACTGTCCTTCTCAATCACTCCAATATTGTCAAGGTGGTTCCTCACTGAGAAATTTCCTATTTCCCCTTTTGCACAGACTGTCCCTCTTGCCCCCATGTACTGAATGCAACCTTCCCTAATCTCTACTTCTTCAAATCTCTTGCTTTCATGAAAATCCAAGATCAATACCATCTCCAGAATTTATGAGTTCTTAACCCAGTCAGGGTCCTTGAATTGATTTAATATGGAAGGAACTGCATTTCAATATAATTGTTTTCTTTTATAATCCCATATATTTTATTTTGTACATTTTCAAACATTATTGGGGGTGGTCCATATAGATAGCATAGTGGGTAGAACTTGGATCTTAGAGTGAGGAAGATCTGTCCTTAGACATTAGGCAAATTATTAAACGCATGTTTGCCTTAATTTCCTCAACTGTAAAATGGGTATAATAGCATCTACCTCCCAAGGTTATTTTGAGGATCAAGTAAGATGATATTTGTAAATCATTTAGCATCATATCTTGCATATAGTAGGCACATAATGAATTCCCACTCCCTCCCTCCTTCCTTCCTTTCTTCTTTCCTTCCTTTCCTTTGCTAGGCTGCCAAAAGAGTTTATGACATAAAAAAGTAAAGAATCTCTTATCTATGGTAAAGATTTCTTAGCCTTGGACAATAGATTTTTCCTAGCTTTCAGAACAAAAGCTCTATCTGACAAAATTTGCTGGGAAAATTGTAAAACAGTATGGACAATAGACTTAGAGCTGTGGAAAAGGTGAATATATGTATGGCTATGGATATAAAGGCCTTGAGTTCAGATTCTACTTCTGTTTACCTCTGTGACCTAAGGCAAGTCACTTAACTTTTTGGTCTTCCATTTTCTCTTCTCTACAATGAGGGGGTTTAACTCTATAGTTTTTGAGGTCTTTTCCCGTTCTAGATATAGGATTCTATGACCTTGGGCAAATCACTTGTCATCTCTAGGCCTCAGTTTCCTTTTCTGTAAAATGAAGTGGGTTGAACTAAATGACCTCTAAGTTAACTCCCTTCTAACCCTAGAGCTACAATCCATTCTGACAGCATGCACCCTCAAAACAAGGATAAATTTTTTTTAAATTATTCTCAGTTGCAAGATCAGGGCATCCATGGGCTAGGATTATTCGGGCTAGCATTGTTTTGGATTTTCATAAGAAGCTAAACCCTAATATTGTTAAAATTCTGTCAGAATTACCAAAGCATTCCACTTATGCCACTTCCATCTGAATTATTTATCTAAGCAATAAGAATAAATCCTTTTAATTCCAGTTTACAGCTGTCCTGAGAAGTCTCACTCCCTGCCAGATTGGCACAGGCAGCTCACTCATAAAGTCCCAGCCCAGAAGTAAGGTCCCATAGGGAATAAATAGAAGAGTTGAGACTCACTCAGTTCTTGATAGCAATGCCTCTGAGCTGTTCCCTCAATGTTCATCTTGTATGTACCTACCTAATTGTTCCCATATTGTCTTCCCCATTAGATCATGAGTGCTTTGATGGTAAGGAGTTATTGCCTTTCTTTGTATCCACAGTGTTTAGATTAATTGATTGATGAACTGATTGTCCAACCTAGTTGCAATTTCTAATCTTCGATCTTTAGTCATTGCTAATGACCATTGTGGTAATGAAGAATGTAGGTTGCTAAGGGTGCCTGCTGCTTGTGTGTGTGTGTGTGCGCGCGCGTGTGTGTTTGTGCATAGTAGTAGTAGTTGTAGTAGTAGTAGTAGTAGTAGTAGCAGCAGTGACAGCAGTAGTAGACAACTGAGTCAAGGATATCTATGCTTCTGCCTTTGACCAATATAATATCTAAGACTTTGGTCAAGTTCCTTAGCCTCTCAGCACACCAGGCAACACTCTAAGGCTGTATAGTGCAGAGTGGGATAAAGATCAGTGTAGATAGTGTAATTATTTGATTGGGAATTCCCTATGCTGATGACATCACAAATGTCTGGTCCAAAACACCAAAAGCTTCTCTAACCCTAGTCCTTTGTTCAATTTTTTAATGCTTTGCCAAGGAACTATTATAATAGGGAAGGAAGCTTCAGAAGCAGCCTAGGGACTCTAGCCATACATCTAACCCTTTCTCGTGGTCAATTTAATTAGCTCCCTATGCCAGTCCCAGGTGACTCAATTCAGCCTGAAATGCATACTCCTTAATTCTTCTTGATTCAATTAGAACAACAGCTGTGGGGTCTCAGTTCATCTTTTCATCTCTTCTCCCCGCACCCAACAGCTGGCTATAAGGAATTAGGAGGATTTAAAACTTAAAGCTTTCAGCTTCATTCATGTCAAATATCAAATGAGATATGTGTATGTCTTTATTTAATATCTGTAAAGCCTTTTGCAAAACTTAATGAGCTATATAAATGTTAGCAGCTCTTATCTTGAAGGACAGCGAGACAGACCAGTCCCTGTAACTAATGCCAATAGCTTGGGCAGCTGGAAGGAATAAGATCTCTCTTCAAAAAAACAGTGGGTATAGTGGATAGAGCACTGCTCTTGGAAATAAGCTGGAAGTAGAGTCAAGCTGGTGGAATGAGAGATTACAACTCCCACAACTCTTTTATAATGACCACAGAAAATGCACCAATATGAATTATGAATGGGAAAATCCTGAAAACATCACAGTGAATCATTTTTCTAATACCAACCAGCTTGGTAAGGTGGGAAGAGAGGCCTACATGCACTGGGTTGGGAACTGGCCTGGAGTGTAACGCAGTCAAAGCTGTCCTGGGCTATGGCTGTAATAGCAGTTATGAGGAACAACCCAGTGCCCAGATATAGTAAGAGGACTGAAAACATGGGCAGAAAGTGATCCTAGGGGACCCTTGTACTAGCACAGGTATAGGATCAGTGCCAATTGGAAGCTGTATGGTCCATTGCCTAATTCTGGGTTACAGTTCCAGAATAAAAAGGAATGGTCATGGTTGTGAGGGAGCAGAGACCTGACCAAAGTATTGATCAAAAAGTAGATCAGGAAGACAGTGAATAAACCTCTGTCCACATCATACCACTTTGGAAATACTAAAAACTTACAGGCCCCTATTGAACTGTAAAAGTATCAGGACTTGAAAGATAGAATCTCAGACTATTTATATCTCCGAAAGATTAGCAGAGAACAACTCTAACATAAAATCTAAAGTTAAGCAATACATTGGAAAAATGAGTAAGTGATAAAAGAAAAAGAACCTGGTATTAAAAATCTACCAGAATGGCAGGAAAATTGAAGCCAGAAACTCAAAAGACAAGGACTTAAAAATTTCAGTGAGTAAAACCTCAAAGAAAAATACAGATTGGACATAAGTCCAATAAGAATTCCTAGAAAAGCAAAAGAAAGTGATAAAAGAGAGCAAAGAAAATTAGAAATCAAATAAGATTAGTAAAGGGGGGGGCAGCTGGGTAGCTCAGTGGAGTGAGAGTCAGGCCTAGAGACAGGAGGTCCTAGGTTCAAACCCAGCCTCAGCCACTTCCCAGCTGTGTGACCCTGGGCAAGTCACTTGACCCCCATTGCCCACCCTTACCAACCTTCAACCTATGAGATAATACACCGAAGTACAAGGGTTTAAAAAAAAAGATTAGTAAAGGAAAAGCTGGGAAAAGAAATGAGAACAAAACAAGAAAATTATGAAAAAAGAAGAGCTTGGTAAAAGAAGTATAAAAATTCACTGAGGAACATAATATCCAAAAATTAGAATTGCATTAAGTGAAAGCTAATGACACCATGAGAAATAAAAAATAATTTTTAAAAGTCAAAAGTCTATAAAAATGTAGGAGGAAATGTGACATAGCTAATTTTAAAAACTACCCTTGAAAACAGATTGAGGAGAGGTCATTTAAGAGTCATTGAACTACATGAAAGCCATAATTTTTTTTAATATGATGATTTCATTTTTTAAAAGAAGGGATATTGGCATTCTTCAATAATTACATAGAAGCTAAGATATTTGCCACATTAACATGGGCAACATTTTTGAGGAAATACTTTTTTCTCTTTTTTTATTGTCATACAAAATACAATTCCATATTGGCCATTGTTATAAGTTCAAATTTATACATTATCAAAACCCAAAAATAAAAGCATAAATATACTGGTGTGAAAGATAACTCCAACAGTTCTTTCTTTGGAGGTTGATATCATTCTCCTGCGTGTCTTTGAGGATTATCCCAGATCAGTACACATCATTTCTTATAGCACAATAGTATTCCATTATCAACCTATACCACAATTTTTTCAGTCATTCCCCAATTGATGGACATCCTCTCAATTTCCAAGTCTTTGCCACCACAAAAAGAGCAGCTATAAATATTTTTGTACAAGTAGGTCCTTTCACCTTTTTTATTATCTCTTTGGGATACAGAACCAGTAGTAGTATTACTGGATCAAAGAGTATGCACAGTTTTATGGGCCTTTGAGAACAGTTCCAAATTGCTCTCTAGAATGGTTGGATCAGTCCACAATTCCACCAACAATGCATTAGTATCCCAATTTTGCCACATCCCCTTCAACATTTACCACTTTCCTTAACTGCCATATTGGCCAATCTAATAGGTGTGAGGAAAACTATAATGTTTTTTAAAGAGCCTCAACATCATATTTCAAGAAATTATAAAGGAAAATCTTTCATATATCTTAGAACCAGAGTTGAAAGTATAATTTGGAGTAAAAATTGAAAGAATTCACTAGTCATCATCTGGAAGAGATCTCAAAATGAAAAATCTTAGGAATATTAAAGCCCAAACCCAGAACTCCTAGGTCAAAGAGAAAATATTGCAAGCAGTCAGAATGACAGGAATGAAGTTATAGTCAGATTCACAAAAAATTTAACAGCTTCCATGATAAAGGAGCAGAGGGGTTGAAAGATGATATTCTGAAAGGCAAAGAAACTAGGAAGACAACCAAGAGTAACCTATCCAGCAAAATTGAGTATAATTTTTCAGGAAGGAAAGTGAGAATTTAGTGAAATAGAGATAACAGCCCCATCCTCTGACATTTGCTAGCTATATACCTACCTGTAGGCAATTAACTTTAACCTATCTGAACCTCACTTTCTTAATCTATAAAATAATAAGTACAGAACATATTGCACAAGATTGCTGGGAAACTCTATCAGTCAATATTTATTAAGCATGTACTATGTTCTAGGTATATCCTAAGCTCTGGAGACACAAAGAAATACCACATGAGATTCAATGAGATGTAAAACACTGAAAATCTTGGCACTAATAATTGTGTGGTTTGATGTCTTGGGGAGGGTTAGGAGACATAAAAAGGCAGAGCAGTCCAGTGAGCAGAGTTATGGCTCTACTACCCACCACTTCCCTCTAGGCCTCGGTTTCCTAAGCTCTAAAATGAGGAGGATTTAAGGCAGAAGATTGAGAGCTTAAAAGGATTCCTAAAGGAGGAGATGGTTTGAGTTGAGCTTTAAAGCAGAGAGGAGAAGGGAGGTAGATGCATTCTAGGCATAACTGCAGAAGTTTTAGGATCACATGTACACTGGAATACAACATTGTTGGAAATAATTAATTGAATTATGCAAATATTAAATAAAAAATCATTCCCTATATCATTAGAAGATGTCTTCCCAAGAGAGATTCTACTTAGTAAACAGATGGTGATCTAAGAATGACAAGGCCAAAACTATTATCCCTCAGAATCCTGGCATTCAATGTTGCCCATTCAACACTGAAACTCCATCCTGGCCTCATCTTGCAATCTCATCATCAATAAGCTGAATAAGCTGATGTGGATAGAAAGAGAGTAAACAAAGTTGGTGTTCTGTATTTCATTCATTCATTCTTAATTCACTCAAAACCTGGGGGAACAAAAATGAACAGCAGCAGAAGCATAGTCCAGTAAGGGTAGTAATGTATAGGGCATTCAGTCAAACCAACATACACAATGCAAGGTAGGGTGTGAGGAGACAGAGAAGTGATCCAGACAAAATACTCTAGGAAAATTTGAGGGGAGAGGCCATTTTGTGATGAACAGGTCAGAGAAAGCTTCATGGAAATCCTGAGCTAGTCTTCAAAGAAACAAAAAGATTTCATCTGGTGGGAAAATGAGAAGAAAATTCATTCCAGGAATAGAATGACTAATGCTCAATAAAAAAACAATATAGTACTCAATGTGATGTGATACACAATACAATAGCTACATAGAGTTATATTATGTTTTATTGTACTGCATTCGATTCTATTGTACTGAATTCTTTTACAGCTCATTAAAGAAATATAACACCTGGTTATTTCCATTCTATCTCCTCCATGAAAATGCAGGTTCTTGGAATGACTAAACAAGTTGTGCCATGTGGTTGGGATGGAATACTGCTATGCTGTAGGAAACTATGAGCAGGTTAATCTTGAAATAACATGGAAGGACTTACATGAAATTGTGAAGAGTGAAATGAGCAGAAGAACCAAGAGAACATTATACCCAGCAATAGAAATATTGTTTGGGGAGTGACTGTGTATAGAGAGGGAACTGATGGACAGAAACAAGCAAGACAATTTTATGTATATCTGTATTTTTCTGTCAAATGACACCTTCTCGGCTATGTGGAGGAAAGGGAAAGAGGCGGATGATACCTAGGAATTCCAGTGTAACAAACAAACAAACGAATTAATTTAAAGAATGTAGACTTCTTGAGAGCAAGGAGTATGTTTTTGCATTTCTTTATATTACTCATTGTTTAGCACAGTGCCAGGCACATAGTAGTATTGAATAAAAACATTAATATGTTTACACTGCTCTGTGATTCAATCTTAAATCTGCCAGGAACGGTTTTATTGAATACAACCTTAATTTATATACAAACCATTTCTACTTTGGAGAGAAGTGTCTAAACTGGTATAGTCCCTCCTGACTCCCAACTTGACTCTGTTCCAAGAAGATTTCAGATGGCATTTATAGGTTCTTGATCGAGAATGATAAAATGCATTTGGGGATTAATATTCCAGAAAGAGTCACTACTCAGTTCCTTCCTAGATCCTCTCCAATCTAGAATTCCTTCAGGTGATCAAAATCTTAACTTTGAATTTCAAAAGAAAAAATGCAGTCCCCAGGTGAGTCATAACACAAATCCATTCAGGTGACTGGGAAGGTAATAATCCTATCTAGACAGCAGTTATCCCTCTTACTCCATTTCAGAGGAAGTCCTCAGTGTTTGTTCTTCTCTCTTTCCCAAGAGCAGGGTTTAGATGGGCTAGAGAAAGAACATTTCTTAGTACTTCTAGAGATATTAAAAAGACTTTTAATTATGGTTTCAGAATGGGAGCTTAATAAATGTCTGTTGACCCAGTGACTGACCGAGTAAAATGATGATAGTCACAGCAGCTAACATGTACACAGCACTCCCAAGGTTCCAGATATATTTTATTTACACTGTCTTATAACATTTCACATGTGAGACTGAAGCTCCCAGAGTTACCTAAAGTTACAGAGCTTAGGTCTTCTGCCTCTGTTCTTTTTAGTACACTTGGCTGCCTCTTCCCACCCACCTCAGGGTGTTTACTGACCTTTTTTTTTTTTTTTTTAATTTTAAACCCTTAACTTCTGTGTATTGACTTATAGGTGGAAGAGTAGTAAGGGTAGGCAATGGGGGTCAAGTGACTTGCCCAGGGTCACACAGCTGGGAAGTGGCTGAGGCCGGATTTGAACCTAGGACCTCCCGTCTCTAGGCCTGGCTCTCAATCCACTGAGCTACCCAGCTGCCCCCCTGACCTTTTGTTTTACTGGGCAGGAGGGTAAGCATTGCATCATGGAATCCAAAGTAGTTCAAACTGCAAATCAGCTTGGAGCCTAAAAGGAAAGCATATATAAATGCCTACTATGTGTCAGGCACTGGGCTAAGCACTTCACTAATTTGATCTCATTGGATTTTCCCAACAAACCTTCAAGGTAGGTGCTATTATTATCCCAATTTTAGAGTTGAGGAAATGAGGCAGACAGACATTAAATGTCTTGCCTGGGGTCACACAGATAGGAAGGATCTAAGGCATTCCCCAACTAGTAAATGATCAGAGGACATGAACAGACAATTTTATAAGAAAAAAAATTCAAGCTATCAGTCCAAGCTCTGGAAAGAAATTCTCTAAAACACTAATCAGTAGAAAAATGCAAATTAAAACAGCTCTAAGGTACCACCTCACACCCATGAAATTGGATAAGATGACAAAAACCAGAAAATGACAAATGCTAGAGGGCCTGGGAGAAAACAGGGACACATATGCACTTTCGATGAAACTGTGAACTGGGCCAACCATTCTGGAAAACAATTTGAATGTGTGCTGAAAAGGCTATTACATTCTAGATATCTGACCTGGGAAGTTTATAAAAGAGGGAATGGAAGAGTAAAATCAGAGCTGAGGGGCTTAAGTATGCCCGATGGCATAATAGTTCAGATATTGAGAGACAGTCAGAGTGACAGAGATCAAAACAGAGACAGAAGCAGAGATAGAGTGACAGAGATTGAGATGGAGACAAAGATGGAGAAAGCAGGAGAGAGATAGGTTGAGTAGGGAGCAGATGCCGCACTAGCTTGGCACTAGTAACTACATCACGGAAGCAGAGAGAAAGAGACAATTGTTTTGGAGTTTGTTTGGGGCTAGGTTTCCAAAGCAAAGCCATCAGAAAAACAGCTATAGAAGCTGATGGAAACCATGGTTCCTAGAAGCTGGAGCAGCATTTTGAAAGAAGCCAGGTGAGTTTCATAGCATACCTATAAATAAATAGAATTTCTAGTGAAGACCTTGGAAATCACTGAATCCTCCCACCTCATTTTCCAGAAGAATGGAAAAACCAAGACTGGGGAACTGGCTTGCAAAATATTATAAAGCTAGTGAATGGCAAGGCCAGGATTAGCACCCATGCACTCTGACTCCAACAACATTGCTTTTTCCATAACACCATGAATCAGTTCAAAATGTAGTAGCAAATTGTGCTTTGACAATTCAGAGGTACGCTAGAGTTCTTCCTCTGTCATTTGGGTGGAAACACCGATGAAGGATAACACCTAACCTTTATATGGTGCATTAAGGTTTGCAAAACTAGAGATATTATATTATTCTAATGTATTACATATTAAATTATTAATATATCAATAATAATAGTATGTTATTACAGAGATTATTTCATTTGATCCTCACAACATCTCTGTGAGGTAGATAATATTCTCTTCTTTTATAGATGAAGAAACTGAGGCTAAGATATGCCTTCTCTGGGTCACAGAGGTAGGAAGGATTTGAACTCAGGATTTCCTGAATCCAAGTCCAGCAAGTCAGAATGTATTCATCAAGAGTTTACCAGATTCTAGGTAACTGCTAAGTCCTGGAAATACAAATGCAAGTAAGAAGAAAGGCAATTCTTCACATCTAGGAACTTATATTCTACTCACAGGAGATAGCAGCTAAAAGGAAACTAGAAATGTCGTGGGCAGAAGTGAGAGGAAAGTGGAATACACTGGTAGGTTCATTGTGTAGAAAAATGTTCTGAAAAAATCAATGATGGAGCCTTGAGAGTAATGATGGAATATGCATAACTGCCCTGTATACTTTCTTTAAAAAGGAACATTCAGGAGGAACCAACCAATCAGAGGACAGAGTTGCAAGGGAGGAAGGTGTTTTCTGGATGAGAAAGATGCTGGGAAATTGTGAAGAAAAAAGTCTATAGAATCAGGAGAAAAGGACCCTGAAATGAAGGAATGAGCAAACATGGCTTTCCTGGGCACTTTCTTTAAAATGGAGCTTCCAGGCACAACTGAGCAGTTAGTGCCATGGAGTCTTCTCTGCATTAAGCCACCTGGGCATCTGCCCAGGCCACCTTTGCCAAGGTTCCTCCTGGCCTAGAGCTTTTCCAAAGGAAATTCCCATGTCTGTGTTCCTTCTTCCAGATGAGCATAGATCTAGAGCTAGCAGGCACTTCAGCTTCCATCTAATCAAATCGAGGAGAAAACTTAGACCAGTGGAGGTAAGTGACTTGCTCAAGGAGACATAGGCAGCAAATATCAGAGCCAAGACTTGGACCCAGATTCTCTGTCTCCTAATCCAGTGACTATGTGAACAAAAGATTTTTAGGAGGGAGACAAAATAATAGCATACATCTGAAGGAAAACATTGGCTCAAATCTTTGTTACCAGAGATTATTCCCCCTTCATTATCCGAGTTGGGGAGGCTTTCAATGGAGTCTGTCTCATTCTGTCTTGAGTTTCTTTTTTTCCCCAGGAGATAAAGGGAGAAATTATATTGTTCTCTCTTTCTCTGTTTCTTTGTCTCTCTGTCTCTCTCACACACATAATCCACCCATCATCTCCTTAAGTACTCTTTGCAAATCAATATTACAGTTCAATCCATAAATATCTATTGAGCACTTACTATGTGCAAGGAACTATGTTAGGTAGGTTGATGGCCTCTGTCCTTGAGGAACTCCCAATCTAATTGGGGATTCAGCATATAAAAAAGATAATTGCAGGGCAGCTGGGTAGCTCAGTGGAGTGAGAGTCAGGCCTAGAGACAGGAGGTCCTAGGTTCAAACCCAGCCTCAGCCACTTCCCAGCTGTGTGACCCTGGGCAAGTCACTTGACCCCCATTGCCCACCCTTACCAATCTTCCACCTATGAGACAATACACCGAAGTACAAGGGTTTAAAAAAAAGATAATTGCAAATAGATTATAGTATCTAGGTGATATAGGCAAGTATAAATGGAAGCCCAAAGAAAGGATCATTGAGCTAAGGTCTTTGAGGAAAGCCAAATGGTAGAGACTATGATGGGCCCAGGTCAAAGGTGAGGTAGAATTCCGATGAGGGAGGAGAAGCAAAGAAGCCATTCTAGAAGGGAAAACAAAGTGTACAAAAGCACAGAACTGGGAAGACTCAACACATGCATTTGCAGTCATGAGTAGACCAGCTGAGGGTGCAAATTGGATAGTAGGTTTCGAAAGGCAGTCTGTAACCCCATGGTAGCAATCCTTGAGTGCCAGACCAAGAAGTCTGGAATTTACTTTGGGGGCCATGGGAAGTCATTGAAAATTTTAGGTAGAAAAGTAGCATGATGAAAGGGAAGAAGAATTTTCTGGGAAGAAGAATCTGGCTTATGTTCAGGACCAATTAGAGGGAGAAAAAAAACTCTTGGCAGAGTCTAATTAGGGGTTACTGCAATAATCCAAGCAGGACATGATGGCGGCCTGAAACAAGGGAGGGACCATATGAAGAAAATGGAAAAGAAAAGATGGATCCTGAGGTGATAGGGGCCCAGTTCCATTGTCCTGCTTTCTAATGACGTTAAGGCACAAATGGCTTGTGGATAGAATCTAAGCTCCTTGATGGCAGGACTTGTTTCCTCATTTGTTTCTAACCCTAGCAAACAGCATGGTGCCTTGAACAGGGTTGTATCTATTAAAATGTCTCTGAAAGCTAGCTGATTATTTAATTGAGTCGTTTTGGTTAAGATTCCAGACTCCTTTCTGGACTAATAATAAAAATAACATCATTAATAATAGTAATAATGATGATGATAATAATGATAATTATAATAATAATACTCAACATTTACATAGTGCTTTAAGGTCTGTGGAGTGTTTTACAAATATTTCATTTGACCTAGGACTAGGCATCCTCTATTAACAAAACTGAGCTGAACAGCACCTTGGAGATCATTTGAGTCTATATCTTTATACACAGGGAGGCTGGAGAGTGAACGGGAATTTTCCAGGTCCCTATTGTATAGTACGTAGGCTATCTTTGGCTCTTTCGTATTGGGTTTTCTCATCTGCATGAACATCACTAAGGAACAGGGTCAAGAAGTCCTGAAAAAGGGGTTCCTTCCTTGTGACTGATGCCTCAACTTCCTTCTGCTTCCTTCTGCTGGTGTTCTGGCCTGAGTATTGCCTGGGAGCTGGTGAACACGAAGATGTCCCTGTGCTGTATGCTTAAGTTCCTGGATTCTTTTGTCTTTGTGCTCTGTCCCTCTGAGAACACTGTCCTTGCATGTTCTTGACCTTCAGCATGTGCTGTGCTGGGCCAATAGGACACGCACTGACAAAGAGTATTGCTGAAACCCTGTTAGGGATGAGTGAATCTTCCTCATGCTAATATTGTGATAGCATGAATTCTAGACTCATAGGCAAAAAACCTTGGCTCCATACTCTGGTTCTGTTACCTACAAGCAAGATGGACTCGGGCAAGCAATTTCACCTAATTTTGTGCCTCAGTTTCCCTACTGGTAAAATGTGGTCATGTTCCCCTCAGGCAGGGTTGTTGTGAGAAAGGGGATTTGGAGAGGGCTGAAGGACTCTAGAAATATGTAGGAATATCTGGGCAGTATTTTTATTTGGCTAAACAGCATGGAGATTTCATGTTCCCTGGCAAAGGCATCATTTGATTTTCCCATTCTTGGCCAAAGGGATTATTTCCCAATCAAGCTGACGGTTCTCCCCAGGGCAACATTTTCCACAACACTTGCTTGGAAAGGTCATGTTTCCTCATTGAGCCTTCCTCCCTCTGTTCCTTGTCTCCAGAGTTTGAGGTAAGATGGAAAGAAGTTTGGCTAGATCACCCTCAAACATGTCAAGGCATGTGGGAGGGTCCAAGCCCACCAAAGAGGACCTTAAGCTGATTTCCCATTGAGAATGAGCAGGTAGCCTTCAAGGCCAACTTCAGGTTCGACCATAATAGATCTAGAGAACAGCAGGAAAGGATTGAGCCCTTGGCAAAATGCTTGGAGTAGAGCACCTGGAGAGCAACCAAGTCAGTGAAGGGCTCAGAACTGGGCCCATGCAGGAAAGGCTAAAGGAAGTGAGCTTATATAACTTAGGAAAAAGAAGCCTGAGGGACAGGTTAATGATTGTAATCAAGGGTGCCAAAAGGGCAATATGTGAGGTACAGACAGGAAGCTAAGTAGGGCTGTTGATTTCCTTTTATGGGACAATGAATGCCTTCCTGACCAGTAACTATTTCCATTTGCATTCAGCTCTCAACTTGCTTCAACTGACTAGTAGTTCCAAACAAAGCATAAAAGAGGAAGATCGAGGCTGCCCTGAAGTGTCAATGGGGATGGCCAGGGAAGAGTCCCAAAGGAAGAAGGGAGACATCATGGGATCATGGGATAAAGAACATTGGATGTGGAACCAGGTGACTTGGTTTTGTTATTCACCACTGATGTGATCTTAGATAAATCACTTAAGTGGACCTACTTCTCCAGACCTCAGCTTCCTCAACTGTAAATGAGGGGTTCTATTAGATGATTTCTAAAGTCCCTTCTAGTTCCAAATCCATGACTCTTAGATGCTAAGGACCTTCAGGTGCTTCTCATTGCACATTCTATTGAATACTGTGCATCCAGCATTAGAAGCTTACTAGCTCTTCTCAGTAAGACTCATAACTCCTTGTGAAATGATCCAACCATTTTGGAAGGCGATTTGGAACTATGCTCAAAGGGCTTTAAAAGACCATCTGCCTTTTGATCCAGCCATAGCACTGCTTGGATCACACCCCAAAGAGATAATAAGGAAAAAGACTTGTACAAAAATATTTATAGCCGTGCTCTTTGAAGTGGCAAAAAATTGGAAAATGAGAGAGTGTCCTTTGATTGGGGAATGGCTGAACAAATTGTGGTATCTGTTGGTGATGGAATACTATTGTGCTCAAAGGAATAAAGAACTGGAGGAATTCCATGTGAACTGGAATGACCTCCAGGAATTCATGCAGAGTGAAAGGAGCAGAACCTGGAGCGCATTCTACACAGAGACTGATACACTGTGTTACAATCGAACATAATGGACTTCTCTACTAGCAGCAATACAAAAATCCAGAGCAAGGCTGAGGGACTGATGAGAAAGAAAACTAGCCACATTCAGAAGAAGAACTGTGGGAGGAGAAACACAAAAGAAAAACAATTGCTTGAACACATGGGCTGAAAGGGATATTATTGGGGATGTAGACGCCAAACAATAACTCTAGTCCAATTATCAGTAATATGGAATTAGGTCTTGATCAATGATACATGTAAAATCCAGTGAAATTGTGCATTGGCTAAGTGGGGCTGGGAGTTTGGGGGAGAGGGAAATAACATGAAATATGTAACTATGGGAAAATATTTTTTTAAAAAAGACTCACAACTCCTCAAGCGAGATCAGGCTAACAATCCCCCCAAAGAAAAACCAAATAGATGAAGAATGTAGATGCCCTTGAGAATAGATGGTCTATTTATCCATCACTATGTCAGCCTGGGGAAGGGCATTGGGGATTGATGAAGCCTGGCTGGTTGGGGTACTATACCAATTTCTGTAGAATGGCAAAAGCCAAGAACAATAGTTGTTTTTTTTTTACTTTTTGAATATGAGAGCCTTTTTCTTAGAATATTTGACTTCCTCTTTTATTTTTTACTGTACAAATTTTTTGGATTCTTCTTCTCTTTATATGGCAGTCATTTTCCACCCACACCCCTATCCAAAATGAGCCCATCTTTACACCAAAGAGACCCAAGAACCAAATTCATAGGTGGAACTCAAAAATTTAGACAGATTTTTGCCCAAGCAGTCCTCCACTTCACTGCTTGGAGGGAGGATAGAAGTTTCCTAAATTTTCTCTGGAACCTTATAAAATTTTTTTATTCCTCCAAGTTTGATTTTCTGTGACAGCTTTTCCTTCTCATTGCTCCAATTATGTGCATCTTATTCTTTCTGCATCTATATATTTCACCCTATATCAGTCCTTACAAACCTTCCCATGTTTCCCTGATTTGAGGACCTCTTTGGATTGGATCCCAAACAATTTCAGGAATCTTCTTTGATTGGAACTGAATGAAGGTAAAGGTGATGATGCCTGATGGACATGAAAGCTGTTAGGCCACAGATCTAGAGCCTATCACCCAAAGGACAGCTGCCTGCATGCCTGCCGGACTCTTTATGGAGTATTTTTGGAATGAGGTCTTAGACAAGGTCTTAGACTTGCTACAATCAGCACCATTTGGAGGGAGCACCTACCTCGAGAAGACTCTAGATCTATGCTGAAGAGCAATTTTGAGCTTGCTTGGCAAGTCTGCTTTCTGCTCGTATAGAACCTAGCTGACAAAAGCTGCTGTTCTCCTGGAGGCAGTTCAGAGACAGCTGGCAGGGAGGACTGACTGTGAGCCCCACCTTCCATGGCAGAAGGCCAGGGGATAGATTAGCTAGCAGGGCTCTTCCCACTCTTAGTTGGACCTCATTTGGCTCAATCAGCTGCTGCCTGTCAAGCCCAGCCTGAGAAGGGCCAGCTCCAGGAAAAGGTGGAACACTTGGGGAGAAGGAGGGGGAAAGAGGATGGGGTGAAAGAAGAATCTGGGACTTATCTCAGATTTACAAATTTCAAAAAGAAAATCTGATAATGGGGTGAGTGACTGGTGTCTGGTTTCTAGATTTCTGTCAGCCAGCCGTGCTCTCCCTCCCTCCATTTAAGCTCCACATGAGCTTATGAATGGAGAAATACACTGTGATAACATATATTCTGGGAACAAGACAGATTTTCATCAAGTTGCCCTGTGTATGAAAGCTGGGGAGAAGTCTTGATAACCTTAGAGGCAAAAGATCTTCTATGTGGAAAGGACCTCGATAAGCTGGGCTAAACTGTCCCTGAGAATTATCCCTGACAAGTACATCCTCTGATCAAAGACTTCCAACAATGGGGAACCCACAAGCACTCCCATTTTTGGTCAATACTGATTGTTAGTACATATTCTCTTACATTTAGCCAAAATCAGCCTCTCTCTCCAACTTTTTAGCCACTAACTCTAGTTTTATCCTCTGGGAGAAGCAGATCAAATCTAGCCCCTCTTTCACTAGACCATCCTTCAAGATGATTTTTTTGTCAGGGCTAAACATCTCTCATTCCTTCAAACAGTCCTTGGATGGCAGCATCTTGGGCTTCTTTCCATACTATCTCTGCTCCATCAATCCCATCATGAATGCTCTCCAGCTTATCACTGTCTTTCCTAGAGCCCAACATTGAGATGATACTCCAGGATGAGGTTTGACTAGGACAGTACAGTGAGATGATCACCTCCAGAAGCCTGGATGTTTGCCTCTCTTTATGTAGCTTCAAATCACATAAGCTTTTCTTGGACCACATTAACCTACCATTGACATCTTTTGAGGTCAATTTAGAGTCCACTAACCCCTCAATATCCTTCTTGCATGAAGTCCTATCCAGCTACTTCTCCTTCACTTTATGCTGGTGAGCTTGACCTGAAATCAGTTATAGAAGCTCTAAAGATTGTCATTGAGAAGAATAATACTGTGTATGTCACCTCCAACCTCAGACCCATTCAGTACATTCCAGTGACTTCCTATCACCTCCAAGATTGAGTATTCAATTCTTTATTTGACTTTTAAATCACTTAGAAATACAATGATACAATATATACAAAATGCAGCAATAATAATTGTTAGCATGTATATAACAAACATTGTGCCCGGCATTATGCTAAGCACTTTAAAAATATTACCTCATTTGAGCCATACAACAACCCTGGGAGGTAGGTGCTATTATTCCACTCATTTTACTACTGGGGAAACTGAAGCAAACAGAGGTTAAGTGACTTGCCCAGGGTCACATAGCTAGTAAGTATCCAAGGTCAGATTGGAACTCAGTTCTTCCTGACTCTAGGCCCAGTGCTCTATCTACTGTGCCATCTGCCTACCTCTTTCTTGCCCCTATCCCCCTTTTCAGTCTTCAGACACCTTATTTCCCTCACCTTAGCTCATATACTCTGATCCAAGGAGACACTGGTCTCCTTCTGTTCCTCCCACAAGATGATCCACTTCTTGGCTCCCCATCTTTTCTTTGGCTGTACTCCTGCCTGAAATGCTGTTCCTCCTCGGCTCTACCTTCAGGCTTGCCTGGCTTCCTTTAAGACTAGGTTAAAGTCCTATCTTCTACAGAAAACCCTTTCCAAAACCTTCTTAATGCTAATGGTTTCCCTCTGTGGATTATCTCTAATTTTCCTGATTATAGCTTGTTTATACATATTGTTTGCTTGTTGGCTATCCAATGAGATTAAACTCCTTAAGGGCAATACCTGTTTTCCTTTCTCTAAATCCTCAAAGCTTAGCACAGAGCCTGGCACTATGTGCTTAAAGATAAATGCTGTTGACTGACTGGCTGTTGATCTACAGAGCACTCTGAAGTTGGCAAAGCACTTGTCTTAAAACCACCACAAAAAGATGTGGGTATGTGTTTGTGTGACTACCCCCATTTCACAGATGTTTTAACTGATACCACATTTAGTTCCTATTCTCTTGTTTCCAAATGCTCTACCCTTTCCATTCCATTAAGAAGAATTATGCTGTGGACTTCTCACAGATCTCTCAGGCAGAACTGAGCCAAGGTCTCATTAAGGATTAGAGGGGAAGGGAACTACTCCTGCTACTCAGACTATCAGTGTATTTGACCTCTATCATTTAGAGCAGCTAGGTGGTACAATGCAGAAAGTGCCAGGTATATCTGAGTTCAAATCCAGTCTCAGTTGTGTGACCCTGGGCAAGTTACTTAACCTTGGTTGCCTCAATTCCTCATCTGTAAAATGAAGTGGAGGAGAAAATGGCAAACCACTCTAGCATTTTTCCAAGAAAATCCCAAATGGGATCACAAAGACTTAGACATTGTTGAAATGACTGTACAAAACATCGTTTGGAGTAAGTCAAGGAGGGTTATACTCACAGAAGGGTGGCCTCATTCTCTAGAAGCTAGGACTGGGGAGTTGAAGTTATCTTGCCTATACCAGGAGTGACACAATTTCCAAATACTTTAATGTCGAGGGGTCTGGGTGCCTCCAGGAACTTCTGTCACTAAGCATTTTGGGGGATCCCTAGGTAAAAATAACTCTCTCCACCTATGCCCCCAATGGTGAAATTGAGTGAGATAGCAGCATATTATAGCAGCTTAGCTTTTTTTATAGCAGCTTAGTTTGGGGTTCCTCTTCTACACATGCTTCTCATCTCCTCCCTTGCCTTTGAATCAATAACATGGCTTTGAGGAGAGATACCCAGACTACCCAGTCAGGGCCAAGGAAATGAGCTTGTTCCATTCCTTTAAAAACCAAGGAGCTCCTGGCTGCTGATACCAGTAGGAAACTTCCTGTCAGTAGTTTTATGGGTCACTTGAAAGCTCTTTCAGGCAAGTTACTCTGAGATTTCATCTTCTAACTTCCTGAATTTATTCTGAGTCCTGAGAATTTTATAATCAGTAAGCAAACATTTATTAAACATTTTCTGTGTCTTGGGTTCTTTGCAAAGTATTGGAAATATAAATACAAATAGAAACAGCATCCCTGTCCTCAGGGAGCTTCCATTATTTTGAGAGTGAATAGAGAGGAAGGAATTGAAGGTACCTGGTGCAAGAGGATAGTCAGATGTACAATCTGGAGGGGAATGAAGATATTTGTGGGTAGCCTGAATGGCTCTTTAAAAGTGGATATTTTTGGAGGAACCAGAAGGAGGGGCTGCAGAAGTCTTTGTTGACTAATTGACTCTGGTCCTACATCAGACCTCTCCCTTATTCAATATACATCCTTCATACAAACGGTAAAGTGATATTACTAAACCATAGGTCTAAGCTGGTTATTCTCCTACTCAAGAAGCTCCAATAGCTCCCTCTGGTCTTTAAGATAAAATAAAAACTTTGTTGTTTGACATTTCTAGTCTTTCTATCTGGTTCCATTCTATCTTTCAAGATTGATTTTCTATTATTCTCCTTCACACTCTATCCCCATGAAAACGTTATTCTCTGTACAAATCTGTGGGGATGTAACAAGAATTTGTCATTTCATCTTCCACCTATGTGCCTTTGCCTGGGCTGTTCCCAGTGACTACAGTGCTTTACATCCTTAGCTCCTCTTCTTGGAACCTCCAACTTTCTTCAGACCTTAGATAAGGTACTTTTATTACACAATACTCTTTCTTTTACACAAGACCCTTTCTAATCCCTGCCTCCTGCTAAATTTCACTAGCACCTCTCAAAATGTACAACTCAATTAACAAGTACTTTTATACACCTCCTAGGGACCAGACTCTGTGCTAAGCCCTGGGGACCCAAAGAAAGTCCCAGATGTCAAGGAACTCACAGTCTGATGATAGAGACAATTTTCCAACAAGTATGTCCAAACAAGTTTTATAGGGAATCAAAAGAAAAGAATCAACAGAGGGAAGTGCTAGAATTATGAGGATTGGGAAAGGCTTCCTGAAAAGATGGGATTTTAGCCTGGACTTGAAGAAAGCCAGGGAAGACAAGGGGCAGAGATGAAAAGGGAGAGAATTCTCAGCAGCTAGAGAAAAATAACCAGAGTTGGGAGGAATGTCCTCTTTGAGGAATTATAGGGAAGTCATTATCATTGAATTTTAGATTTTTTTGCATTTATTTGGTGTTTACTTATTTCTCCATGTGTACACACATGCTATCTACACTCTACCACACAACATTAGCCATAAGCTCCTTAAGGGGAAGGCCTTTCTTCTTCATCATTTATAGGACAGGCATATATATAGGTAGCACAATGGCTAGTGATGGACTTGGGTTAGGAAGATCTGAGTAGGAATCCTGCCCCCAAACACATCCTAGGCAAAACATTTAACCTTTCTGTGCCTCAGTTTCTCTCCTATAAATGGGGATAGTAAGAATATCTCAAAGGGTTGCTATGATGAGCAAATGAATTAATATGCATAAAGCACTTTGTAAATCTTAAAGCATTTTATGCATGCTAAGAGTTATCTGACAGCCATAAGTCTGCCCCCACTAGCTACCTAGCTTTCTTCTCCTCCTTCTCCTTCTCTTCTTCTTCCTCCATCTCCTCCTCCTTCTTCCTCTTCCCTCCACTCCTCTACCTTTTCTTGCTCCTCCACATTCTTCTCTTTCCCCCTTTTCCTTCCCATCATCATTAACTTTATATGTTCAGCTCCAAGTAAATGCTTGTTGTCTCTTAATAAATGCTTGTTGAATCTAAACCAAATTGGATTGATCTACATTGAATTGCATTAGCATGCTATTAGAGAAAGATCACTGCTCTTGGGGTTAGAGGATATGATTTCAATTGCTGACTCTTAACATTTACTCGCTGTATTACCTTAGATAAATTCCTTCATCTCTCTGGGCCTCAGTTTGTGCATCTATAAAATGAGTCTAAATATAATTGCAGAATTTGTCTGCCAAGGTTGCTTAGTAATTGGGTAAGTTAGAGACAAGAGAGATATTGAAGACCTACATCTTTGCCTTGGGATGCTGACCAGAACTGTGTAATACATAAGACTTCATATACTATATCATTTGTTTGTCCTTGCATTAGTTCAATTCTAGTGCTCCTAGTGCTCCATTGAGGTTAGAGAGCTTTGTATGGAGAAGGCTGGTGAGTGAAGCACGACACTTCTGCAGGCCATCAGCAATTATGTTCTTCCCACTGAGACTATCTGTGCCAGGAAGGATTAGGTTGTTGAGCCTTCCCTACCAGATTGACTCCAATGATCTGGCATCTATTTCTCTAGCTCCTCTTCCCTCATAATGAGCTTTGTTCATCTGTCATCAGTCCCAATAGCCAATGGGCAGTTTAGGACTTCTGCCTGGGCCCCATTCTGAGGCCTCTGGAGCTTGGCTTGACTTTGTTGTGGCTCACTCCAATGGACAGATTAACATAGCTGCCCAGGCTCAGCTCTGATGTCTCTGAAACTTGGCTTGGCTTTCCCATGCCTCCCCCATCCAGATTGGCTGCAGGACTAATGAGGGCCCAAATGGTTTTGGATAGAACATGTGAGGACCTTCTTCTGTTGGGAGAGTCAGATCCCAGAGGATCCAGGTCCCTGGAGAAGACCATCAGATCCACCGAGCCATGGTAAGCCTGGATTTTGAATGCAATTTCAATTCAAAACACCAAACTTTTTAAAAAGTTTTTATTTTGAATATTTTACCATAGTAACAGATTTCTTGTTCTTTCCCTCTCCCCCAAGGCCCCCTAAACTTCCTTAGCCAAAGCAAACTTCCACTGGGTTTTACATGTATCATTGATCAAGACCTAATTCCATATTATTGATAGTTGGACTAGAGTTATCATTTAGTATCCCCAATAATATCTCCATCAGCCCATGTGTTCGAGCAGTCAAAACACCAAACTTTTATCAAATTCCAGGAACTGGGGACACCAAAACAAACCAAACAGTCCTTGCCTTCAAGGACCTTCTGTTCTATACCATGAGGAAACAACACATGTTCAATTAAATAAATACAAAGTAATTTTGGGGGTGGCAGGGAGCACACAAAACTATAGGGCATGAGAAAAGGGATGATTAGCTGTGTCCTGAAAAAAGTGGGTGTTCCAGACACAATGGTGAAAAGAGAAAGCATTCTAGTCAAGGGGTTCAAATCTAGTCCAGTACAATGTGCCTTTGCACATTTTTGTATGGAACTGAGAAATGGGATATGGATGGCTTAATTTTGTCTCCAAAGACTAAGACTTCTGGAGAGGAAAAGGAAAAGAAACTATCAAACAGGACTATCATAACATCTCTCACAATTTGGGATTTGGGATCTCATCATTTAAATATTTGCATCTAGTAATACAGAGCATACCTCATCCATGCTTGGCCATCCTAGGTGGCTCTCACTCATCTTTGTCACTGGGTGTTCTCCCAATAATGTCCTGAGATCTGCTTCACTTTCATGCAACATTTCTAGCATAGGAAAGGAACCCACTTGCCATCCAGTTGTCCGTCATCGTAGCCATATATCCCTCCCTTCTCTTCTTCCTCTCCTCTGATTCCTATTATCCTTTCCCCCCACCCCTTATTGGTTCTCAGCTTCAGCCTGCTGCCCCTCCCTCTCTCTGCTCCTTTACCCCCACATTTCTCTATCACCTTGTTATGAAAATAATTTTTAATTCTTTGGAGGTTAGTGTTTTCCATGTCTCAGTGCCATACAGCACCACCAATTGAAATGTTGCTATTGGAAAAGATGGAAATAAGCTTGAGGCCAGGGAAGGGGCTTTGCAGTTTTCTGAAAGCTAGACAATCCATTCCCCTCCTCCTCTTCAACTCATCACCTATCTCTCTGTTCCAAATGCACTCACTGATGGACAAGCTCTGTTGGTTTTTCATCTAAGCACATGTTGAAATCTGGGCAATAGACATTGTTTACTTCTTTGTTCTTTCTGGAGAGGCAAAATCCATTTGAGTGGTTACAGATCTCTTCCAGGAGGCTTTGCAATGCAGTGGAGCTTGATATAATTAGTGCATTATCATGAATAAATAGGAACATGTGGATGATCAACCTATTCACTGAAAAGGAGTCCCTTCTTCACCTAGGTATTTTGAGAGATCTTTTTGATAGATTCCTTCTATCAAAGTAGCAAATGGTGGGCATGTAGTTCCATGTTTTATATTTTGTCTGATATTTATTATTAGGGGATCAATGAACAACATTATCTCTATTATTACATTATATAAGGAATAGTGAATTATTTTGATGAATGAATGAGTGACATCTTGTTGAAAAGGCACTTGGAGTCAGGCTCTTTGTTCAAGTGAATCATTTTTTTGGAGTCAACAAATATTGAATGAAATGCAATCACTACATCTTTTGGGTAATTATGAGATGGTAAAGATATGGCTCATTAGTGAATATTGTTTGAGAAAGCCTGGTTTTTTTTCCATGAATGAAACCATCATTGCAGGTACCTCTGATTTTCATGTATTTGGCTCTTACAAATATTTTCTATAAGGATAGCTAGGTGGCTCAGTGCCTAGAGAATCATGCTGGGAAATGGAAAGTCCTATGTTCAAATCTGGACTCAGAAACTTCATAGCTGTATGGCTGTGGACAAGTCATTTAAGCCAAATTTCCCAGCCCTTACAGCTCTTCTACCTTGTATCAATTCTGAGTCAGAAAATAAGGGTTTGTTTGTTTTTTTAATTTATAGATTGGAAAGTAGACATACAAATGAGTAGTTATATTCTCTTGGTCATGTTTGCAGTACGAATAAGGTCTAGTTTTTTCCTTGCCTTTGATATTTTTCTCTCCTTCTGATACCTTGTATACCAGTATGAAATAATGCCTTCACAATTATGTTACCTCAAGTACGTATCTGTCCTGTTTTCACTAGATTCCATCTACTTGCCCTTTCGCTTTTTCTCTCTTTAGTATCACCCTTACTTCTATATGAACACATTGGGGAATGTGGTGTTAGAGTTCAAGTATGATGATTCCATTGGTGGAATTTTTTTTTGTTATAAAGATTTTTTTTTTCAAAGAATTCATCTTTTTCTTCTGTTTGTAGTCCTTCCATTTTCATACTTGACTGCCTCAAATTGAATGCCAACTTTGCTTACGGGCATATCTTACACAGCTTTCTTTAAATAAGTTTTATCCCCTTCCCTCCACCCCCAGACACTTCTCTCTGCTATATGAGGCAATACAATTCATAATTATCCATCATCCTTCCTTGTAAGATTTTACAAATGCGTCTGAACCCAAAGTTTCTTTTGGCAGACTCTCCTCACTTCTCTCTCTCCTTTCATTTGGAAAATGTCAGTTGTTTGCAAATTAAAGTGTTTCCATGGATCTTTTGATCTCCTTATTTGGTAATTAATTCATATTGCATAAACTTCTAAATAAATCCACGACCTGCATCAATTTAATTTCTTTTGTCTATTTCATATTATTTTAAAATTTGGAATTGCTTATTAAATTTTTATGGTTACATTGTTTCCATTGTACTGTATATTTTTTTCTTTAGAGAGGGCATAGCATAGCTGATAAAGACCTGGCTTTGGAGCCAGGATGGCTTGCTTCCAAGTCCCACCAGACACATATGAGTTGTATGCCAATGGACAAGTCACTTAACCACTCATTGTTTTGGACAGCTCTCTAAGATTATAAATTACTGACATGTTCATAAAGGGAGTTTCCTTGAATGAAGAGAAATGATTGCTTAGTTACCTGGAGAGTAAGAATCAGAAGTAGAGGTTGAAGCTGGATCTTTGGACTCCCAAACTCAAGAAGTATCTGATTATATTGTGGTCTCCTTACAAAAGTCTGTATTTCCTTTCCCATTCCTTCTCTTCTAACAATTAGTCAAAAAGGTCCAAAACCAGAAAAGATTTTAGCACTTCCTTAAAAAGGACCATGCAGCTTATTTTTAATTGATACATTTTTTTTCTCGTGTCATATTCATTTCCCATACCCAGAGAGCCATCCCATCTCACAAAGATTTAAAAAGAGAAAGAAAGGCAATTCAACAAAAACCAGCATCACATAATCAGTGTTCATATGCAGAATATGCAATCTGTGGTCTTCCATTAATTTGAAAAATAGGTTGATGCTTTCCTTCTAATCTTGGCTACATTAGTTTTATTTGTACAAAACCTTTTACATTTAATGTATTCAAAAATGTCCATTTTATATTTCACAGCGCTTTTATCTCTTGTTCATAAAATCTTCTCTTATTCATAAATTTGGCAGGTAATATGTTCCCTGTTCTAATTTGCTTATGATATCTAGGATATGTATCCATTTTGATCTTAGCTTTATAAATTGGGGTAAGAGATTAGTCTGTATCTATTTTCTGCCAGACTACTTTCCAATTTTTCAAACAATTTTTACCAAATAGTGAATTCTTTTCCCAAAACTTAGATCTTTGCTTTTGTCAAATAGGATACTATGATATTTTATAACTTTTTGTTGTATGTCTATTCTATTCCACTGTTCTACTTTTCTATTTCTTAACTAGTATTAGATAGTTTTGATCATTACTGCTTTATAACATAGTTCCAAATTTGATACTGCTAGACTTCCTCCCTTTACATTTTTCATCAGTTCCTTTAAATTTGTTTTTCCAAATGAATTTTGTTGTTATTTTTTCTAGTTTAAAATATTTTGTGGTAATTTAATTTGAATGACATTGAGTAAGTAGATTAGTTCATTATCAGTATTGTCATCTAGTAGAAAGATGATAATTTTTTCGCTCTGGGATGAAATTCTTGGATATCATGATTACATACAATTCAGTTTGATATTTTTGTTTTTTCCCTTTATATAGTTGCAATCATTGTGATTGTCATTTTCCAGGTACTGCCAAGCTCACTCTGCATCAGTTCACATTCCTGTGATACTCTGAATTGTTATATCTATTATTTCTTCTGGTACCTATTCCTATGGTACCATTCCATGGCAGTCACATACCCTGTTATATTCAGGCCTTCTTCATTTAATGGTCATCTACTCTGTTTCCAGCCTTTTGGTATGTTTTGATGCATATGATTTCCTTGATCTGTGGATTTTACAGCTTTACGAAAGAATCCATGTACATGAATTCCAAGTTCAGGGTGAGAGAAAGAGCTCTGCCTAGATTCAATGAACTTTGAGCATTCAATAACTCTCTGGGCTATGGAATCATAGAACTTAGAGTCTGATTCTTGGAAGTCAGAAGTTTCAACCATTTCATTTTACAGATAAAAAAAAAAAATGAAGACAAGAGAAGTTAAATGATTTGACTAAGACCATTACCAGTAGAATGTGCCAAAGTCAGGAGTTGAATCTAGGTTTCCTGATTCTAGAGCTTGTGTTCTTTCCAAGATATGCTGTAATTCACCATTCACAGAATCCATGAATAAACAAATATTTATTAAGTACCTACTCTTCACCAGGCACTAAACTAGGCACTGGGGATACAATTAGAAAGCAAAGAAACAATTCTGACTCACAATGACACACATACAGAAAATGTGGGTAAAAGAATCCATGAGAGTGAGAGCTGAAAGCTGAAAAAGGCCATCAATAAATCAGTCATCATTTATTGACCCCCTTTTGTGTGTGGAGATGCACAGAAGTAGATTCAGAGGTCAGATTATATATGTTCCCTGTATTTTTGGAGCTCACATTCAATAAAAGGATGCCTCCTATCTTCTTAGTGGCAATACACAACATACTATAGTTCTGTAAAGTTTTGCAGAGTAGGTGTTCTGTGCTATTAGAGGGAAGAAGTCATTTCCAAGCAGGAGACTTAAGGGAAACTTCTTACAGGAGATGGTATTGGACATGGATTTTCAAGGACAAAGAGAATTAAGCAAGTGAAAAGAGGGAGGGAGTATATTCTTGGCATATAGGAAAAGTATGACTAAGGCAGTGTGACCCTTGCATCTGTGCTGATTCAGGGAATGGAGAATTCCCGAGTTTGTCTAGAATTATATAGAAGGAAATAATAAAATATAATTGTAGAAAGGCAGGGTACTACTAACTGTAAGTTCCTTGTCCCTGTCACCATCAATACACTCATAGCACAGTTTAGGAGGCATCTCTGGTGGAATATGTGGTACCCCTATATTGTTAGACAGCAGGGCCCACTGTACCTAGTCTTGGCTTTTCATCTGTTTTTTCCAGAATGGCTGGGCATGAGTGTGACTTTGATACCCTGATGGTGTTAAATATTCCCATTTGGTCTAAGTTGTACTTTGTTCAGTCTCTCCCCAAACATTCCAAGAAGCTCTCTTAAAAACTTAGAAACCATTATTTCTTAATGAATATATACTAAATATATGATAAAATAACAACTTATTAAACAATATTGTTAAATGTTTTCCTTCTTAGTGTGCTGCACTTTATTTCAGTAAATTGGATTTTAATAGCTTTTCAGCTATTTGGTGGTCATTGTAGTCAGGTAAATCAGGACAGAGAAAGATAATGATATTGTGCTTCAGAACCATTTCTGTCTGAGTAATAAAGCACTTATGATGAATCTTGGGCAATGAATCTACTGGCAAGAATTGGCTGGATGGAGTGATAACCAGCATATCCGTTCCTCAATTTCCTTTTCTGTAAAATGAGGGAGCTAGATGAAATGATCTCTAAAGATCCTCTCAGTCTTGGAGTTATGATCCTGTGGCCCTACCATCCAACCTTGTTCTTGGCTCATTAATTGCCACTTCTGGTTTCAGACATCGAAGTGGTAGTTAACTATAACCTTTTTATTGATGCCTTTTGTTTCTTCTGTCACATCCATCTCCATTTCCTTTGCCCATCCTTTGAGAGGCCATGCCTTTAATGTCCAGTCTCTATGACATTGCTCATTCAGCACCTGCTTAGTCAATCCATTTTGTGACCCTCTTTACTATTCTTAGAAATCAATGCCAAACCCATCAGAGAACAAAGGAAAAGTCATCAAGAACTTTCCAATTTAGATAGGATAACATACAACCAACTAATTCAATGTTCAATGGCAGGTTTCATTCTGACATGAAGGGCTCAAATATATTTAAAGGAGTTTCTCCTTTTTTATCTTACTCATGCCCAGAAATCAAAATCAATGAGGATGAAGGCTCAAATAAAGATCTGGTTTATCTGGTAAGTAAGAGAAACTGAGTCCAGGCCACAGAGAATAGGACATCCTCAGTTTCCTATATGGTCTGAGTGACTTAAAATAATGCTCTCAGTGGGGCTCTTAACTTCCATTGGTACTCCTTTGTGTGATGTATCACAGCATTGTGTTCTCTTGTAGTTCATTCCTTCAACTACCCTCAGAAAATATTCTGTATTCTTGATTTCCACTATAGATATGCATCAGCATCCTTCAGCCTTCATTATCTGCAGGAGACACTGAAGAGCCAAACAGAATTTAGTAAGCCTTTACTATGTGCTAGGCATTGTGCTAAGAGCTGGGGATACAAAGAAAGGCAAATGATGGTGCCTGCTCTAAAAGAGATTCTAGTCTAAGTGATCGTTCATTGGCCCAGATCACATGTTTTTGTAGTCTTATAATGCTCTGTCTTCAGCACTCTGCAGCTCCTAGTACCTACTAGAGGTATGATTTTTGAAAGGTCCTGACTTCCCATAACTCCTCTTGCAGTTCTCCACAACTTTCAGCACATGGCCTTTGTTCCCATTCTTGGGGTACATCTCAGGAGAAGCTAAGCCCAGGTTATCCATCTTGGGAGAGAGTATTCTCAACTCAAAATGCTTTTCCAAACCAGAGCATAAATATTTTTTGCTCCTGCAGTTTCTGTGGCCCTTTATAGCAAATTCAGGAGAAGGGTTCCTGATCACTATTTAAAATTAGAGGCAGTAGGGTCACTAGTTGGCTCAGTGGATAGAGAGCCAGGAATGGAGACAAGTAGTCCTGAGTTCAAATCTGACCTCAGACACTTCTTAGCTGTGTGACCCTATCTGGACAAGTCATATAACCCCAGTTGCCTAGCCTTTACCATTCTTCTGCCTTGGAACTGGTACTTTGGTGTTAATTCTAAGACAGAAAGTAAAGATTTAAAAAACTAAGATAAAAAGACAAGATGAACACATTGTCACTTTTTGGGGAGGAGGACCTTAACAGCAGTTGAGAAGTTGTCCCAGTGTTAGGACACAAGGCTGGTCTTTGGGGTAGATTGAACCCTTGAGAGAGATGATAAGTCACAAGTAGAAATGATGAAAAGAATGAGGTTCAAAAGCCTGGAACGTAATTTAGCTCTAACACTTCATTTTATAAAAGAGAAAACTGTCATAAAGAGATGGTATCACTTTTCTAAGATCATATGGATCCTTGTTTGTGAGTCAGAATTCAAATTCAGATCGTTTGCCTCCAGATTCAGGGTTCTCCCTGTTGCAAAAGGTGATCACTAGAGTCTTTGGTTTGTAGTTCTAGACATGGAAGGAACCTTAGTGACCAGAAGCATGGCAATGAGGAAACTGAGCTTCCGAAAGCAAAAGGACTTGTCTAAGGTGTTACCTACTTAACATGTGTACTCTGTGGGCAAGTCTCTGAGTCTTAGAGTATTCCTTATTTATCTAGGGGAGAATGTTGATCTTGAAGGCTCCTTCTGGCTCTAATGACTAAAATGTTCTTTGGCAATTTCCTTTCTGCTGTATTAGAGCTCTGAGTACATTGCCTTGTGATGGTTCTGTGATGTGCCATCTGCTCAGGGATGCAGATGAAGGAAATCCCTGGGTGTGAAGGAAACCCTGCCAGCTGGTTCCCTTGGCAATGCTTGCCTTCGGATCCTCCTCGGATACTCCTCAAGGAAGGGCCTGGCCCAGAGAAGAAAGCTGGCACTTGGGGGTTTTGCAGGGCATGGACAGCAGGGGTGGGTGTGGGGTTCCACACTCCCAGGACACTGGGGAGAGAAAATAAGACCATTTATATCCTCCCATGTCCCAGTGGGAGATCCCCATATGGAAAGATTCAAACTGAGAAATCCACAGAAGCAAAGGACCAGTTAGAGGGAGTCAGAGTAAAGAGGTCAGGGATTTCAACTAAATGATCCAGGATAGT
Source organism: Gracilinanus agilis (assembly GCF_016433145.1). NCBI lineage: Eukaryota > Metazoa > Chordata > Mammalia > Didelphimorphia > Didelphidae > Gracilinanus > Gracilinanus agilis. The sequence goes on along the minus strand of NC_058135.1, from coordinate 12,970,584 downwards.
GATGCGATCCTGTGAAGGAGCACCCTAAGCCATCTGTGGCAGTGAGCTGCTGGATGTACCTTGCTATTATTATGATAATAACATTTATATAGCACCTACTGTGTCAAGCACCTTACAAATTGATCACATTTGATTCTCACAACAACCCTGAGAGGTAGTGTTAATATTCTCCCCCATTGTACAGTAGAGGAAACCAGTAATTCAGAAGTTAAGTGACTTGCTCAAGGTCACACGAATAGTAAATGTCTGAGGCCAGATTTTAACTTAGGTCTTCCTGACTCCAAGCCAGTGCTCTCTCCATTGCACTCCTAGCTCTTATAACTAGTTTGCCAGGTAGAGGGAGTTTGTTACCCATCATTGCTCTAGCCTGTCCTATCCTTCCCAGCAAAGTGAAGGAGAGAAATTTGGCATCCATATGATGTGTTGGGCAGCAACAACAGTTGCCTTCCCCCATTCATTTTCCCCTCTACTAGGAAAATGCAAGCCTTGGAGGATTTCTTAGACATTACCTAGAAACCAGAGGTAGAGTTACCTATTGTTCTGCTCACAAAGGAGCTAAAGCTTCCTGCATGGCCATCCTAGGTTCCAAAGGCTTCTTTTCTCTCTTTGGGACGGCTTATTCACCGAAACTGTACTTACTTTGGCTGCAAGTTCCCAGAGTGGGAGACCATGTTGCTACAACTTGCTTTCTCAGGTTCTTTGAAATAACTGGTGTCTGTGGGAGCTGGTCAGAAATGCCTTTCTGATGGCTTCTTTTCTTTTGGTCCCTTGAAGTAGTTTTAAGTTTTGACAAAAGATAAACCCTTTGCTATGAATCTGCAAAACTTTTCTCTCTGAGGTCTGACACCTTTAATGTTCTTTCTGCAAAAGCTATCAGATCAAGAGCTGGAAGGAAATTCAGAGGCTGCCTAGGGCAACCTTCTTATTTTCAAGATGAAGAAATTGAAACCCATAGAGTTTAAATGACTTTCTTGAGGTCACACTGACAGCAATTATCCAATGCAGGATTTGAATCTTGGTCATATGACTCCAGCCTGTGATCTGCAAAAATCTTCCCATGCCTGCTCCTTTTGGTTAGGCTCTTAGGAATTCCTACCTCTAAAGCTGCAGGTAAAGAAAAGAAACAAAGCCTATCTTCTCCTTTCTAGTCATCTCTCCCAAGAAGCATACTTTTTCTTACAAGCACCAAAGTTTTTCCACCAATATGCTCCTTCAGGCAGCAAGACTATTCCTCTATACCAAGATAAATTCAAAATGGGTAAATGACTTAAATATAAATAATGAAATCATAAATAAATTAAGAGAAAATAGAATAGTACACCCGTCAGATCTGTGGGAAAGGAAGGAATTTAAGACCAAGCAAGAAACACAGAACATTGCAAAATGTAAAATGAATGACTTTGATTATATCAAATTAAAAAGGGTTTGTACAAACAAAACCAATGCAACCAAAATGAGAAGGAAAGCAACAAACTGGGAAAACATTTTTATAAGAAAACTCTCTGACGAAGGTTTAGTTTCCCAAATATTTAAGGAACTAAGTCAAATTTATTAAAAAAAAAACAAACCATTTCCCAATCAATGAGTGGTCAAGGGACATGAAATAGGCTGTTTTCACCTGATGAAATCAAACTATCAATAAACACATGAAAAAGTGTTCTAAATCCCTCTTGATTAGAGAAATACAAATTAAAACAACTCTGAGGCACCACGTTACACCTAGCAGACTGGCCAATATGGCAGCAAAGGAAAGTGATAAATGTTGGAGGGGATGTGGCAAAATTAGGACACTAATACACTGCTGGTGGAGTTGGGAATTGATCCAACCATTCTGCAGGGCAATTTGGAACTATGCTCAAACGGCTTTAAAAGACTTTTTCTGCTCTTTAACCCAGCCAAACCACTGTTGGGTTTGTACCCCAAAGAGATAATCAGGAAAAATACTTGTACAAAAATATCTATAGCCGTGATCTTTATGGTGGCAAAAAATTGGAAAGTGAGGGAGTGTCATTGATTGGGGAATGGCTGAATCAATTGTGATATATGATGGTGATGGAATATTATTGTGCTGAAAGGAATAATGAACTGGAGGAATTCCATGTGAACTGAAAAGATCTCCAGGAAATGATGCAGAGCAAAAGTAGCAGAACTAGGAGAACATTGTACACAGAGACTGATACATTATGGCACAATTGAATGTGATAGATTTTTCAACTAGCAGCAATGCAATGACCCAGGACAATCCAGAGGAACTTATGAAAAAGAATGCTATCTACATCCAGAGGAAAAAAAGAACTGTGGGAACAGAAATGCAGAAGAAAAACATATGATTGATCACACAGTTCAATAGGGACATGATTAGGGTTTTGATGTTAAAAGATCACTCTACTGCAAATATGAATAATGTGGAAATAAGTTTTGAACACTGATACATATATAACTCAATGTCAGCTTCGGGAGGGGGGAGGAAAGATCAGGGGTAGGGGATATCATGAATCATGTAACCATGGAAAAATATTCTAAATTTTAAAAAAATGTAAAAAAGACTATTCCTCTAATCAAATCTTTCCCCTCCAATTAATTCTTCTAACTAAAAATGTCTATGTAGGCTTTGAGATATTTCTGTGACCCAGCTATGAGAAATCACACCAGCTCACTTGGAGATGTGGTTGTGACCAACCCTACTGCGCCAAGGCAGGATCTCTTGTACTAAATGTTTCACCTCTAGTTTACAATAAGAAACCAATAACTACATGTCTGTTAGCCAAACCAAAAATAATCAGTATACAACTGTCCCACTATAAAGAAAAGAAAATCATTCTAGCTATTAGTGTATTTCAACTATCCTTCAATTTGTCATGATACTCATATTTAAATTTTATGCTATGAAAGAAGACATTTTGGTCATTTTTTGCCTTGAGTGAATTTTTTTTTCCTGTGGTGCTGCTTTTTCAGTATTTTTCACACAATTTTCTTTGTTTCTCTCTCTTTTCAATTAATAAAATTGTCCTAATCAAGAAAAGATACCCCCCCCCTTATAAAACTATGAGAATTCTCTTCTCTGCCTACATCTTTTATATTCCATCTCAAAGGGATAAATTTGGTGGCTAAGGATGAAGTGCATTCCTGACCTATCTTGTTTTCTTTCTTTAAAAACAACTCATAGAATTCTAGGGAACAACTAAAAAACCAGTTGAAATAATTAATAACTTCAGCAAAGTTGCAGGATATAAAATAAGCCCACATAAATAATTGACATTTCTATATATTACCAACAAAGTTTAGCAGCAAGGGATAGAAAGGGAACTTGCATTTCAAATAGCTCTAGACAACATAAAATATCTGGGATCTAATTAACAATCAAATGTTTGATAATCCTAAAGACCCAAGCTTTTGGTATAAGAACTCATTATCTGACAAAAACTGCTGGAGAAACTTGGAAAGCAGTATGGTAGAAATTAGGTATTATCAATATCTCACACCTTACACTAAAATAAGGTCATAAATGGCTATATTATTTAGATATAAAGAGTGATACCATAAGTAAATTAAGGGAACATAGAATAGTTTACTTGGCAGATCTTTGGAGAAGGGAAGAATTTATTACCAAACAAGAGACAGAGCATTATAAGATGTAAAATGAATAATTTTGATTATATTAAATTAAAAAGCTTTTGTACAAACAAAACCACTGTAACTAGGATTAGAAGGGAAACAGCAAAGTGGGAAAATTTTTCATAGCAAATTTCTTTGATAAAGGTCTAATTTATCCATCTTGTAGAAAATTAAATCAAATTTGCAAGAATACAAGTCATTCCCAAGTTGACAAATGATCAAAGGATATGAGCAAGCAACTTTAAGATGAAGAAATCAAAGGTATCAATAATCATATCCAAAAAATGTTCTAAATCATTCTTGATTAGAGAAATGTAAATTAAGACAACTCTGAGGTACCACCTCACACCTATCAGATTAGCCATTATGACAATAAAAGAAAATGATAAATGTTGGAGGGGGTAAGGCAAAATTGGGACACTAATGCATTGCTGGTGGAGTTGTGAACTAATTCAACCATTCTAGAGGGCAATTTGAAACTATTCCCAAAGACATCATTAAAAAGGGGAAAGGAACTACTTGCACAAAAAATACTTATAGTAGCTCTTTTTTGTGGTGGCAAAGAGTTGGAAATCGAGGGAATGTCCATCATTGAGGAATGGCTGAATAAATTGTGGCATGTGTTGATGATGGAATATTATTGTGCTATGAGAAATCATGAACAATATGATTTTAGAAAAAGCTCAAAAGATCTACATGAACTGATGCAGAGTGAAATAAGTAGAACTGGTAAAACATTGTACACAGTAAAAGTAATATTGTATGATGATCAATTGTGAAAGTGTAATTACTCTTAGCAACATGATGATCTAGGACAATTCTGAAGGATCTATGACAAAGATGCTATCACTTCCAGAGAAAGAACTGTTGACATCAGATGCAGATTAAAACATACTGTTTTTCACATTATTTTCTTTATGATTTTATTTTGGGGTTTTGGTTTTTTATGAATATTTTCTTACAACAATGACCAATATAGAAGTATGTTTTGGATGATAATACATATATAACCTAGATCAAATTGCTTACCATCTGCAAGAAGGAGGAGGGAAGGAAGGGAAGGAAACAACTTGGATCTTATTATTTCAGAAAACAATGTTGAAAATTATTACATGTAATTGGGAAAATAAAATATCTTAGAATAAAAAAAGTAAATAAAAACTCATAAAAACAAACAGCACTCTTAGACATTTCATTCTCTTCAGCAGATGACAGAATCTTGCTCATAAAATTCATGATTATATAATAATGATAATATTATCTCACATCTTTAATAAACCAAGGTTTACAATTTATTGTGTGGTTTAATCTGCACAAGTGTCTGAGGTAGATGCTACTCTCATTTTATAGATGAGGAATCAGGAAGGTTAATCTATTTGATCATGTTTACCTGGCTATGTCTGAGGCAGGATTTGAAAGACACCAAGTTCAGCATTCTCTAGTAAACCATGCTATCTGCTTGATCTTCAATCTACCTACAGGACAATCTACCTACAATCTACCTTGGCTGATCCAATTTCTAATCCCTTTCCATGACAGGCTGTAAGGTAGAGTACCCTTGGAATGACTTACTTGGGTGAATAATAAGATATTTTAGGCAACCCAGAAGAGAGCCAATAAAATTCACTTTATTCCTAATTCTGTCAAGGTCATAGCCAAGACATAGAAATACTAAAATTGTGAGGTGTTTCCCTTACTAGGAGGAAAAAAATGATATACAGGGGAAATCCTGGCCTGGGGGCTATTATCTATGATACGAATCTTGGAATATCAGAGTGTCAGGAGAAAATCAAACAGAATGATGCATAACTTTTTCTTGGTAAAGAAGTTTTTAAAAAGACATGGCAGCTCTCTTTTTCTCCACACCTTGGCACTCATGGATTTTATGTTGCTTTTCTGAGGGGACTAATACTTTGAGTTCAAGGTATTTTGTGAGACCACATTCTTGAAATTATAATTCAAAGGCCCCCACCAGTGTACTTAACCTTCAATAGTTTATCAGTCGTCATGACTAATATTAGGCAAAAGCAAAAACATGTACTGAGGTAGCCTAGTGAGAACAGGAGCTACAAAACATCCTCCCCATAAACTGAGTCACAATCTCTTCATAAATTCTCATAGTGTCAGTGGAAATAGTGGGCACATGCTTAGAATTAAGTTACATACATATGGACCAAATATTTTGAAGGCAACACATGCATCTGTCACTGCAGAGCCTCAATGGTCTTTTCCTTCTCATTGTGTCCTTATTACTTTCCCATATATACAGCATCTCTGCAGGGCAGGTCACTCAAAAGGGCTCCCTGGATCTAATCCTATCTGAGGCTCATCCTGACCAATAGAGCTAATTCTTTCATGAATCCATAGCTGACTTTCTTTTCTGTTAGGATTACATTTCTCCATTGTCTTTCCCTCTAGGAAGTACTTCCTGCCTTATTTAAAGGTCACCAGATATATGGTCCATCCTTTGTCAGACAATAATTGGCTTTTCTCATATGATCAAGGTTTACTTCATACATCTTAAAGGTGTAGCAAAATGAAAATCTTTCTTTGGACTTTTTTTAATTCAGTTTCTATTATCTGCCCTTTCTACAATGTTATTAGCTGATTTGAGGTGTGGGAAGGAGATTTACTCTCCCTCCTTTCTGGGGTTGTGCAGATGACATCATCTCCTGTTGACTACCTGGCATGAGCCTGAACTTGACCCAGAGGTGAGAATTGTGTGAAGTAAATTGAGTCACAAGGATAGAATGGCAGTTGGGAAAAGGCACCAATAGAGTCAAGAAATCATGAGATGGGAGAGTGCTGATATCCCCTGCACTTCCTCCTCAACTGCTCTGCTTGGGTGGCCCAGGCAAAATAGAAAGCCACAATTGGCTCCTGAGATGTGATGTGTGATAGTTTGTGGATGGAGAAAAAGTTTGATAAATTGAGGCAAGAATAGAGCTTTGCTCTCTTCTTTTCCATGTTTGTTGCTACCTGGACTTCCCTATGAGCATGGCTAGGGGAGACGTAATGGTGGCCACAGAATAGCAAGCTAAATGGAGCAATAAGGAAAGTAATTTATATATCTCTCTTATTTTTCCATCTTTTTCCCCCCTACTATTTTTGATTTAATGAAATTGTTAATTTATGACCAATCTTGAGAAACTTCTACCTTCTCTCTGGGCCTCTGTTCTTTCCTCTGTAGATCACAGAATTGGGCTCCCTATGGCCCTTTCCATGTCTAGCTTTTCTGAATTTACAAGTGTGTTGCTGACATAGTCGATTTGCCTCAAATTTCAATAGGTCCAGGACTTAAGGAGACACATAAATTTGTGAAAGGAACAAGAGAATATTCCTAGAGGGTTGGGATCAATGGTGTCATTGAACTTTTCAATATTTTGAAATACCTGGGTAATGTTTGCTTCACTCTGGTAGTATAAGTATAAAGGGTCTGGCCTCCCCACTGGACACTTATTATGTCTTTTTCCCATTCCTGAGAGGGAGAGGGAGAGAGAGTATGTGAGTTGTTGGGTTCCCAGATTCTCAGCTGCTGCTCAACTGACTCTCATGGTCATGGGCAAGTCTATGTGGTCATATTGCCCTCTAGTGACAGCAACTTACAGAGACTAGAAACCCTGAGGAAGGAAGGAGTTGGGGCAAGGAGGAACCTCCCAGAGGTAATTGAAGAGATGACAAACATTTTGAAAGCAAACCTAGCAGGAGAGGAAGCAGAGACAAACAAACGTATAGGAAAAGTGAAATGGGATTTAGGAAGAAAAAGTAGAAAAGGGACTCAAGGGAGGCAAGGCTTTGACACATGGAGGGAGGTCTAGACCAGGAATCAGGAGAGAAGGGTTGGTGTCTTGACCTACCTAACACAATGGATTCAGGAAAGTTCCCATTGCTCTTAATTTTCTCCATCTCTCAAATGAAGGAGTGGGAGCTAGTGACCTGCCTCCCAAAGATAAAATGGAGAATCACCCATCAGGAATAATGGAGAGGAAACTGTTGTCTAGCTAAGCACTAAGGTATGTGATCTCTGAAATCCTTTATAACTGGGGAGTTGATGGAACTGGTGCTCAGTTTTGAGTTCCACATTCCATGAAGGACATTGGGAAGATGGAGAAAGGGGTGTGGTAGAAAGATAACAACCAGGAGTCACAGATCTGAGTTTCAATCTGGACTCGGACACTTATTATCTCTGTGTCCTATTAATACCTGGTTAAACCTTAATTTGTTTCCTCATCTGTAATGAGGATTGGTTGAATGACCCTAAATTACCCTTTGGTTCTAGAAGTATGATCTTATAATATAATTTTCCTACGATCTACAGCATTTTCCCAAATGTGGTCTAAAAATGGCTCATAGTTTCCTATACTGTTTCAAGGGGTGCATATGGTCAAAACTTTTTTCATAATATGAGATATATTAAATTGAATACACTAAATATCAATAGATATAACCCATATAAGCAAAAGCCCTGGGGAATGGCTATACCTTCATAATTCCTAAGCCTGTAAAGTAGTTCTGAGACCAAAATATTTGAAGTCTCCTGACTTAAAGTAAGGGCAGCAAGATGGTACTGTGGATAGATAAAGTTCTGGGCCTAGAGTTTGGAAGACCTGGATTTAAATTGGACCTCAGAGCCTTACTACTTGTGTGACTCCAGACTTAACCTTTGTGTACCTTAGTTTCCTCGTCTGTAAAATGAGCTGGAAACAGAAATAGTAAACTAGTCCATTATCTTTGTTAAGAAAACCCCAAAATAGGGTCATGAAAATGAAAATGACTGAAACAGCTAAAGAAGTTGGACTTGTTCATTCTTGGTTGTTCAGCCATATGGTGTTTTTCCTAGAGGGTGATGGTCTTGCTCCTAAATTGCATCCACCAACCCTTACTACTCTATAAACTCCAGTGGTTCTCCATTAAGATAAAATTACAAATATTAACTCTGCTTGACATTTAAAGTTTAAAACTGAACCTCATCCTACCTTCTGCCTCCCTTTTCTATGTTAATGTTCTCTTTGTACTTGGATTCAGTCAAATTCTTCATCTATTCATAGACACCTCTCTATTCCTCATCCTTTGTATTCCAGGCTTTGCAGATTGACCCTCACCCCCCCCCCCACTTGCTTCTGTTTCTTGGAATCTCTGATTTCCTTCATGACTAAGCTCAAGCCTTGCTTCTGTAGGAGGCCATTCTTGACCTCTCAGTTGCTAACTCCTCCTCCCAGAAAATTACTTCATACAGGCTCCATATGTATTCTTGACATGGACATAGAGATATGCAGGTCATTTTCCTCATTCAGCAGTAAGCTTGAAAGCAGCCTGTTTTACTTTTGTCTTTTTATCCCCAGTACTTACCGCAGTGGCTGGCATGCTTAGTAACTACTTAATAAATGGTTATTAACTAGTGTAGAATAGGACATGTGGGGTGGGGATAATAACCATGATCTGGTATTTAAATGACTAATGCAGAAGAGAAATTAGATTATTCTAGATCAGCATTGGTGAATGTTTTTGAGATCGTGTGCCCAAAATGCAACTTCAAGCTGTCTGTGAGCCCCTAGCATTACCTCAGATAGCAGAGGAAGGCAGCTGCTCAGAAGGGCAAGGCATGCAAAAAATGTCCTTGAGTGCTATGGAAAGGGGTAAATGGAGCAGGCCCCTCTGTACCACCTCGTCACTTATGCCACACCTTTGCCAACATGGTTCTAGGTGATCCTCCAGGACAAAACTAGGAGGAAATTGCATGAGAGTAGATTTAGGCTTTCTAGAAAGGAAAAAAAAAACCCTTCCCTCCATTGGGCAACCTAGATCATCGCTCATTTGAAGTCTTAAAGCAAAGATTGAATGATCATGTGGTCAGGTACATTGGAGGTGGTGATGGTGGTGGTGGTAACCTTTTAACAAGTTTAATTGATGTCCCTTGTTTTTACATCAAAATAATTTACTGATGTAACCCAACACAACAATGACAAATGAGCCCTCCCTGATAACAAGGACAGTTAAGTAGAACTAACTATTTGTCATTGTGTCTAAAAGCATATGCACCATTTCATATCCATAGATTCCCACCTCTTTTCTGAAAGTAGGGAGATCTTTCCCCATTTTCTTGGGGACCAGAAAGGTCACTAAAATTACCCAGATTTCAATCTTCTTTTCTTATACATTTTTATATTTACTGCATGTATTGTATCATACCATATCATATACAGTATATTGAGTCATACTATATCACATATTACATCATGTAATTTCATATTATATATCAGATTATATTATACTATATTCAATGAATATATGTTGAATATAACAATGAATCTCATGTATTATACCAATATTACATTAATTATTATTCAGGGAAGTTTTTCTTTCTTCACTTAATGTCTGTTTATACAAGGAATTTTTTCAGACATGGCCCATAAGATCCTTTTGAAGTTTAGAATTTTGTCTTTCATTAAGCCCCAGGCACCAGAGTTGATATTCATAGTGTGGCATTTAATAGAGTATCCTGGAAACCTATGAGTCTTTCTAAAGCTGGCAATAAGTATCTAATAACTTCCTGGAGTTGTATAAGGAGCCCTGGGATGGAGCACCAGGACTTCCTGGCTTAGTCCCTGTCACTTACTACCTGTGGCTGCCTGTGGGATCCTAGGAAGAATTTTTCCACTTTGGGTACCCATTTCCTCAATGGCAAAATGGTTAGAAGGCGTCTCTGTGGCTCTTTATGGTGTTGGTCTATGTGACTAGATGGACTGTTTTCTCCAATGAACCCTTTAGAGTCAGGTAGCCTAAGAAAGAACAAGAGTGGAATGATGGGAAATGCTGTATCTGAGCCAGAAATCAAGAGTACAAATCCTGGCTCTAGCCTTTTCTACCTGTGTGAACTCCAGCTAAGTCCCTTCCCCTCTCTGACTCATTTTCCTCCTCTGTAAAATGAGTGAGTAGAACTTGCTGAGCTACAAAGTCCAGCTCTTAACTCCTATGGCCAAAGTGATGGAGAGAAGATATCCTTGGATTCTTGGCAAATTATAGACGTTTATCTTTCTTGTTCTGCACCACCATCCCCCATTCTGTTTTCACTGCCTTTAAGTTCTTTCTCATTCGCTTTCTCTCTGTTTACGTTTTTATCTGTCTCCTTCCCTCTCTCTTTCCCTCTCTTTGTGTCTGTCTGTCTGTCTCTGTCTTCCCCTCCCACCCTTCTCTCTTCTGCTCTCTGTCTCTTTCTGTTTCCTTTTGAGTGGAATTGACAGCTTGCTAGTTACATGGTTCTTCCTTAGGATTTTAAGAGTGGACCATTTAGCCACAAGAGGGCAGCATGGTGTAATGAAAAGGTGCTCAGTTTTGGAGTTAGAAGCACTGAGTTCAAGTTCTGCTATTTGTTCCATGTTTTGTCTTTTTTTGCCCCTGGGACAGTGCCTTGCACCCAGTAGTTGCTGAATCAATACTGACAGGATTGAATTCATTGCTGAGTTATTATGACTATGGGTGAATTCTTTCCTCTCTCTGGGCCTCACTTTCCCCTTCTATGAAATGGAAGATTTTAACTGGCTCTTCCAGATCCCTCCCAACTCTGGTATTCCATGGATGCTCACAGCCTGTTGTCCTCTGTCAAAAAGCATATGCATTCAGCCAACTTTTCTGTACCCAAGTGAATGCAGCTACCTGCTCAAGTGCAAGCTCTGACTGGTACTTCTACCTTTTGACTGAGCTGTTCTGTTTCCTGGCCTGGGTGTGCCTTATGTTTTAATAGCCTGTGGTCATGTTTACAAGCACAAAGAAAAGGGCCACTGGTGGCCAACTGAAAGTCCCAATGGTTCACTCATTCTTTCTCTTTCTCCACCCTGCATTCCAGAAAGGTGAGACAGGATAGGCCACCAGGTGGCAGCTGGGGAAAGAGGTTCTAGGAATTGCCTCCTAGGTCTCTTATGTTCCCTAGACCCAGGGGCTTCGGGGAGCCTGGTGTAGAGGCTCTGTGAGAGGTCCTGTATAAGAGTGGCAAAAACCTTCATAGGCTTGAGCCAGGAGACCTTCTCTGCTCTGGGTGCTTCTGGGGAGGTCACTTTCTCTGTTCCTCAGTTTGCTTCTAGATTAAATGTTTGGGTATCAAAAAGGACACTTTCAGTTTAAAAATCTTATAATTCATTGCCTTCTCCCCATTCCCAACTTTATTGTTCTTTCTGGCTTTAAAAAGCAATAGTCTAGACCTCTGATGATGTAGAGTAGGGAATAGTTATCTGGCTGGAAGACTAGATATGGAGATTGGCTCCCCTCAAGGGTCACAATGGCTTTCCTGTTCAGTCTGCAGAACACACCCAGATGTCTTGTTTAATCAACAAAAGTGTGCTTCAAAGCTCAGCTAGCATCTCCTGGAGAAAGCAGGTTATAATCCCACATTGTGATTAAGCCCTTCCTCCTCATGATATCCCTTTGAGAGCTTCCCCCAACCCCAGGAATGTATCAGCTCTTTGTAGTCAGGGACTACTTTGTATACCCTGAGCCTTGCACATAGTAATGTTTGTTGCATTGGAGAAATTGGATCTGCATAGAGGATCATAAATATCAAAACAGTTGCTCCAATCTATCTTCCAATTTGCTATAACTCTCCTTAATCTATCTAACTTATTCTCTGAGTTTCTGGGTGATGAAGATTTTAGTTGTCTTCCAAAGTCACACTCTAGGTATATTAAACAATCTATAGGGTGGAGGGGCAGTTACCTAATTGCTCTTAATCTACCAGGCCTAGAAATAGGAGGTCCTGGGTTCATATCTGGTCTCAAATTTTACTCTAAATCTGGTCATCTTTCCTCTATCCTATAAAAACATCCCCTAGTCTTAGTAGCTCCAATCTGTTGATCCTGAGGATTTGTGAACAGGAACATCGCCTGACAATCAGACTGAAAGTATGGCCAAAAAGTGTATTCTGGACACCCAGCTTCTCTTTATAGAAAATCCATCCTGCTTGTCAGAGCATCAGCTTGTCCCAACTTCCTAGTAGATGAAGGTTAGACAAAGCAGCAAAGAAAAAGGTAGAGTTCTCATATAGATAATTAGATCATGCATCAGCAATGGAAGAAAAGATGAATGAATGAATGAATGAATGAATGAATGAATGAATGAACAAAAAAAGAAGAGCATTAAGGGCTAAACAGTAAGTGTTCAAATACCAGAGCAAGCATTCCAAAAGGAGAGATAACACAAATAGGAGAATGGTGGCCAGGGAAGAAGTTTTTGGTCTGGCAAGTCACAGGGATGGTGAATGGACACATAGGGGAAAAGGTCATCTTTCTCTTTCTAGGGCAATAATACTATTGATTTGATTACTCTTTCTAGAGTAGGAGTTGAAAAGAGAATGTGTTTTTGGGAGAGGGATTACTGCAATAAGATGGTGGTAAGACACAGCAAGTGACTGTAGCTGTCACCACAATCTGGAGCACAAGGAGCAGAATCTCAGAATGACTTGGCAAAGGTGGGTCATGATTTGGTTCATCAGAGGGAATGACCTGAACCTTGCCTGAGCCCAGAAGCACAAAGGATATATTTCCTCAGAATCTCCCTAGGGCAGTGATGGCAAACTTTTTTAGAGTGAGTGCCCAAACTGCAACCCTCACCCCACATGGGAGCTGCTCTGACTTACCCAAGAGAGGGAGGGAGGAAGCACTCCCATTGGGCTGTTGGGCAGAGGGGTGGTTGATGTGAGAAATATCCTCAGGCACGCATGGCATGTGTGCCACAGGTTTGGCAACATGGCCTGAGGGCTAAGGACTTGGGTAAATGGCCAGCTTTGTAGACCTCGAGGTTACAGGAGTTCCAAGCTACAGGGTTGTTGCTTCTTGCTGTTATCTTAGGGAAACTTCCCCAGGTTCCTCTGTAGAGTTTATTAGTCTATGAATGACTCTCAGAAATTCCTTCTTCCTGATAACTAGTGACTATATGGGAGCTTGTGGCCTGGACAAATACTTATTCCCTATAACCATTCCATTTGCATAATAACTTATTGTATCAATATCCCATCTTATTCCTCACCAAAGCCCTATGAGATGAGTAGGACCTAGAAAAGTAGTTAACACATTGTGGATAGAGTGCTAGACTTAGAGTGAGGAAAATCTGATTTCAAGTTCTCCCTCAGAAATTGATTAGCTGTGTGACCCTGGGCAAATTACTAAACTCTTTTTAGTATTAAATACTTTTTTCAAAAACTCTTCATTTCTTCATCTGAATTTCCTTGGTAATAATACTGCCTGCTGGCTGCTAGGTGGCTTAGTAGAGTCAGGCCTGGAGACAGGAAGATTCAGCTTCAAATCTGGCATTTTATACCCTGGGCAAGTCACTTAATCTCCATTAGCTAGCCCTCACTATTCTTCTGCCTTAGAATCAATACATTGTATAGATTCTAAGATGGATGGTAAGGATTTTTTAACATAATAATAATAATACTTCCCTCCTAGGGCTGTCATGAGAACCAAATGAGATGATAATTGGAAAATTCTTTGCAAATCTTAAAATGCCAAGTAAATATTGGTTATTTATTGTTATCATTAGTGCACATATTATTCTGCCTTTTTATGAATGAGGAAGTTGAGGCTGAGAAAGATAGACTAGTTTCCTAAGGTCATATAGATCAATGATGGTGAACCTATGGCATGCATTCAAAAAGGGCATGCAGAGCCCTTTCAATGATCATGTCTATAGTCACCTGCCAGAGTTCGTTACTAGAAAGCCAGAGGGACTTGGGGCAGAGCTATTCCCCTCCCCATTTCCATGTGCTTGAGGACATTCCTCACTTCACCCTCCCCTCTGCCTAGGAACTCCCTCCCCTGTCTGAGGTAAGGGAGTGGGGTGTGGGGGGTTCAGAGGGGTTACAGCACTCTGTCTCTGGTAGAGGGGCAGCACAGCACTCAGTCTGGGTGGTGGGGTAGGGGCAGAACCAGCATCCCATCTCTAAAAAGTTCACCATCACTGATATAGGTAATAAGCACCAAATCTAGGATTCCTACCTAGATGTTTAGGGTCTGACTACATCGCTCCCCTCACTGTACCATATTGCCTTTACTTTTAAGCAACTAGGGACCGTTGATCATTTTTGTTTGCCTGCTGATTTCCAAGAATAGCTGTACCTTATTCAGAAAGCAGTCCAACAATGTAAGATGAATGAAGTTATTGGCAGATAGTATTAACTAAGAGAGATGTCCAATCATGGAATAGAAAAACTAGAAGAGAACTCAGGGATTATTAAATCCAACCCAGAAATTAACTGAAAAAAGTTAAGTAAGTGCCGAAAGTTTAGTAGTGGCAGACAAGTCTTGACTCTGTGTCTCTGTAGTCTCAATTTGGTGTTCTTTATACCACACCCAGCTGGCAGTGGAATTTTCTCCTTTGGAGAACTTAAAGAATGATGGGAAGTTCTCTGTGTTTCTAGGGATGTTAGAGACACTACTGTATAGAAGCAAGAGGGCATAAACGTCCTCTTATACCTGATACTTCATGAAACTGACACCTGGTTGGTGGGGGTGTGAGGCAGAATCTCCTTTTCTTTCCATCCTAAGACATTTTTAGACAATTCTGTTCATGCTATTCCCATCAGTAGCAGTTGGGCTGACACCTGAATCACAAACATCCTTCCTCTCTGAGAGTGACTAAGTAGAGCAGTCATGTACATGCCAAGGCTCTCTTCCTTGTTTCCGGTCCAGTGTTGCTCAAGAATGCCACAACATTCCTGCCTCCAGGTGACCAAAAAGAGGGGAAAGAAGTGGTTTCCATGACGCAGGAGGGCTTAGGCTAAGGAGCAATACAAACAAATCAGCTACAGATTTGGCAGTTCAACATTCACCTGGCCATATCAGAAGGGCTGTCCAAAGCTCGACAACCACCAACGATGGCAGTCTTATTTTTCAGAGAATATTTAAAGAAAGCTTTAGGAAGATATCCTCCATTTCTAGAACCTTCATTGTTTCTGTTTCTCTTTCACCTTGAATTTCTTCCTAGAATTTCTCAAGATGACTTTTTGAAATCTACCTGACTGTCCCAGCTTTGTTCTGTCCCACTTTGTAATGGTTGGCCACTACTCTGACTAGAGGTGGTACTGTACTAGTAACTGATATGTCAAAATATTAGATAGTAAGGGGAGACAGTGGTTGAGCTTTAGACTGACAGAAATGATGACCTGAGTTTTAACCCTGCTTCAGACACTAGCTGTGTGGTCCTGAAGAATCCTTTAATTTTTGTCTGCCTTGGTTTCCCTATCTACAAAATGAGGATAATAAAAGCACCTCTATCCTAAAATAGTGAAGATTAAATGAGTTAAGATGCAAAGCATTTCGTAAATCTTAAGTTGTTATCTAATTTCCATTATTGTTGTTATTATTTAGCTAACAAAATTGCTGACGGCTGAAGAAAGGAAGGGCTCAAACTAACAGGGATTATCAGGACACAGTATTTAGATCTGGCAGGAATCTTAGACATCATTTAACCCATCTCCTCCATTTTACTAAAGAGGAAAGGTAAAAATTCTAATTACGGTATGAGCTCTTCAAGAGTGGAGACCATGATTTTGTCATTCTTTTACCCTCAGTGTTTAGCACAGTGACTGGAAAAGAAAGCAATAAATATACTTGTGGACCTTCTGAACAAGTCAGGAGTCATACCCAGATTTTCTGAAACCTGTTGCTCCTTCTACTCACTCATTCTGCCACCTCCAAAGGACTGGCTTTCATTTTTATCAGAAGAAAGACATATATTGGTGTATGAGATTCAATTGATCATATATTCAAGGAAGTGTAACTATTCAAGTTCTCATTTAGTCTAGACAATGTGCTTAACTTAATGGAGTTCCTCATTGGCATTTCCAAAGAATCTTGAGCTACTCTTGGCTTCCCATCTCTAATTAAGCCTAACAAAAGGCCTAGTGTTCAGCATGAGCTCAGGATCTGGCGGTTATTCAGTGGAAATTAAGACACCCAATTGAGGTGTAAATATACCTCCAATGTAATGATTGCACTTTGTTATTGATGTGAGTAAATTGAACTCTGCATATTATGGTTTAGGGTGGGGGCCTCACTTTGTTTTGGTTCTCTCTTATCTAGTGAACATGATGTAGGCCTAGAGTCAACTTGGCCACTAGACCATTGTTGAACAAGAAGTGGGAATGACTAACAGAACATTCAAGAAAGTCATGGCATACAAATATGGGAAAGCAAAGGCTCACCATTTGAAGGCATGGAATACATTAAATTTTTTGAAGAAGCAGTCATAAAGAAGGTCTGTCTGTTTACCTGAATGGCCTCCACCTATGGTGCAGAAGCTTCCCATTTCATAGGGAAGTCTCTAGTCATGAGCAATGCCCCATCTAGACCTGTACAGCATACTCCCCATGGGGGAAATGGCAAAAAACATAAACAAAAAACAAAAATATTCAGGATTCATCCCACCCAACCCTAAGGCTTCTGGGATATGTATTCAAGAAAAGGAAAACTCCTTCCAGCACAGGTCTGGTTTGGATAAACCCAGTCCATTTTTATACATCAATGGCTCACTCATGATCTCATCTAGATGGACATACTACCCACCCTTCCAGATCCAGATTGCCACCCTTCCATGACTTCTCATTGCATATAGGCTTTTCCTACATCATTCCATATATTCTCCATTGACCATATCTCAAATGTGCTTTCAGCCAGGGGGCTAGCTGGGCTCTTTTAGGCTGAGGCTGCAGGCTCTAGAGACCTCACTTCAGGATTTGCTCTGAGTTCATGTTCTGGGGTTCTTTGTGTAATTAGTTTGGGGAAGTCAGCTCCCTAGAGCTCTCTTCCCACCTTGAATTCCTGACAAATAATTCTGTTTTTGGCTTTAATCTAAGGGGTACTCCTCAGCAGGTGGCAAGAAGTAAAGAGAAATCCAGAGGACCAGCATATGAATGAGGTTAGGAGCAGATGTGGTGTTTTTTTTCCATTCAGGAAGGGGAACATGAGGAATTAGTGGAGAGGCTAATATTTAAGATCTATTGGGGCATTTGCAACAAAACTGAAACTTGGTAGATGGGCTAAGCCAGAAGGTAACTTTTAGGCCTCTAGCCCATTGATGAGATAAGGGGATGCCTATCACAGACAAGGGAAGAGTTCTTCCAAGTTAAATAAGTGAGTGAGAATCATTTATTCCAGTGGCCATGAGGGCACCTGAAACAGACTCTGTAGAATACTTAGAGATTGGTAAGATATCACAGACTCCAAGTGGTGGGCCATCACTCCTCCAGACTTCTGTCTTGCCACACTGTTCTTTGATGACTCTGAAAGAGAAAGTGAGGTTGATGACTTGGTGCAACTCTGCCTCACTTCATTCCAACTCATTACCCTGTGAGGTCACTGATCTTCTTGGAAATGAAGAATAAGCAACAACAGTAGTTCCCTAGATACTTTTCATTGTGTCTCTCATGACTACATTATGATCAACTATGTGATCTTTCTTTTCTTTCTGGTAGTTTTTCTCTCTCTGTGGGGGACTCTTCCCTTGAAGTCTGCCACAATTGCTTTGCCATCAATAGCTGGCTGCATAGGAAAGGGGAAGATGGAATCTGCCTTTCAAGATCACACAAGGTCCTGGACCAAAGGAAAAAAACTTCTGACATGTTGGAGGCCACATGCTCTTGGACTGGCTCAGTGGGAGAAAGGGTATCCTTTCCTCTGGCTCTTCAGACTCATCCTTAGCAGTCTAGACAAAAAGGAAGGAGACTCTAAGGGTTAAGTGTTGCTCCTTTAGCATATTCCTCCTCTCTTAATCTGGGGTTGTTATCTTTGTATTGGCCACCACACATACCAAGGTGAAACTCAAAGGAGACTTCACCTGGAATGCAGTTTGCTAATGCTCTGATGATGCTGTCAGATGCCCTTGGGGCACCTGGACTCCACTTGACTTTTTCTCCAGAGCTTGTTTTCCCAAAAGGAAAGTTCCTGCCATTTTGGCCTCAGTATGTCATCTGGGGACAGAAAGAACACCGGAAAGGTGATGGGTGACATTTCCTCTTGGCAACCAGAAGGCAAGAGAATTAGAAGATAGGTGTGCCTGTTTAGTGTTCTATGTCTGGGAGTGGAATGAGGCAAAAAGGCTCAGCAAACAGGGAATGCCAAGAAAACAGCAAGGCCAGGAAGGGGCCAATAATGACAGGGTTTGTGTCTCTTGCATCAACATAGTCAATCAGCAGGAGCAGCTGGAAGTTGCCAACTCTGGAGTGGGGCAATTACTGGCAGCTAGATAGTGCCCCTGCAGAGGTTTATGGGAACACCAAGAAGAATGTTGCTTGTGAGATACTTCCTACTACCAACAACCTTGGCAATGAAGGAATAAGGGTGGGGTTTGAGGGGTGGGGACACTGACATCTCTGGCTTTTCTCCAGGAAATTGCTAGGCAAAACAGTGCCTACTAACCAATTATAGGATGAGAGGCCCTGGAGAGCAAAATACTCACACCCATGTTCCTCATTTTGTGGAGCAGAAAAGTGAAGACCAAATTTGGAGAATGGATTTATCCAAGGTCTCACAGCTAAGAAGCAGTAGAGATGGAATATGAACCCAGATTCTTGAGCCCCAAATCCATTATTCTAGTCCTATCTCCCTAAGAATTCTATATGCAGTGGAAGGAAGGAAGCAAGGAAGGAAGGAAAGAAGGAAGGAAGAAAATAAGAGAAGGAAGGAAGGAAAGAAGAGAAAAGAAAGAAGGAAGCAAAGAAAAGAAAGAAGGAAGAAAAGGAAAGGAAAGGAAAGGAAAGGAAAGGAAAGGAAAGGAAAGGAAAGGAAAGGAAAGGAAAGGAAAGGAAAGGAAAGGAAAGGAAAGGAAAGGAGGAAGGAAGGGAGAAAGGAAGGAAGGAAGGAAGGAGGAAAAGTAAAAAAGGAAGGAAAGAAGGAATGGAGGAGGGAGGGAGAAATGGAAGGAGGATGGGAGAGAAAGGGGGGAGGGAAGGAGGAAGAGTTGATGGATATGTTATCTGTCTGAATAAGTGTGAATGGGCCAGTGATGAAAGAACACTAGCCTTGAGTAATTCTTTGAAAATGCAGGTGGCTGCCCCATCAGCTAATTTGCCTAGGGCAAAGGTTCTTAACCATTTTGTGTTTGGAGGCCCTTTGCCATCTGGTGAAACCTCTAGACCCCTTTTCAGAATCATGTTTTAAAATACCCAAACTGAAACACATAAGATTACAATGAAAACCCATTCTATTGAAATAGTTACTAAAAAAAATTTTTTTTAGTTCCCAGACCCCTTGGAATATATGCGTGGCTTCCTTGGTGGTCTGTGAACTCTATCAAGGAACTTTGTCTTAGAGAAGCATATCAAAAACGTTTTGAAGTCAGAGGACCCACAGTCAAATTGAGGTGTTAGGCAAGTCACCTTCCCTCTCTGTGCCTCAGTTTCTTCCAAACATGAACTGAATTAGTTGGACTGGAAAATTGGAAATAAACATAGGCAGCTAGAAATCTCTGATCCTGGGAACTCCCCAGTTTTCTTATGCCAAACTTCTACAAATTATTGGGAATTTCTTGGTCTGAATCAAGCACACATATAAAAGTGCCTAATTGTCAGAGCATACATGCTATCCAGAAGTAACTGGGACAAAGATGAGAAAAATAGCACTTCCTTCCCTCAAGTATCTCTCTCTCTCTCTCTCTCTCTCTCTCTTCTCTCTCTTGCTTTTCTCTTAATCTTTCTCACTCTTTTCTGTCTCTCTTTTTCTATCACAAACTCTCCCTCTCATGATTTTCTTTCAATTCTCCCTTTTCCTTTCTGCCCTATCCCTTTTCAGATTTCCAACTTACAATACTTCTTCCATTCATAGCCCTTCCCCCAAACCCTCCCTTATCTCTGTCTCTCTCCTTCTGCTTATGTGAGCATCTCTTTCGACCTGGCTCTTTTCTAGGCCTCTTTAAATTCCACCCTTTTCCTCCATTGCTTAGTCAGATAAATTCCATGGGCCTCTTATTTTAAGAGGGACAGTGAATGCGGAGGAAAGATGAGAGGGTTTGGAATTGGAGAACCAGAAGGTGGATGGTGTCTCTGCTCCTTCCGGCCTGTGCCACCTTGGGCCAATTCTTCCTCCCTTCTGAAATCCAATTGCCCCTTACAGAAAACAAGGGGATTGGACTTGTTTATTTCTGAAGTGTCTTCCAGCTGTCAGTCTGACCTCTGCCTTGACCCTACTGCCCACCACAGACCTGATATTCCCATATAGCACTACAGTCCAAAAATAACACCCTTCTCTTTGCTCTCCAGGCCATTTCAGAGAATTAAAGAGAGATTCTAGAAGATCTAGTTTTGTTTTCTTCTCTTTATCTAGTGGTGGACTTGACATTGGAATATGAGTTGCCTAATTACAATCCAAAAAGCACCCTCACCATCATCATCATTAGGCAAGTACTGAAGATACAAAGAAAGGCCAAAAACAAAAGCACCAAAAAATAGTTCCCCACTTTCATAAAGCTCAAGATTGAATGGACAAGATAACAAGCAAATAACCAGATACATAGAAGTAATGTTGAAAGGAAATGGGAGGTGGTCTTGGTAAATAATGGTGGATGACTCATTCTTGCCCCACTCCTCTTTTATACTTCAATATGGGTGTGCCTCTTCTTCAGGGTGATGGAGTCCAGGTGCCTAAGGACAATTTTTTTTCCATTTCCATTCAACCTATTCCTTCACCTAGGGAATCTCTGGAAACTTAAGGCTTTTATTCTTTAGAAAACTTATAATTTTGTCATAATGGACACTCTATTAAGACAAACTACAACTCCTCAAATTATTAGGACATTATTCTTTTTGAATTGCTACAGCCAAAAAAAGAATAACCATTCTCTGGTGACCACCCTGTTGGTAATGGTCAGTCTCAGTGACTGACCCCCTGACTCCAGTCCATCCATTTCAACTTCAAAGCCCACCAAGCAGTCAGTCAGTAAACATGTAGCAAGTGCATACTGTGTGTCAGTGCTATGATAAGTGCTGGTCAGAGCCTTTGAGAACTTCATTTCATGATGAGGTACTGGATTAAGAACATACTTTTAGATCAGAAAAAATAAAAATGGAAATGAATTGTGACCCATTTTTTGTTTCTTGTTGTTTTTTTTTTAAACCCTTACCTTCCATTTTGGAGTCAATAAGGGTAGGCAATGGGGTCAACTGACTTGCCCAGAGTCACACAGCTGGGAATTGTCTGAGGCCAGATTTGAACCTAGGACCTCCCATCTCTAGGCCTGGCTCTCAATCCACTGAGCTACACAGCTGCCCCCATGACCTATTTGTGATTACCCTCTGGTTCATCATTGTGGACAAACTTCATCAAGGCTGTTCTTTGAGATTGTCATTAAAGTTTGTTCTTTGAGCCTGTTGTTCTGCCAGAACAATCAGTGATATGACATGAATTGAACACCTTATACTTTGTCAAGAAATTCCAAATATTCAGGAAAAATTCCATCTACCATCTAAACTTTTCTGTTTTGTTGGAAGATCAAGTAAACTCCTTAAAATTAGGGATTATTTTCTTCTCCTCCCAGGTTTAGAAAAGTGCCTGGCACATAACAGGATCATTGTTTAATTGACTGGTTGATTAAACAATAATTAATTGATCTAGTGGAACAGTAGATATATTGGCCAAGCCCTGGGTGTGGAAGCAGAGCTCCTATGTTCTTGTGCTTCCCCATCAGATTTTTCTGACATTGGGTAAGTGGTTTCAACATCTCTCAGCCTCAGATTTCTCCAAAAGAAGCTGGTCCTAGGTGGTCATGGCATATTGTCTCATCCAGATCTAAATGCCACGGCCTGTTGCAAAGATGACTCTAGAAAGGGAGGTGAGCATGCTCAAATACCAACACTGGTTCAAATTTTCATAACACTCAACAAAGTAGTTAGCTCTTTTTGTTTGGGCTTCTATTCAGTACCTCACAACTGGTTTATAGAGCCGGGGATGGTTGTGGTCATTTGCCATCAATTATACCTCTGATTGCACTGGATTCTAATAACTTGTCCCTTTTCCAGCTCTAATGGTATTTTGACTTTTGCTTCAAGATAGGGGTTCTCAGCCTGACTGGGGTTCATGTACTTCTTTTTTAATGGCTACATTTTGATGTAAATGGGTTTCTTTGTAATCTTATGTATTTTAATTTATGCATTTAAAAACAGTATTCCAAGAAGGGGTCATCAGTCTTCAACAGATTGTTAGATGGGGTTCATGATGCAAAAATGGTTAAGAACTCCTGCTTTATGAAACATCGATACAGATTTTCCCTATCCAGTAAAACTGGACAATTTACCAGGCACATTGAACTAGGTTCAGGGTAGATCAAGGTTTGAGTACAGAGCTGGCTTCTAGGTAGCTCTTCCATGGGAAAAAAAAAACTGTGATTCTGGAAAGTTCAGCCTATTTCCAGCTGGCTTGGCTTTCTCCACTCCATCTATTACTTGATCAGGAAGTCAGTTAAGGGCTGAGGGAAGATTGCAAGGTTAGAGTTAGAAGCAGGATTAGGCATCCAGGGTGGTGAGGTGACTGGGTACAACCAAGACGAGACAGCTTTTTAAGCATCTGCTGGGTAAAAATCACTGTGCTAGATGATCCCAGAGGGAGCTACAGAATTTACATTGGCTGTGTTCCCTGTTCCCCTGGATCTTATGGTCTATTATAGAGACATTACATGTATTACAGTATTACATGATAGATTAGGGCATTTGAGGACAGCTATATCTCCTTTCCTGTTTATATTGAGCTTTTAAATACACCAAAGACCCAGATTCTTATTAAATAGTCTCTTGATACTCATACTTCCCACATCTTAGCCTTGAAAACTACTTTTTAAAATCCAAAAACAGTATTTTAATTTATTCCCTATCGTTTCATTTTCTTAGGTTTAATCCAAGTTCTTGCTTGTTATGATATTTTTAGATCTTACTTCTATATTCCAAAAGTTAGCTCTTTAGAAAGTGTCTTTTTAGTCCATTGAGTGACTCACTAAAAGAGTTTAGGGACTCTCCTTTTTTTTGAGATACTTTAAAAAATGATGACTGGAGACTTTTGCTTGGTAGAGACAAGGGATTGGACTGTATGAATTCCAATTCTATCTCCTTCCTTATAACCTGAGGATATGTGACTAATTTTAATTCCACAGTAAGAGACAATTATCTGCTTTAAGGGACTTTGATAAAAATATTCTCCTTGAATAAAAATAATGCCGCTAGAATAAGAAGGGAAGTGGTTGACTGGGGCAAATTTTTTTATATCAAATATCTCTGATAAGGATCTGATATGCAAGATATATAAATAACAAAAAGAAATATGTAAGACTAAAAGGCATTCAGAGTAGGTAAATGATCAAAGGATACAAAAACTTGTGAAAAGAATTGAAAACTATTAATCATATAAAAAATGTTCCAAATCACTATTAATAAGAAAAATGTTCATTAAACCACCATAGCACATCTAAGGTGGGCATAGTTAATGCTGGAGGAATATGGAAAGTCAAAGCACTCATGTATTATTAGTGGAGTTGCAAACTGATATAACTTTTCTGGAAAGTAATTTGGAATTATGTAAAGACAGCAACTAAAATGCCTGTACCATTTATCCTAGAGATTCCACTGCCAATTATATTACAGGCATCATGGTAGTCAGCAATAAGAAAAGATACAGTTACAAGCACAATATACAAATAGCTATACTTATTCATAGTGAAAAGAACTGGAAACAAAGTAGATGAGCACTGACTGCCTTATAAGTAAACAAATTGTGCTACCTCAAAGCCACTGAACTGTAAAAAGTGATTAATATGATGATTACAGAAAAAGCATGAGAAGACATAATAAAATGATATGGCACAAAATGGAATAGGTAGAATCAGAAAAAATAAGCATGTTATATGTATGCATGTATTTATATACACATGTTTATGTATATGTATATACATATATTACAACAATAAATAGAGAAAACAACAACAGCAATAAAGCTATGAAAATTAAATCTTGAGGAAATGACAAAGAGCAAGTGTGGCCACAATGAAAAGATTTGAGAAAACATTTCTTTGCAGAGATGAAGGGGACTCATGGGTGTGGAAAGCTGCATATTACCTCAGAAATTTTTCATTATGTTGGTTAGTTTTGCTGAATATTTCTATCCCTGTCCCTGTTTTTTGTTATAAGGAAAATTCAATTCAATGTAATTTATACAAGGAGCTGTGAATACAAAGGGGAAAAAAGCAGATTTTTCTTGCTCTCAAGGAGTTTACATTCTATTCAGAGAAACAACATTTTTGAAAAATAAATACAAAGCAATTTGAGGAGTCAGGAAGCACTAATGAATTTTTTCCTCATTACATTCGTGAAGATACAATTCCTTGCCCTCTATTATTTTATGGTGGCTTTTATTATAACCCCTTTTAAGTCTAGTCCTTTCCCCCTTTTAATTCCTCTCTGGAAGAGGAGTAGGTGGGATACAGTGGAAAATCTACCTGATATTTTTTAAAATTAGGGATAAATTTAATTTTAAAATATCTTCCAGGGCTTGATTAAACTTTTGTCCATGTTTTTGATGTCTACAAGTGTATATACAAGCCCATGAGCTCAACTCAGAAATCAGATAAATGAGCGTTCTTCTTGCCTATTCAACAATTCAAGTCAAGGGGAAAACCCTAAAGAACTATGTCAGTGATGTATAGAAATCAAGAGTCTTGATGTCAGAACTCAAGAACTTGTAATCTTTCATAGGCATTGAAGCATGAAATCAGGGATGCAATTTCACCCCACTGAGATATTAGGTTCTTTTATAATAAGGAATGTAGATGCATGTAGCTGATAAAACAGCCTTCTGATCAATATATGGACAAGTGAGAACAGTAGGTGACTTATCAGAAGACCAGAAGAGCTCCTATTTTTTCCTATTTTATTTTTATTTTTAATTATTATTTGGGATATTTTCCCATAGTTAAATATTTCATATTATTTCCCTCCCCCACAAGCCTCCCTAACCCCCCTTAGCCAACACACAATTCCACTGGGTATTACATGTATCATTGATCAAGACCTAATTCCATATTATTGATAGTTGGACTAGAGTTACTGTTTGGTGTCTACATCCCCAATAATATCCCCATCAGCCCATGTGTTCAAGCAGTTGTTTTTCTTCTGTGTTTCTACTCCTGCAGTTCTTCCTCTGAATGTGGGTAGCATTCTTTTCCATAAATCCCTCAAAATTGTCCTGGGTCATTGCATTGCTGCTAGTACAGAAGTCCATTACATTTGATTTTACCACAGTGTATCAGCCTCTGTGTACAATGTTCTCCTGGTTCTGCTCCTTTCACACTGCATCAATTCCTGGAGGTCTTTCCAGTTCACATGGAATTCCTCCAGTTTATTATTCCTTTGAGCACAATAGTATTCCATCACCAGCATATACCACAATTTGTTCAGCCATTCCCCAATTGAAGGGCATCCCTTTGTTTTCCAGTTTTTTGCCACCACAAAAAGTGCGGCTATAAATATTTTTGTACAAGTCTGTTTATCTATGATCTCTTTGGGGTACAAACCCAGGAATGCTATGGCTGGATCAAAAGGCAGGCAGTCTTTTAGAGCTCTTTTGGCATAGTTCCAAATTGCCATCCAGAATGGTTGGATCAGTTCACAACTCCACCAGCAATGCATTAATGTCCCAATTTTGCTCACATCCCCTCCAACATTCATTACTCTCCCCTGCTGTCATTTTAGCCAATTTGCTAGGTGATACCTCAGAGTTGTTTTGATTTGCATTTAAGAGCTCCTATTTTTGATACAGGCAGAATATCTCGAAGGGAAGGAATATAGGCCTAGATTAGGAGAAGTACTGGGTGGACAAGATGTGGAGAACCACTCAACAGTAAAGCTAGAAGGGATAAATAGTGTCAAGGGTTGACTTCAGCTCAATATAAAGAATTCCTACTAATTAGAGCTATCCACAAATGGTCCAGGATGCCTTCAGGAATAGTTTCTCTACCACTGGACTTGTTCCTGGGGAGGAGAGGTAATGCCCTACCCTCTGGGATTCTTTCGAGGGGGATTCTCTTTAAATCCTGGTTAGAGTAATAATAGATGATTTTCTGGGATGTCTAATCATGGCTGAGAAGAGAATGAATGGATAAATAAATGAATGAATGAGTGGTTGAAAAAAACAACCATTTATTAAGCCAAGCCTTCCCTAAATAGTAGCGATTCAAATGCAAAAGCAAAGGCAATCCCTGTTGTCAAGAACTTGATATTCTAATGGAAGAGAGACAACGTACAAGTTGAGTGGTAAACAGAAAGTCACCTTTTGGTTCAGAAATTCACAGGGAGATGCTATAGGGAAGGAGACTGACAGATTCCATCCAAATACAGTGCCAGTGTGGACAAAAGAAAGGGAAAAGAAATGGTATATTTCTGAGACTATGATGTATTAACTGGAGAGTTGAGAGTGAAGCTAGTCTAGGAGAGATAGTCACCAGTCAGAGGTAGAGGGGTTCCTTTGTCTTCATAGAGGACCTGCCTTACCAGTAGAGAAGGCAGCTAGAAAGACTTCAAATACAGGGCTGGAGACAGTGTTTGATTTCCAGAATCAATTTCAGTAAATAGAGGAAAGTTATTGATTAATAAGTAGGCTGGCCCCAAGGCAATGGCAACTCCTACAACAAAGGAAGAAAGTATTGTCTCAAATATTGTGGGGGGTAGGTGTGGGATTCTACTTGGGCAATGGCATGACTGAGTTGTAGGAAAGGTCTGGGAGTCACCTACAATCATTAATATAATTATTACTGACTGTGCAATGTGCATGCTATACCAATCTGTGTATTCTTGCTATGATAATGCTTCTGCTCCAGTGAAATGCACTAAAGGTCAAGAGATTTTGGGTAGGTTCTACCACCTCCCAAACTGTTGAGTGAACATAGTGGATAATGCATGGAAGTTGGAATCCAGACATGCCTCAGATATTTACTTGCCATGTAACCCTGGTCAAGGCTTTCAATCTCCATAAGCCTTAGTTTCCTAATCTGTAAAATGGAGATAATTATAGCATCAGTCTTCCAAAATTCTTGTGAGGTTCAAACAACATGACAGATATAAAGTAGGGCTTTGCAAACCTTAAAAATACTAACTAAATGCTAGCTATTATCTTTGTGTTTTTTTTTTAACTCTTGTACTTCGGTGTATTGTCTCATAGGTGGAAGATTGGTAAGGGTGGGCAATGGGGGTCAAGTGACTTGCCCAGGGTCACACAGCTGGGAAGTGGCTGAGGCCGGGTTTGAACCTAGGACCTCCTGTCTCTAGGCCTGACTCTCACTCCACTGAGCTACCCAGCTGCCCCCTAGCTATTATCTTTGAACGGATATCTAGCAAGAAGCTCATAGCATGAGAAGATACTGGGAGGAGAATAAATGTTTCCGACCTTCACCAAAGGAATTTCTAAGGTTCCATCTATTCCTCCTCTGAATCCTTAAAGAAGCCTTTTGAAGTAAGAAGGCCATTTGCTATTATTTGGGAATGATAGAAACTGAATAGAAACTCAGGGAACAAGAGTTTGTGTCTTGTCCCAAAACACATGGCTAAAGAGAGGCCCAACTAGTATTCTACCCCAGGGCTTCTGACTTCAGATGTAGCTCCCTATCCATTCAGCCAATCAATCAATCAAAAAGCATTTTTTACTACCTACTGTATGGCAGGCATTGTGCTAAGTAGTAAAAGGCAGTCCCTGCCTCAAGGAGCTTGCAATTATAAGAGGGGAGACCACATGCTAACAAATATATACAAAATAAGCAAAATCCAGGCTACATAGGAGGGAAGGGACTGGAAATGAGAGGAACTGAGATGGCTTTTCCTGGAAAAGGTGAGATTTTTACCTGAGACTTAATGGCAGTCAGGGAGGTCAGTATTCAGAAAGAGGATGGAGAGCATTCTCAACATGTTGAACAGGCAGAGAAAATGGCCAGAACCAAGTGATGGAATGTTTTGTTCATTGAATGGACAGAAGGCCAGTGTCACTGCATAGAAGAGTGCACAGTGGGGAGTGAGGTATAAGAAGACTGGAAAGATAGGAGAGAGCTCAGTTATTTTTTTTTAACTTTTATTTAATTAATTGATTTAGAATATTTTTCCATGATTACATGATTCATGTTCTTTCTCTCCCCTTCTACTCCCCTAAACATCCCCCTGCCCAGCCATTGAGTAATTCCACTGGGTTTTACATATGTCATTGATCAAGATCTATTTCTATATTATTGATATTTGCCCTAGGTTGATCGCTTAGAGTCTATATTCTCAATCATATCCCCATCGACCCATGTGATCAAGCAGTTGTTTTTCTTCTGTGTTTCTACTCCCACAGTTCTTTCTCTGGATGTGGATAGCATTCTTTCTCATACGTCCCTCAGGATTGTCCTGGATCATTGCATTGCTGTTAGAGAAGTCCATTACATTCAATTGTACCACAGTGTATCAGTCTCTGTATATAAGGTTCTTCTGATTCTGCTCCTTTCACTCTGCATCAATTCCTGGAGGTCTTTCCAGTTCACATGGAGTTCTTCCAGTTCATTATTCCTTATAGCACAACAGTATTTGTTACTTCCCTTTACCACCTGGGGATCTTGGGCCAGCTTTCAGGCCCAGCTTATAGAAGCACCTTCCTGTATACTCTTTCTTCCAAGTAGATAGATACCCACCTTTACTTTAAATAACATATTCCATCACCAACAGATAGAGAGGGCTCAGTTATGAAGGGCTTTGAATGCCATTTTCCACTTGACACAGAATTCTTGACTAACAGGTGCCCTCTCTTGGTACTTACACAGGGAATTGTTACAGCAGCACCTCTGTAGCTTATCCTTGGGATCAAGGAGAAGTGATGGAGAAAGAAGTAGTAAGTGAAGCTGAATATCATAATGATGATGATGATGATGATGATGATGGGGAGGGGGTGATGGCAGCAATGACAGTGTCAGTGACTAGCATTCATTTGTAAAGCACTCTCTATGTGTTAGTTCTCTAGATAAATTACCATAAGTGGTTTGGTAGTTGTGAAGGGGCTTCATGATTGTTATATAAGCCTATGAAGATTTTCTTCATCACTGATTCCTCTCAAGGGTTTCTTCATTTTTTTTAACTCTTACCTTCTGTCTTAGAATCAATACTAAGTATCAGTTTCAAAGCAGAAGAGTGATCAGGGCTAGAAAATTGGGGTCAAGTGACTTGCCCAGGGTCACACAGCTAGGAAGTCTCCTGAAGCCAGATTTGAATCCAGAAACTCCCATCTCTAGGCCTTGCTCTCAATCAGGGTTTCTTCCTTTTTTTGAGGGGCCCCAGACCCCTTTAATAAGCTGGCTGATTAATGATAATAACAGTAGCAAGAAGTTTTTCTATAGCACTTTCAGTTTTATAAAAGCATTTTATAAATGTTATTGTATTTATCTTCAAAAATAACCAATTGTTAGGTACTTTTATTATCCCCATTTTATAGATGAGGAACCTGAGGCTGAGAGAATTTCAATGCCTTGGACAGAGTAGCATTGCTGGACAACATTTGAAGCAAGATTCAGACTCCAAGCAAGAGACAAGTCTTCCTGATTCCAAGTCCAGCTATTCTCTACTGAGGCATCCAGGTGATGAAACCCACAGTCACAGCTAGACAGGGAATAGATGCAGAAAATAAAACTGGAGAGATGACAAAGGAAACCGATTAAATGCAAATAGTTATCAAAATAGTTATTAAACACAAAAATTCACAAAGTCAAGGTTAAGGAGCCCCAACCAAGACTCTGGTGTTTGAACAGAAAGGGGGTAGTTTAGAAGCAACATGGCCAACTGGGAAGAGTGTTGGACTTACAGTCATGAGGGACCTAGCTTTGACTCCTAAACCCAAGTATTTACTAGCTATGTGACCAAGGCACAATCACTTCATTATTCAGCCTCAGTTCCCTTATCTGTAGAATGGGCATATAGTGCCTGTAATACTTACCTCACTGAGTCGATGTGAAAGAAAGAACCCTGGGAAGCTTTATACCCAGTCATTAGTATTTTAGAAAAGAGAGAAGGCAGATCAATTCAGCTTTTACTCCCCCTCCAATTCACAGCTCTGTCAAGTGACAAGGTCTGTAGCTCTTTATCCCATCCCAACTTATGCAATCACATTCCACTCAACTTATGTGGACTCTTTGAGAGACCTGTCTGCATGCCCCTCTCCTTCTCCCATCACTCTCTTCTTTCTAGTTGGCAGCTTGTTGTGACACTCGGGTTTTCGTTCATTCCTTCCTCCCTCCCACCCCTATTCTCAGGCTTCTGGAACTTGGCCATGCATTGCCCCTTGGATTTTGTAATGAGAGCTGCT
The DNA here is from genome assembly GCF_016433145.1 of Gracilinanus agilis. Taxonomy (NCBI): domain Eukaryota; kingdom Metazoa; phylum Chordata; class Mammalia; order Didelphimorphia; family Didelphidae; genus Gracilinanus; species Gracilinanus agilis. Next base: position 12,939,637 of record NC_058135.1, on the reverse strand, counting down.
GCTGAGAGCCAAGCATGTTGTAACCACCGGGTCATGCCCATGTGCAGGGCTCTGCCCCGACCTGACCGCATGAGTGATCTGGGGGCCCAGACGTAAAGCTTTTATTGCCTATATCTGGGTGTGTCCCTCTCCTCTGCCTGAACTTGCTCCAGTGGAAATGGGCCTGCTCCAGCATCAGGGTAACCCCCCCTCCCACCCCACTGTAACTGCTTTATTCAATGGGAGCACCAATGAGAAGGAGGCTGGGGTAGGAAGCCAGCCGGAAGGATAAAGCCCCTCCACACCTAGATTCCATTTAGGAAGGAGAGATACTAATGGAAGTTAGCCAAGGGCCATGCATGAGCTAGAAACTCCATTTGGATTTCATAGGGATCCAAACTCATCTCTAGAGTGATGAAGACTCCAGTCAGCAGTTGGTGGTCACTTGACAATTTGGCCTCCATATTTATGCTTTACTTTCTCACATGATTTATGGAGTGCTGGTCTTGGAGTCAGAAAGACCTGAGTTTGAATCCTGCCCCAAATATTTATTTTGCCAGCTCTGTGATGCTGGGCAGATCACTTAACCCTCCCAGCCTCAGTTTTCTCATCTTAAAATGAGGATAATAATAGTATAATTCTTTCTCAGAGCAAATATGGGCTAACATATGCAAAGTGCTTTGCCAATCTTAAAGCACAATAGAAATGAGAGCAATGATTATAGCTGTTTTCTTTTCAATGGTTATGGGGTAGAGTAATGGAAATGGTAGCTTGGGCTATGGTGTAGTAGAAAGCAGTGGCCCTGTGGTCAAAGATCCTGTATTCAAGTCTCACTTCTAACAATGAATCTTTCCAGAGAACTAAGCGGCACAATGGATGGGGCTGCGGGCTTGTAGTCTGGAAGACCTGAGCTCACATTCTGCCTCAAATTATTTCTAGTTGTGTGACCCTAGGCCAGGGATCAGCAAACTTTTTGGCCGTGAGGGCCATAAATACCACATCTTTTTAAAATGTAATTTCGTGAGAGCTGTACAGTGCTCACAGTGCAGGCTCCTGTAACAGCGCCTGAAAAAAAATGGACTTTATGGCTCCTGCCAAAAGAGCCATATGTTGCCGACTCCTGTCCTAGGCCAATGATGGTGAACCTTTTAGAGACAGAGTGTCGGCTCCTCCCCCACCTAACCCCACCCACTGAGTACCATGCCTTCCCCACCAGAGACTGAGTGCCATGCCCTGCCCCCTCTATAGATCAAGTGCTGGGTGTGCCCTGCCTCCCCCTTACCCAACACAGGGGAGGCAAAAAAACACTCTCATTGGGCTGCTGGGTGGAGGAGGAATGGGTGAAGTGAGGAATGTCCTCAGCAAGTGTAGAGAGGGGGAAGGGAGTGGCTGGAGTGCTCCATTCCCCTCTAACTCCACCCCCTGTGAGCCACCCACTTCCAATTTACCCCCTGTGCTCCCATTGAACTGCTGGACAGAGGAGTGTGTGATGTGAAAAAATGTCATCAGGTGAGGTGAAGAGGGGCAATGGAGCAGCTCTGCCTGAGTCCCTCTGCCCTTCTAGTAATTAACTCGGGAGGAGGGGAGGCAGTGCATGTGCCCACAGAGAGTGCATCTTTGGCATGGATGCCACATGTTCTCCAACACTGCCTTAGGCAATTAGTTAACCTCTCTAGCCTCACTTTCTTCACCTGTAAAATGGGGATAAAAATAGTTGTGAGGATCAACTGAAATAAATATCAAGAGCTTCATAAAGCTTAAAACCTTCTGTCATGCTAGTTATTATTATTATTACCACTTAGCCAAGTCATCCAGCTTTCCTGGGCCTCAGTTGCCTTCTCTGTAAAATGAAGGGACTCTCAGATCCCTTCCAACTCACCATCCAGTATCTTATGATTTGGAGACAGGACATTTGATTCAATATAATGCCGTACCTGAGGTAGGCACTGATAATGCACAGATAAAAATGAAGTAGTCCTTACCCTCCAGGAGGGCAGCCTATCTTCTGTTGGGGAGAAATATGTGCCCAGGGAAGAACATAAAATCAGTTTTATGTGTGGGATGGGAAGAGCTGCAAAAACTGGGGAGATCAAGACTACCACTGTAGGAAGTAGCTTGAACTCTACTTTGACTATAGCTAGGGATTGTATATGGCAACACTGAAGAGTAAATGCATTTAAGATCAAAGGGACAGCTCTGGCAAAGGCAGGGGAGCTGGAAATGAAGCATTCTGCCTTTGGATCATCACAAAAGTCAGGTCAGCTGAAAGAGCTCCTGTAGTAGAGTAATGAGACTCTGGCCTCCCCATCCCAACTTCCTCTATGGAGCTCTGTAAGACTTGCAAAGTTATCAACACAATCCTCACAACAACTGATGGAGGTAGGTGCCACTATTAAGCCCATTTTACAGATGAGGAAAGTGAGGTTAGGATCTGAGGCAGGATAATAGCTAATAATAGCTTGCATTTATAGAGTGCCTTAAGGTTTGAAAAGAGCTTCCTATATCTAATCTCAATGGAGCCTGACTTTCAGACTCCTTTCACCACTTCTCGCCTCTGTGCTCTATTATTTGTTTCCCCTGCAGGTTTTGGGACTTTAGACAAGTCTCTGCATTCCCCAGGCCATGGCAATTCTCTAAGACTCCAAGTGGCTCACCTGCATTAGTAGAAAGAACTTCCTTATTGGAAGTTCCATAGAGCAGAAATATCACAGCTCCAATCTCATCTTCATCTTCCTGTGAGTGTATAATGAAAACTTAATCAGTTGCCAAGATGAAATAACTTTTGATGCGAGCATGGTTATCTTAAAAGCAATTGATCCCTCATGTTTTGCAGCCTTTCCCATGCCTACCAGCAAAGGGGCATCTATGCAACTGTGCCTAATTCTCTGTGGCTTCATTCCAGAGGATGAGTCCTCCTCATGGAGGAGCTGCCTCCATCAGGTCCCAGCTGCTGACTTTCAGGAAAGAGAGAGGGAATCCTGGAGCTTCTCTTGGGAATCTGAGGCTTTGCCTCCTTCATCAATGACTTTCCCTGGCAAACAGATGTAAGGATGGAATTTGTTCAAGGGGGTTGGTTACTGGCTCTCTTTATTCTTATACAGAGAGAAGAGATATAGGGAGTCACACTTGGCAATGTCCTCTGGAACTTAGAGAAATATTGTAGAAGGAAAAGAAGCACAGATTCCTGGGGAGACACTCAGGGGCCAAATGTCTTCGAGGGGAATTCCATATTGTGAGTTTCTCCTGGTAGAAGCACCTTGGCTATAAATGTTATTTGGGAAGTGACTTTGCAGCTCTGTGTGTGAACCCCTATCCTTTCTGTGGCTCTCTTTCCTCAATCCCTTTCACCTTTAAGTTGATGATACCATTCTCTGTTTCCTCATCTCTAAAACAAACAGGTTAGACTAGACCAGGGGGCTCTTAACCTTTTCTGTGTTCTGACCCCATGTAAGTCTGGGGTTAGAATCAGGGTTAGTCCCTTCTCAGAATCATTCTTTTAATTTCATAAATAAACTCTAGGAGATTACAAAGAAAAAAGAGTGAAAATAAAGATATTAAGTACTCCTGCCTTAGAGCTCAAATATCCCTTGTGGGTCTCAGGAGTCCAGATTATGACTAGATAATCTCTGAGTTTCCTAGTCCTTCTGTCCCTAAGAATTTCAGTAATCTTTGAGTCTTCCAAATTTTTTAATAAAAAAGAATATGTGCAAAAAACAAAAAAACAAAAATGAAGGAGGTGAAAATGCCAACTCCCAAAAAAGTAGTTGTGAAATGTTTAGCAAAATAAATAAAAATGTAATGGAACATATAAACCTTAAAAAAAGAAAAAAATGTTCTAGGTAGAAGAAGTAGAATTTGGCAATAATATGTCCCATGTGCTTGTAAAAAATAAATTTACAAAGCATTTTGCAGTCATTTTAATACCATTTGCTGTCTAAGCCATTTTTAGGAGTAGCTACTAACTGTCCTTCTACTCCCACTATGAAAATTTCTTTTTTTTTTTTAACCCTCTCCTTCCATCTTGGAATCAATAGTATGTTTTTGTTCCAAGGTAGAAGAGTGGTAAGGGTTAGGCAATGGGGGTTCAGTGACTTGCCCAGGGTCACACAGCTAGGAAGTGTCTGAGGTCAGATTTGAATCCAGGATCTCCCATCTCTGGGCCTGACTCTCAATGCACTGAACTACCTAGCTGCCCCCTCCACTATGCAAATTTCTAGGAAGCAAAAGCTCAAAGAAAAAGCCTGGCCTAGGGTCTATTCCCCAGCATATTAGGGTCTCAGGTGAGTCTCCTTTTGTGGGACCCATGATCTGTGAAGGAGGGAGAGAACTTGGAAATATAATGAGTAAGAACAAGTAAGGAAATCACATCATGGGGAAGCTGTCATCAAAAGATGGGCAGCCACTCTGGATGAACCTTGATTCTGTGTACCATCTCCTGCCATGTAAGGAACAACCTGGGCTAAGCCCCACAGTTAAGCATCTTTGCTGAGAACAACCAAGCTTGTCTGTGTCACCGAACCTAGAGAACCTTAACAGAAAGCTACAGGAGTTATTGGACTGGGGAGAACATGAGTCAGGATTTCCCTGTTTAATGCCAGTAGGTACACGATCATGGACTGGGGAACTCCAAACAAATGCCTTAGGTGTCTCTCCTTATTTTGGTTAGAGGATGACAACTATTCCTAATGGACTAAATGTGCATTTTGATGAGGGGTAATCATGAGCATCTGGAGTTAGAAAGAAGTGAGTTCAAATTCAACCTCATATTTCTAGCTGTGTGACCCTGGGTAAGTCATCTGTTTACCTCAGTTTTCTCATCTAAAAATGAGCTGGGAAAGGAAATGGAAAATCACTCAAGGATCTTTGCAAAGGAAATCCCCAAAAGGAGATGATGAAGAATTAGTTGGACATGACTAAAAACAACTGAACAACAATCAACAATAAAGCAAATGGGGAAGGATTTCCAACTCAGGCCCCAGAAGACTGTTTGGGAGTTCCTCCATTATAACCAATAATATAATACTGGGTTTGACAATAAGATTTGATATCAGAAAACTCAGATGAGAAAACTCCATTTGTCCCAGCAGATGGCGGACTCCAAGTGAATCAGATTGCCTGTTCTCTGCTTCGCATGTCTCGGGAAGGTCACCAAAGCCTCTGAGTGGGTTTCAGACAGCTGCCGAAATATGAGCTGGTCAAAAATCCTAGAATGCCAAGACACTACAGGCCTGGCAGATGACTGTCCTCCTCTGATGTGATGTTCTTCAAGCCTCCCCCTGCCCTGGTCTATGCAAAGAAATGTGGTGACACCAGAAGTTACTGAGAAAATAGCCTTTCTGTCCAGATGCCAGCCATGCCTGTGCATGACTTAGACCTAAAACAGGAAGGAGAACTCTTAAGCAGAAAGATGGTCCAGTAGATGGAGTGCTTGGCATGGAGCTCAAACTCTTCCTTAAACACTACCTCAGTAACTGAGCAAGTCATCAAAAGTCTCTGAGACTCAGTTGCCTCATCTGTAAAAACACAGCAATCCTACCACCTAAAGCTGTTCATGATTAATCAATAATAAACATTTATTAGGCATCTACTATGGGCCAGGCACTGTGCTAAGTGCTGGTGGCAAGTGATAGGCCCTGGCCTTAAGTAGGTCCCAATCTGAAGGGAGAAACAACATATAAACATGCATACAAAGTATGCTGTGTATAGGATAAATAGGAGATGATTACAAGATGGAAAGTGCTAGAGTTAACAGGATTTGGAGAAGGCTACCTGTAGAAGGTGGGGTTTTAAAGGAACCTTAAGGGGTCTGAAATTATAGAGGAGGAGGGAGAACATTCTGTGCATGAAGGATAGCCAGAGAAAATGGCCAAAGCTGAGAGATGGAGTGTTTTCTTTGGTCTCAGCCAGGAGGCCAATGTCATTGGACTGAAGAGTATGTGTTGGATGGGCTGTGCAGGGAGGACGAGCAACTCTGGACCGAGGGCTTGTCAAGTCCTTTTCAGAGCTATTTATCCATCTTTGGTGTCTACCTTTCAAACTCTCCTGTGACTCCAAGAAGCCAAGTATGTGTAGTGACCTCACTCCAGTAAAAATATTTCAGCAGATGGGCTAAACCAGGTTGAGGATAACCAACAGGCTTCAAACCCATTGGTGAGTTAGAGGGATATCTACTCCAAACATGTGAAGACTTCCTCTGATAGAATGAGTGGATAAGTACAATTTGTTCCAACTGTCATGAAAGCAGCTCTTGTAGGTACTTCACAAAGTGCTTTGAGCTTGGTCAGACACCAAGATGCCAAGCCCATATACTGTATCCTGGGCAATCAGCAATCATCCTGACTTTTGTCCTGTCGCTAGAATTTGAGGGAGAGTGAGGCTGAAACTGCTTCATTTAAATCCAATTCAGGAGCAAGTCAAGACAGCCTCCCATGATATCACTGGTCCTCTTTGAAAATAAAGGGTGAACAAAAACATGTTGAGGAGTGAGGTGCAAGGAGACAGGAAGGGTAGGAGGGAGCAGGTTATGAAGGGCTTTGAATGCAAAACAGAGCATCTTGTATTTGATCCTGGAGGTGATAGGGAGCCACTGGAGTTTATTGAGTAGAGGGGTCAAAAGATCTGATCTTCACTTTAGGAAAATTTCTTTAGTGACTGAATGGAATATTGATTCCTTCCCAGTAGCTATTACAGGAGTGAGGTGATGAGGGCCTGCATCAGGATGGGAGCAGTGTCAGACAAGACAAGGGTTCATATATATGAGATGTTACAAAGGAAAATTGACAGGTCTTGGGACATAGCTTGGTTATAAAGGCTGAGCTGTAGTGAGGGGCCTAGGATGACTTTTAGGTTGTGAGCCTGAGGGATGCAGAGGCAAAGTATCTTTGCCAAGAAAACCCCAAATGGGGTGAGATATGTCTAAAAAATGACTCAAGACTTGGGCAAATTATTTTCCCTTTCTAGGTCTTTTTCTTCTTTTGTAAAATGTGGGAATTAGAGCGCTAACACTGGAATTATATTTCATAGAATCTTTTCATAGATTCTCATTCTGTATGATTTTTTTCCTCTGTCCTTCCATCTGAGGACCTCTCCAATGAGCTGGAGATCTTCTTCTGTGGGAGCCAAAGCAACCTAGGGATGAGGGATGTTCTGAGGATAGATCCTTATCCTTGATCCATGACCAGCCTACCTCCTTTTGCCATGATACTTTAGCTCCATGATGTCATCTATAACATTAAGCATTGACACTTGAAGCCAAAACATTTAACTTAGGCTTCTGTGTTTAACTTTTCTCTAACCCCATCAGAGTGTACACTCTTCAACAATTCACACTGATCCAGAATTAGCATTTACTATCTAAATGGGCAAATACCCTTACAAATGAAATGCTAAAGATGAGGATAAGTTTTTAAAAGTTGACCCCTGTGATAAGCAAGCACCAATAATAGGCAGAAACATCAAAACAGTCATCTTGCTTTATATGGGGGGAGATTGAAGCTGTGATATATTAAATGAATTGCCCGCATAGGTCTTAAACAACAGAGTCAATTGAATGCTGAGCCTCAGTCTCAAACCTGGAATTCCTTTCATTGTGCATCTTGCATGCACATTAAGTAATAATAACAACTTTAGTATGATTATCCTTATGTAATACTTTAAGGTTTACAGTGTGCTTTATAAGTATTATCTCATTTGATCTTGAGAACACTGGTGGCTTAGTGAATAGAGTGTTGGACCTGACATCAAGATCTGAATTGAAATCCAGTCTCAGACACGTCCTGGTTATGTGATCCTGAACAAGTCGTTTAACCCCTGCTTACTTGACAAAAGACTCCATTGGAGAAGGAAGTGCCAAATCACACTAGTATCTCTGCCAAGAAAATCTCATAGACAGCTAGGGTTCTTGGGTTATGAAGAGTCAGACACAACTGAATAAAAACAACAAAAGAATGGTCTTAAAATTTTTCTCTTAGAAGTAGGTCCTATTATTACTCTCATTTTACATGGAATGAATCTAAAACTGAGAAAGAGTTAAAAGACTTGCCCAGGGTCACATAGTTAGGGAATGTCTGAGGCTAGATTGATTTGAACAGGTTTTCCTGATGCCAGGTTCAGTGAACTGTGCAATCTACCTGCCTATTATTGTTGTAAGCATTTCACTGCAGTCAACTTTAAAAAGAGAAAACTTTTCCAATTGTATCCTCAACTTGAGCTTCTTTAGGACAGAGTTGGTTTCCTTGGAATTCATGGTTTCAAAACTTGAATTAGTAGAGGAAGTAAGTAAGCCTTAAGTGTTGCATAGGTAAAGTGATTGATAAGCAGACCATGGCTAGATAGCAACAAATGAAGCATATCTGGGGCTTTCCTGAACCTATTCTAAGAGAGGAAATCACCAATCAGCAGAGTTGGAGCCCCAGTGAAAGTGAGTACATAACTTCAGGTGTAGAAGTCTTTGTGCCTAGGATAATGCTCCTGCCCACCACAACCATAAAAGAGTTTTGAAGAGCTACAGTTAGCCCTACCCTTCCCACATCTACTGAGAAAAGGTGACAATCCGTGTAATGCAAGGTTGCTAGCAGAAGCCTTTTGCTTCTGCAATTTCAAACTGTCACAGCCTGGCAGTTAGAGGTTTTAGAATCTTCAGAAAGTCAGTTGGACCCTGAGGCTATAAATAGTGGTGAAATTCCAACTGACAGGGCTTTTGCCTTCTGGCTTTCACTTTCCCTGAGGCTTTTGCTTTTGGGGCTTTGGCTTAGCCTGTTGGCTTCGGCCTTTTGGCTTGGCTTTGGCCTTTTGGCTTCAGCATTGGCCTGTGCTTATTTGGTCTTGGGGAAATTTGAACCTATCTGATTTCTCTGGACCTCTCCCTGATCTCTCCATTACATCTCTGCTATTTCCCTTGAATTTCCTTTTGGACCCTGAGAGGAAGGGTGGGCTTGGTGATTGGACATTGTGGGTTTAGTTTCTGTAGGCAAGTAGGACATCCTAAAACAAGTTACCCCTAATTTAGTGATTTGATAAATACTTTACTTCAAAGGCAGTTGAACTTTCCTGACTGGGAGAGCCAGACTCTCTCAGTCTAATCTTTTCCTGCGACCCATCCCCCAATGCCAGCCTTCTCCCTAGAAGCGGTTAGAAAACCTGAAACCTCTTTCCCTCTGGTTAACCTGACATTAATAAATCCCCTTTTGTTACCTAATCAAAGTTCTGGTGAATCATTGTATCAAAAATTAAGGCAAGGGCTGAAGAGGGAAGGAATTATTTCCTTTATTTCTTGAGGGAAACCTAGGCATCCATCTTGGGCAGGAAGTACCCAGTGAAGACTTCCTGCAGTCATCAGTTTCACTGGCAGGGAGGAGCCTTTTGTCTCCTCCCTCAAGGGACTTTAGAAATTAACAAGAGAAACCCCAGCCAGAGCTAAAATATTTTTGACTGGCCAAATTCCTCTTGTACTTTAGAGGTACCTTCTCTGCCTGAAGGGTTCAACCTATTACCCCCCCTATATTCTCTGTCTCTAACCTTGGTGAATAAGCCTGTTTAAGCTGCACTCCTGTATACTCCCTGTTATTCCCTTACCTTCCTATATATATACCACCTCATCATTCCCTACACTCAGCTATCTCCTTCATTCCCCTTCCATATTACCTCATCACCTTTATCCCTCCTTTAACCAATATTACCCATTTCTTTATAACATGTGTCTCCATGACATTCCTCTCATTTTGTACTCCTTAGTTACAGTCATCAATATGCAGGCTCTCAGTGTCACTTGATGGTGTGAGCAGTTAGCAGGTCCTGTTTGCTCTGTGATGCAGAATTCAATCAACAAACATTATAAAGGGCCTACTATGTGCTAAGCAATGAGGCTGAAAAAAAAGGCAAAAATATAATCTCTGTCCTCAAGGAGCACATGATCAGAATGGGAGACAATAAGCAGATGAAAACATACAAACAAACTATATATATCCAAGATAACCAGAAAAAAATTAAAAGAGAGAAGGCACTCAAATTAAAAGAAGTTGGGAAAGGTTTCCTGTAAAAGGTGAGATTTTAGGTGCTGCTGAAAGCTGAACAGGTGAACTCAGTTCTCTATGCTTGACTAGGGTAAATGACTTTCTGTCTGACTGTTTTTTGCACAGAAATACTGCATATCAATTTCACCCCTCCTTAGCATTTAGCATTAAGAGGAAGTTTTGACTACCCAACATTTATCAGTCCTTTTTCATTAATTTTGGGGGCATTCATTGAGTGCCAGTGTATGCAGAGAGAGCTGAGGAATGTACAGTTTAGCCAAGATGTGATCCATGCTTTCATGGTACTCACAATCTAGTGATAGATAAAACACAAAAACTGTTCAGGCTAATGCACTGGATCTCTCCAGAAGGACTTTAGAGAGGTGTAAGGAAAGGGGAACAGGGCTATTAATCACCTTGGGGTTTGAACAAAACTTCCTGGAGGAGAGAGCATTTCAGATGAACTTGAAGATGCACCGAGGAATTCAGCCATCCAACAGAAGGATGAGGGCCTTTTCTGGGATGGAAAGAACCTGAACACTGAAACTAAATGTGCAGTTACAAGATCATATAGTTATTCTACCACTACCAAGCCCACCAAGTAATAATAATAGCAATAATAGCAGTTAAATAGTGTCTACTGTGTGTCAGGCACCCTCCTAAACATTTTTACTGATATTATTTCATTTGATCCTAAGAACATCCTAGGAAGTAAATACTATCATGATCTTCACTTTACAGTTCAGGAAACTGAGGTAGACAACGGTTAAGCAACTTGTCTAGAGCCACAGAGTTAGTAAATGTCTAAGGTTAGATTTAAATTCAGGACTTCTTACTCCATACCCTGCACTCCATCCATTTTGTCAACTCTATGTAGGTAGTATTTGTGTAAGACGTGAAAGTTTTCAAGGCATTGTACATGTATTATCTCACTTAAGCTTCCCAACATCCTTGTGGGATAGACATTACAACCAACACCATTACAGCTCCCACCATTTTATGGGAGAGGCCATCAAGGTAAATATAACATTGTTCAAAGGTGAAGTGATTTACCCAGGGTAGCATAACTGGTATCAGAATCAGAATTTAAACGCAAATTCAACAGTCTACTACAAAAAACTTATTGAAAGAGTTCTGGCTTAGGAATCTGAGGCCCTGGGATTAAGTCCCATCTCTGATGTATATACCTCGAGGGAGTCATTTACTCTTTTTGAGACTCAGTTTCCATATCTATAATATTGCTGGAAGAGGTGGCCTCTGAAGTTTCCTTGAGTTCTAGAGCTACGACTTTGGGAACCCTGATCCAACACCTGGATAGAAGAGCCTATACTAAACAAGACAAAAGTAGGCAATAGTTAAAAGATCTGAGAGTTTTCATGGATTCTGCACTCAATATTTGGGTCAATAATGAGATATGACAGGAAAAAGAGCTAATGCAATATTGGACTGCATTAAAAGAAGCAGCATCTAGGACTGAGAAGGTGATGGTGCTACTTCTTTCTCTGGCCCAATCAGATGTGGAATTTTGTCTTCAAACTTGGTCTAGAGTCTACATTTTAGAAAGGATATTGAAACGCAGGAGAGCAGCTAGTGGAGGGGAAGTATCAGAAAGGGCCAGGAGTTATGAGAGTGTGCATTTATTAAGGACCTACTTTGTGCCAGGCAAAGTGCTAAGTGCTTTACAAATATTATCTCTTTTGATCTTCAAAACAACCCTCTGAGGTAGACAATATCATTACTCCCAGTTTTCAATTGAGGAAATTGAGGCAGATGAAATTTAAATGATTTTCTGAGAGTCAAGTAGCTGGCTTGGGCATTGACTTGATAGGATTGGTTGTAGTCAATAGTTCAGTCATCAGACAGCTAATGAATTTCTGATATAACTTTTGTAGTTTATCTTTTGTGAACATGATCCTTTAATAATTGCAAAGCATTTAAAAAATCTTTACCTTCTGTCTTAGAATCAATTGGTAGCAAAGGAGAAGAATGAAGGGAAGGCATTGGGATTTACTGACTTGCCCAGGATCACACAGCTAGAAAATGTTTGAGACCAGATTTGAACTCAGGACTTCTAAACTCTAGACCTAGCTCTCTTTCCACTGAACCACATGTTCCACACAAAACATTTTGAAACATGGTCTCAATGGTCCTTTCAAAATCTCTGTGAAGTAGATGAAGCTGGTATTATTATTCCAATTTTATAGATTAAAAAACTGATGTTTCACCTAGGTTATTACACAGTGGATAATGTGCCAGACTTGCGGTCAGGAAGACTTGAGTTCAAATTCTTACATATATGACCCAGACCAAGTCCTTTAAGCTCTCACTCTATGTTTTCTTATTTGTAAAGCAGGGATAATAATAGTACCCATATCAACACTTAGCACTTAGTGTTGCCTGACACACAGTAAGCAGATAATAAATGATAATTAACTTGCTGACCTATTTTTCATAGTTGTTGTGAGGATCAAATGAGATCATATGTGTAAAGTGATCAACAAATCTTAAGGTACCTTTAAATGCTAGCTATAATAAAGGTGAGAAGGAAGAGAATATTAATACCTTGTATAGAACCTTTGGCTATCTTATACCCAATTTAGAATCCTTGTTCCTTAATAAGGTTGTCTCATCACAATGATTTCAGAAGCCCATGAACTAAAATGCAGAGCAGCCATGGTCAATCTTGTTTATGGAGATATAGTCACACTGAAGGGATGAGCATCAGTTGTTTATGAGCTTGCAAAGTAATTCAGCATCTGCTTGCCATACACACATCTTGAAATAATTCACAGATGCTCATTGAACCCATTGTGCATCACTGAAGTTGATGTTGATGGAATTCTGAAAAGATAATTGACTGATAAAAGAAAAATACATGTCAGGGTACTCATATGATTATTAAGGGCTCTACAGTAAGTGCACAGTTTATTTAAGACCCTGTGTCCTCAGGTTGAATGCTTCTACTAACTACTAGATGGCATGAGAAGACTTCCAAATGATGATTTTCTTGATTCTTTTAAAAATTAAATTAGCCAATGGTAATATAAACTAACTGGTATATGAACTAAATAATTCATATAATTTTCTTTGTAAAATTAGGTACCACTCTTATTTGTTAGTTCAGTGGATTTTTTAAACTTTCAATTTTATTAGTCTCTCCTTTAGATTGTCAAATTTCTTGTATGGGTGTATAGTTGGGTATTTAAAATTTGTTCTTTTTCTATTTTCCCCCCTATTTCATGCCCAATTCATTGATCTGTCCTTTTTTTTCTTTTCTTGATATGTTTATAACTACAACTTTTCTTTTAAGTACTACTTTGGCTGCATTCCACAAATTTTAGTATGTTATTTCATTGTTGTCATTGTCTTGGATGAAAGTGCTGATTGTTTTTATGATTTGTTTTTTTTGGCCCACTCATTCTTTAGATTATTTAGTTTCCAATTAATTTTCAATTCATGCCTTTAAAGCCCTTTATTAAATACAATTTTATTGCATTGTAGTCCAAAAAAAGATGAATTTAATATTTCTGCATGTAATTGTGAGATTTTATGCCTATTATAATATATAGTCAGTTATTGTGAAGGCATCATGTACAACTGAGAAAAAGATTTTCTCATTCTCATTCAGTGTTCTCTAAAGGCTTATCTTATTTGACTTTTCTAAGATTTTATTCATCTTCTTAACTTTTTTCTTATTTATTTTATGTTTAGATCTGCTTAGGTCTGAGGGGGTAAATTGAGTTCTTTCATCTGTATAGTTTTATTATTGCCTCCTATAATTTATTGAACTTTTCCTTCAAGAATTTGGATGCTAAGCAATTTGGTAAATTGTGCTCAATATGGATACTATTTCATTGTCTATGGTCTTTTATTTTATATGATTTTACATTTAAGAGTTACTTTCTGTCCTAGTAATATCTCTAGATCAGAAGGACAAAGGTTGGCAAAGAGAGATAAGTGACTTTCCTAGGTTCACACAGCTAAAAAATATCTGAGACTAGATTTGAACCCAGGTCCTCCCAACTCCTGGCCTAGTTCTCTGTCCACTGAGCTGTCTAGCTGCCCCAATGGTACCTTTTAGCAAAATGTAAAAGATTATCTCTTTTAATTACAACAATTTTTGCTTTCCTTTTGTCTGAGAATATGATCACCATGTCTACCTTTTTTTTTACTTCAGCTGAAACATTCTCCAGCACCGTATTTTAACTCGTGTGTTTTCTGTTTCAAATGTATCTTTTGTAAAGAATATATTGTTGGATTCTGGTTTTTAGCTATTTTGCTATCCACTTCCATTTTATGGGTAAGTTTATCACATTCACTTTCACAGTGATGGTTGCTTACTGTGTATTTCCCTCCATCTTATTCACTTCTATTCATCCTTTTCTTTTTAACCCTGTCCACTCCTCAAAAATATATTTAGCTTTCAATCGATGCTTCTTTTAATCTACTTTCCTCTTACCATCCTCCCTTTCTTTTAGCCCCTTTCCCCCTCCTTCCCTGTGGGACAAGATGAATTTCTATACTGAACTCTATGTATATTTCTATTAGTCTCCTTTTAAACTAGTTCAGGTGAGAGTGAAGTTCAGATATTGCCCACTCTTCCCCCTTTCCCTCCTCCCTTGCAAAAACTCTTCCTTTCATGCCTCTTTAATGTGGGATAATTTCCTCATTCTCTCCCTTTCCCATTCTCCTAGTGCATCTCTTTCTCATCCTTCCACTTTTTTTTCTGAGCTTATCCCAAGTAGAATCACACCCATGTCCTCTGTCTAAGTAGACTTCTTCTAATTGCCCTTTAATTATAAAATTCTTAGGAGTTACATAGAACATTTCCAATATAAGAATGTAAACAATGTAACATTATTAAGTACCTAATGAGTTCTCATTCATGTTTAACTTTTATACTTCTCTCTAGTCTTGTGTTTGGATGTCAGGTTTTCTATTCAGCTAGTCTTTTTTCATCAATAATGCTTAAAAGTACTCTATTTTATTCATTTCTATTCCCCTCCTCAAAGGATTATATTCAGTTTTACTGTGTAGTTTCTTTTTGATGGACAACTAGTTCCTTTTTCTCTCAGAATATCATATTCCAAGCCTTCTGTTGATTTGGAATGGTAGCTGCTAAATCTTGTATAACCCTGACTGTGACTGCTCCATAGTATGTTAATTATTTCTTTCTGGTTATCTTCAGGATTTTCTCCTTGACCTGGGAGCTCTGGAATTTGGTTATAATATCATTGTCCTTATGCACCTAACTAGAAATGACAGAGAGCCTAAAGCCCCACTGTATTTATTCTTTGTTGATTACAACAATAGCACATGCGCAAGTAGCACTATTCCAAAATAATCCTTCAGGAATTTGTCATTCTGATGTAAAAAACAAGATTAGAACTCAGCTCCTCTGATTCTAAGTTCAGTGTCATTGCCATCACCCCCAAGTTGTGTTTATTCAGAGGGCACACTTCAAAGGGCAATGAGGAATCATATTGTAGGGGCAATATTTCCAATAATGGCCTATGCACCAATAATAGCATGAGATAGCAAGGAAAAAAATGTGATCAGAAAAGAAGGTTGCAATACCCCACTAGTACCCAAATCATTGATATGCTGTTTGAAGGTTTGCAAAGCACTTTACAAATCTCATTTCATTTTATTCTCACAACGATCTTGTGAAGTAATTGCTATTATTATCCTCCCTTTGCAAATGGAGGGACTGAGGCAGATACAGGTGAAGTGACTTGATGAGGCTCATACAGCTTATAATAAAAGATTTGAACTCAGATCATCCTGACTTTAGGTACAGGGCACTCTCCACTGAGTCATCTCATTCAGTTGATCTTCTGTGAAAGAATTATGAGAAATAGTGGCAAGAATTACATAATACAAGCAAGTGTAGATAGGTCATCCTCTCCTAAAATTTCTTGTGTCTGGAGAGTTGCATTTGATTGATAAGAAAAAGTCCTTTGATAGTATATATGTACACATACACACACACATAAATATACATTTACTAAATGCTTGTTGATGTTTGACTGAGGCTTCCCATTGCACTTGGGGACAGCCAAATTTTGTGCCTATATATACTAACTTATGTATACACTAAATCGACTCTACAAATGTATAATAACCTAGGGCTGGAAAAGATAACCCATAGAAGCTAGAAGATGAATCTTTTTATTAAAGCTGTTAGCTTGGTTTGGGTTAGATTCCACCCACTCACGCATAGATGTGTGCACATATCCTCTACAAGGCATTCTGTATGTGTGGGTATGTGGAGGAAGAGAAGGGCTCAGGGGAGGAAAGGAGAACAGAAATTGCACTAGACTTTTCTTTCTTGGTTTCTTTTGGTCCAAAATGCTCATTTCTGAGTGTTTTGAGAAGTTATTTTGAAATGCTCTTGAGTTGGAATCTTTTTCTTTAGACAGATGTGGAGTTAATTCTTCTGGCACAAAAGAAATACTCAAATAAGAGGCCCCAAAGTGGGCCCATTTCCAGTGGTAAGACATCAAAGTTTCCCTGTCCATTTCATTTTCACCCTTCAGTCCTGTTTGCTGTTCTCAGTGTCTATAAATAAAATTATTTTAGGTAAAAGGTAAATTTGTTGGAGATGGGAGGGGCAGAGCTATATCACAAGAAGTAATTGCTGTGTAACTACTGAGAGAAATTGTTT
The DNA here is from genome assembly GCF_016433145.1 of Gracilinanus agilis. Lineage (NCBI taxonomy): Eukaryota > Metazoa > Chordata > Mammalia > Didelphimorphia > Didelphidae > Gracilinanus > Gracilinanus agilis. The sequence goes on along the minus strand of NC_058135.1, from coordinate 12,922,981 downwards.
CTTTTCATTCCCATTTAATGAAATAAAAATCAATCAATTAAAGATTAAAGTGGCAGCTTTGCTGCATTAAAGAGATTCTTCAAACTCCCCTATTTTGCATTGGAAGAAATATAGTTCCAGAGAAGAAAGTACCTTGCCAGAGATCTCTCCAGTGGTAAAAAGAAGAGAATGAATTTGAACCCAGGATCTCTGTCCCCAAACTCAGTGTCCTTACCATCATTCCATCTGGTTTATATTTGGAGGAGATATATATTGACCTTTTTAAAAGAAATTTTTATTAATGTTTTCTGTTTCTTACCTCATCATACTTAGCCTAAATACCTTTCTCCCTCACCTTCCCAGAGATACGTCTCATATTTCTGAATTGATTTTTCCTTTTAAAAAATCATTCTAAGGGAAGTCTATCTAAAAGAGAGAGAGAAAGAAATGCAATGAAAAATGTAAGTGATACCAAAACCAAAAAAATATCAATAGAAAATTTATTCTTTTAAAAATAAAATCATTGCCCAAAGGCCAATTGTGAGGGAAAATAAAGAGGTAATTCCTGAAGGGAGTACCTGAGAGTGTCTTTATAGACCCCATACCCAGACTACCCACTATACCTTTGATGCTTAATAAACATGTTGAATTAAATTGAATTAAGGTGAAGTGATCAAGACCCTTCTTATATCACTGTAGAAGACAATATGAGATGGTAGAAATTTTAAGATCAGAGAACCAAGGTTCAAATCTTCCCTCTGATTCTTAATATTTGTGTCACCATGTACTAGTCATTTGATATCCTTGGATCTTATCAGTAAAATGAGAGGGTTGGGTTGAACCACATTATCTCTGAAGTACCTTCTAGCTCCAGAACTACGATTCCATTTTAATGCATGGTTGTGGCATGATACCATTCTCATTGCTTTCTATTTCTGAGGGCAGAGTTAGCTCTTTTTCTCCACCTGTACCTGTGTTGGAAGGCCAGGGTGGCTCCCCAAAAGGTGTCCATCCTATCATTCTCTCACAGGATCCTAGTAATAACCCTGGTGTGGACAATGCCATATGTTTATTATTCATAATTGTAGCATTTTGGGCTCTACCAGCATGCTTTTCACAAATCAACCAAGATGAACCTCTTAAGTCTTAATCATAGACCACTTACTATCAGAACCCAAAATAATAATAATAATAATATGCATATTTTTGCTGCTGACAGATGCTGGAGGACAGAGGAGGTAGGGAAATTGCTTAAGAAACACTGATGAAATTCAACTTGAGAAGAAATGACTTCTCAGATAGATACCATAGGGAGATATAAACAAGTTCTGAGTAGTAGAGAGAAAACCACCCCTCAGATAAAAGTGCTGAGAATTTCATGTGACCATTTTTAGAATTTTGGAGGATCTAGATGATAAATCATGAATCAAATAATGAAGGATTATGGAAAGATTATCTAAAATCTACTGGGATCACATTTGACAAAAAATAGCATTTAAAAAATTAAACCCTTTAACTTCTGTCTTAGAATTAATACTAAGTTTCAGTTCAAAGGCAGAAGAAGGTTAGGGGTTAGGCAATTGGAGTTAAATGACTTGTCCAGGGTCACCCAACTATAAAGTGTTTGTGAACAGATTTGAACTCAGGACCACCCATCTCCAGGTCTGACTCTCTATCCATTGAGCAACCTGGCTGTACCTGCATTAAAATTTAGAAAAAAAACAAACCAACTTTATCTTCCATCTTATGATCAGTACTATGTATTGGTTCTAAAGCAAAAGCTCAGAAAGGACTAGCAAAGGGAATTAAATAATTTGCCCAGGGTCACCCAGCTAGAAAGTGTCTGAGATCAAATTTGAACCCAAGGAAAGGCAGAAGAGTGGTAAGGGCTAGGCAATGGGGGTCAAGTGACTTGCCGAGGGTCACACAGCTGGGAAGTGTCTGAGGCCAGATTTGAACCTAGGACCTCCCATCTCTAGGCCTAGCTCTCAATCCACCAAGCTACCCAGCTGCCCCCTCAGATTGATTTTTATTTACACTCCAAAGAGAAAAAAACACTCGTTTATTTCCTTGATTTTGTAATAATGAAAGTAAATGTAATATGTAATTAATAAAATGCTTTGTGTAATATTTAGAAATTGATTTTGTTAAATAATATTAGTTTAAAAATTGTTGTAGTCGCCATTTATAAAATTAATTCTTAAGTCATGAGGATGATAGTAGCTTTTATCAATACAATTTAATATAAATATAATATAAGAAAAAAATAAGGAAGGAAGGAAGTCGAACATTTATTTCTTAGCCTACCACTCTAAAGTCAGGTCCATAGAATTTCAGCTCACTTCCTGACAAGGTTCCAATCTCCATGTGGAAGTCTGGTAGTCTCTTCAGAGCGAGAGTCTTACCAGCCCACAAGGGTATCTTCTGTCTGAGCCACCAACTCTGAATGGAGTAGAAGAATCAGTCCCAGAAAGCTCACGCCAAAGACCCAATTTTCTCTATAAGTCTCATCTTTTATAGCCCTTTTCTCCACATCACTTCCTGTCTCTGAGCTGGACTATCACATCTCAGGAACCAATCAGCCTCTCTGCCCTGGACTAGTAACCCTTAGCTCTGGGTAATGTTTCTAGGGCTCTTAACCTGTGATCTCTGTTTGGAGCCACACTAATGACATGAGTTAGATGAGAAGAAAGTTCATGACCTGGGAGGAAGGGGTTCCCTTTAGACAATTATTAAGAACAGTCCTTGCTCTTAGCTCATGTTTGCATTAGCTATTGAAGAGAGTACCAGAGTGCTGTAATCAATGGTCCACTTTGGATTTCAATGAACTCTATGCTGCTTTGAGAAAGGAGGGGGCATATATCAGCCAGGGCTAGTGCTCTATGATGGGCAAATTGTCTATCATTATATCCAGTAAATTCTGTATTTTGTCATGATCCAAAAAAGAGAACGCAATACTTGGATTTAGAGATTCTGGGTTTGAATTTCATCTATGCTACTTAGTAATTGTATGAACTTATTTGAGTCCCTTCGGCTCCCTAAGCCTCCGTTTCCTTACTTGTTAAATGAGAGGACTCTAATAGAAGACTTCTAAAGTCTTTTCCCACTTCAGGTTTTATGATATAATGATCAACAAAGAACAAAAATTAAGCCCAGTCTCACACACTTATACATGATGACTTATCCTATATATGTGGAAACCCATTGAGGTACTCTTTGTGGATCACACATATCCAATAAAACACAAATTTAAACTCTTTGATGATTTTTTAACAGCTAAGCTTGAGAAGAATAGAGAGATAGATTACTTGATTTATTCCTACAACTAATTTCTGTTTACAATGCCTGATTATCTACCAGATTTTAACATACACAGAGAATGGAAAGTACAGAGTAATGAAACTGAAATCAGGAAAATATCGATCCAATTTCTGGAAAATTAATAGTCTTAGAAAGATTAAGTGACTCACTCAGGGTCATTCAGTCATTGTTCATTAGAAACATGATTCATACTCATGTTTTCCTGATTCCAAGACTGCTTCTTTTTACACTATACATATAGATTTCTTTTTCCTTTGCAAAATTTATAAAGGAACAAGACCAGATGATTAGATAAAATATAAGCAGAGCTCTTAATATGTCTACTTTGAAAGAGATCTTGGTTTTTCCATTTGGGAGTTGCTCTATGCACTCATCAGTAAACTCATTTTGGACTAGGACATACTTATTGTACTTCTATTACACTTGAAATCTATGGAAAGATATTTTACCATCTGAAACATACAGATCTCTTGACAAATTGATGTCACAGATAATGCAGGAACATTTTGGTTTTCTTTTCTTCCTGATAATTTGAGAAATAGTAGAAGTAAGAGCCTTACCCAATCTATTTTTCTTTTCCTAGTCAGAGTATTATGTCATTGAGCAAAGACAATAAATTGACCAAACTCTTCTCTTATCATAGTTACTGAGTAACAAAAGCAAATGCTCCATCTCTGGTACAAAGAGATTTGATTTCTTGAATCTGAGAGTTGGAAAGTATCATAGAGCTCATTGAGTGCAGCCTTTCCCTCAATTAAATAGGATAGATTCATTAATCCACAAAAGTTTTCCTTTGATGATGTTCTTTGTCCTTAAACAGTCATGACATTTGAAACAGTGGGAAGTTGACTTGACTGAGTTGAAATGGCTTCCAAATTGGGCTCTTCAAGGGGAAGGCTGTTTCTTAAGCATAGTTCAGAGAAGCTCAATGTGGAATTGGCAGCAGGCTGATGAGGTTTTTGTTTATGATACTCAATAACTCTCTATCAACTTATAGAGTAGTTGTAATTTGCATCAGAGGAGGGACTACCCAAAGGGACAAAATCACCCATCCTTTGCATATTGAAGTAATTACATTGACTTCTAAATCATTGATTTAATGAATATACCAAGGAAACACACACACACACAACACACACAAATGTCACCTAGTAAAAGAAGAGCTATCCAAGTAGGAAAAGTGAAAAAGGAATATATATTTTTGCTTAAAACAATGCACATTGTCTAAAAGAGCTAAATCAGGAAGTGACCTTTTTTCCTCTTATTCAGAAATCTGGGAAAATCCCCGAGATACATGGGGAAGTCCCTTTCTTTTTTGGGTAGTCTGAAGGCAATGTCCAAGAAGAGCTCTTTGAAAAGGCAGCACTTGAAGCCACTCCTTTTCTCTTCATTAGTAGGAAGAGTTAGCCTTTCCTTCTGCTAGAATCAATCCCATGACTCCAGACTGATTTTGTGACCATAATAATGAACTTTGTATTGCCAAGGGGCAACTAAGTGGTACAATGGACAGAGCAGGACTAGGAGTGAGGAAAACCTGAGATTGATCCCAGACAAACTTCATGACTCTGGGCAAGTCACCTAACACTATGTTTGTCTTATTTTCCTCATTTCTAAAATAAGCTGGCGAAGGAAAAGGCAAACTACTCCAGTATCTCTGACAAGAAAACCCCAAATGAGGTCATGTAGAGTTAGACATGACTGAAAACAACTGAACAACAACAAAATTATCAAATTCAATCCTTCTGGCTAAGGAGGTTGTTTACTTCTCTTTGGTCAAGATTTTGTCCATTTTACAGGTGATATCTAGAATTGTTAGCATGAATATTGGGATTTCTCAGATCTTAATCATGCTTGGTGCATTAACAATCAAGCAATTCCCAGCATGTATTAAGAATCTAATGTTTGCCAGAGGCTGTTCTAGGCACTGGAGATATAAAGAGAAAACTGCTTCTGTCCCCAAGGAGCTTATGTTCTACTGGAAAGATACAGCATGTTTACTAGGACAAGAATAGCAAAAAGAAATAATAAATGTAGTGACTAAGAGAAAGAGGGAAAAATAACAATTGGGAGATTACAAAAAGACTTCATATAAGGAATGCTATTGAACTGAACCTTGAAGGGAAATAGGGATTCCAATAGGCAGAGATGAGAGTGAGGAACATTTCAGAAATGATAGGCAGCCAATATAAAAGTGGAGAGGGGAAAAACAGAATATACCACTTTGGCTGCACCATAGAGTATGTGAAGGGAAGTAATGAAGAGAAAAATAGAAACAAGATGGATCCTGAATGGCTATAAATGACAAAGAGTTTGCATTTTAAGCTCTAGGCAATGGCCTTTATACACTAGGTCAGTAGTTCTCCACTGTAATGTCAAATAGCAAAACAATTAATAGATTGTACAGTTTCAGAAGTCCCCCACCCCCTTCCCAGCCTGAATCCTTAACCTAAGTAGGTTATGTCCTTGGGAAGATCTTAGGGTTGGCATGTAGGGTAGAAACTATTATATTTTCATTTCAACCTGCATTGGAGGGTGCTAGCTTGTTGCTTTAATTCTATAGGTTTATGTGGATTTTGGAAGCAGAGGACTGTGTGCCCTTCACCAGCTGTAGGAGATAGTTTGTTTTTCAATACTGCAACCAGGTTGTCTTCTCATAGAATGATATTCTAGAGTGATCCAAGAAGGGACTAGATTATTGCTCTGTCTGCATGCAGGAAGGAAAATGTTGTGTAGCTTCTGAGAATTATTTGCTGTGACTCTTAAAATTCACTGCAGTGAAAAAAAGATAATTGACTGAGTCTAAACTCATGCAGGGGAGGCCTACCCAGAAAGGGGAATGCTTGTGGCATGTTCATATTTTGAGAATAATGGCTTGTGTTGTTCACCCTCATCAGAAGTCTTAAGTGACCTCACACTTCCATGCTCAAAGGAAGGCAGTGCCAATAGTTTTCTGATTTTTAGGGATGAGGTCCAAGAAAAAAGAAGGGGGTGCTTAGAAATTGTTCAACAGCCTAGAGGGCCAATATTGTCAAAGATGGTCAGATTTTTTGATGGCTCTTTAAATTATTGTGGGCTTTAACAGCTAGGTGGCTTGGAGGATAGTGTACTCACCTTTGAGTCAGAAAGACTCACCTTGAGTTCAAATCTGGTCTCAAACACTTACTGGCTGTGTCACCCCAGGGAAGCCTCTTAACCCTGTTTGTCTCATTATCCTCATCTAGAAAATAAGCAAGTGAGAAGAAAATGGCAAACCACTCCAGTATTTTTGTCAAGAAAACCCCAAATGGAATCATGAAGGGTTGAACATGAGTGAACAATAGCAACAACAAAGAGATCAGCTGATCCAACCTCTTCATTTTATAAAAAAAACTGAGTTGCAGAGAGAAGGGTCCAAGGTCACTCATATATTAAGAGACAGGTATGGGATTAGAAATCAAGTCCTTTCATTGGCTACAAATTCAGTTTTTTTTTATAGAATCTATCTATCTATCTATCTATCTATCTATCTATCTATCTATCTATCTAGATATCTATCTATCTTTTTTATTATTATTTAAACCCTTGCACTTCGGTGTATTGTCTCATAGGTGGAAGATTGGTAAGGGTGGGCAATGGGGGCCAAGTGACTTGCCCAGGGTCACACAGCTGGGAAGTGGCTGAGGCCAGATTTGAACCTAGGACCTCCCGTCTCTAGGCCTGACTCTCACTCCACTGTGCTACCCAGCTGCCCCCTACAAATTCAGTTTTTACCAATGGCCTCCTATGTCTTTGATGCTTTGGAGTTGGTCTTTTTTTTTCTGTCTTTTAAATGATATCATTTCCAGTCAAAAGGGGAAAATTAAGATGATATAGAAATGAAACCTTCTTTGAAAGTGAAGAGTAGTCTAAACATGTAGTCATTGGATAATATTCTGAGTTCCCATTTCCCAGAATTCCAACATCCTGGAGATGGAGGAGACCTCAAGGCATCTAATCAAAAACCATCTGGCTGGGAATTCAGTGCCACTCTGATTCAAAGCAAGAGACATTGTATTTTCAACCACAGGTAGGAAGGCTGGCACTGTGTGTTTGAGGTCATTGCCTAAAGCAAAAGTAATTAAAATTATTTATAACTAGAATCTCCCAGAGGACATGATGAATGGTGGAGATAAGATGAGAGTTTCTTGGGTGCTGGGCCAAGTGCCACCTAGCCTATGATTTCTGCACAAAAGAACTAACCTTCCAAGATGTTCCTTCATACTGAAATATCTCCTTCATGCAGTCTAGGCGGACAATTAAGATGGGATAACAGTCTAGCAATCACCTGGTATGCAAATTTTGAAAATTATAATCCAGTAACAAAGAGTTCTTATAATTACTTGTATTTCTATGGGACTTTACTACTTTCCTAGAATAATTTAAAATAGTCTTTTATTCTGTGCTCACAATAACTTTGTGAGGCAGGCAAAGTAAATACTATCACTTCTATTTTTATAGACAAGACAACCAAAGTTTAGACAGTGACTTACCCTAAACCATATTTTTAGTAAATGGTAGCCAGGGGCCCCTTCATTATCATACATCTTTAGCTTTTATTTAGAAGGAAAATTCCATTTACCTTCTTCCTCTTCTACTACCACCAGCCCTTTTATTTTAAAGAACATCCTCCTCATCAAATCAACATTTTTATTTATAGAGCTTTTCTTGAGGGTAGTGTGGAATCAGGTTTCCTATTTCTCTTGTTCATATCACTATGTTAGCACCCTGGGGAGGCAGGGCAGCTGGGCTATTGAGATAGCCAAAAAGCAAATGTGGCTACTTATCTCTGGGAGGGCATCCAAATTCATAGAGGAAAAACAGTGACTTTCAAAATAACATATAGTCATAATATTGAAGTATTCTGAATAAATGAAATAGGTTAGAGAATAAAGTAGAATTGAAGTAGATTAATCCACTCCTGCATTATTTAGGGAACTGACCTAATCCCTCCAGGAGGCCAAGCAATTTATGCAAGTACTAGATTAGAGTTGAATTCCCCTAAGGCCAACAAAGGGACATTAGGTACAAACTAATAGGTCAGGATGAAATGCAAGGTAAACATATAGCTAACTAAGGGTGAGTGGTTAGGTACATGTGAAAAGTAAATGTCCCCTGAGAGATCTGAGTGTTATCCACTTACCACTACCTATGTTTGTGATGAGTGTTTTCTTGACAAATAAGAACCTGGATGTGAAAAGAAATAGCCTTGTCTCTTATAACCTATATAAAATGTCTTGTAAAATCAGTCGAATACAGCTTCCATTAGGGAAAGCTGTCCCAGCTCTTTTAATAATTAAAAAACAGTTCCAATTATTGAATTTCTGGGTGTCTGGACTCATATTATGAAGCACCCCACTTCAGTATAATAGTTGGATACTTTAATGTTTAGAAAGAGAATCTAAAGGGAGAATATAGAATTGAACAAAGTAATTTCCAAAAATTAATTAATTAATTGAGAATATTTTTCCAGGTTACATGATTGATGTTTTTTCCCCTCCTCTTTCCCCTCCCCTACCAGTTAACAAGCAATTCCACAGGGTTATACATGTATCATTAGAATTGAACAAAGTATTAAAGATTTTATACATAAAGCCTCATGGAGTCTTCTGAATGGAAGAAGTGACATGTAGCACTTTTATGAAAATTGAATGTATATAATGATACATAAAAATTTCAAATATAAAAAAGGTAGAAATGCTAAATATATACTTTATCTATAATCCCCTAAAAGAGTAAATGGTTCACGGATCATAAAAAAAAACAACAGAACACTTAAACCCATGAAAGATAAGGCATAGAAAGATAATTATAGATCACTGTCACTAATAGATATTGATTAAAATTTTAAGTAAAATCCTAGCAACAATTTTATCCAAGAAATCCTTCAAGGGGCAGCTGGGTGGCTCAGCAGATTGGGAGTTAGGCCTAGAGACGGGAGATCCTAGGTTCAAATCTGGCCTCAGACACTTCCCAGAGGTGTGACTCTGGGCAAATCACTTGGCCCCCACTGCCCAGCCCTTACCACTCTTATGTCTTAGAACCAATAACCAGTATTGATTCCAAGACGAAAGGTAAGGGTTTAAAAACAAAACAAACACACAAAAAAACCCAAAAAAGCCCAAAAGAAATCCTTCATTATGACTGTCAGATTTTTGCTGGGGGGAGGGAACCAAGAATGATTTGTCACTGGATTCCAAAAATAGAAGCAATAGTAATAATGACAGATGGGAATGAAGTTTAAAGCATAAATATAGATAAAGAGAAGATAATATTATTTCTATTTGCTGAGGACATGATGATTTACTTGAAAAATCCCAAGAAATATTCAAAGAAATAAATTGAACTAATTAGTAGTTTTGACAAAGTTGTGATCTACAAAGTAAACCCATAAAAATCAATAGCATTTTAATATAATCTACATAAAAATAATAATGGCAACAATAGTAACAATGGCAATAATACAAAAAGCAAGGGATAGTAATAGAAAAGGAAATCTATTCAAAATAGTTAGAAAATGAAGTAAAATATTTGGGAGTCAATCTACCAAGGAAAATGTCATACTTTTTAAATTCAAATGTAAAATTCCCCTGAGGAATTTTTTTTAATCATTCAAATATCTGGAAGAATATTCAGTACTCAGATTAGGTTGTGCAGATATTTAATTTTAAGTGACAGTATTGACAAAGTGAATTTACAGATTACTAAACAAACAATAAGGAGATACTAGAGTTAGCAAACGATAGTAATTAATTTGGAGGCATAAAAAAGAGAAAATGTCAAGGTACTTAATGGAGGGAAAAAAACCTATAGGAATGAACAGGGAATATCCCTTTCAGAATTCAAACTTTATTATAGATAACCAATTATCCAAACCATTTAGTGTTGATTTTAAAAGTTTAACATGTATATCACCGAAACCATTATATAGAGAAGAATCTGAAATCATGAAATTCAATAACAGTCAACAAAATATGGAGAATGCTCTGAGATGTAAACTGAATAATTTTAAGTACATTTAATTGAAAAGTTTTTTGTAAAATGAACAAATGTCGTTGATTAGGAAAAAAAAGCAGAAAATTAGGGGAAAATTTTATAGACAGCTTCTCAAATAGAGACCTCATATCTGAAATATGTAGAGAACTTAGTTAGATTTATAAGAAAACAAGCCATCTCCCAATTGATAAATGGGGAAAAGATAGGGACAGGCAATTTTTTGGATGAAGACATAAAATCCATATGTAAATATATGAAAAAATACTCTAAATTATTACTGATTAGAGAAATGCAAACCAAAATAAATCTAAGACATCATTTCACATCCATTGGATTGGCTAAAATGACAAAAGGACAAATGCAAATGTTAGAGGGGATGTGGAAAAATGGGGACACATATACTGTTGATGAAGCTGTGAACTGATTCAATCATTTTGGAAAGCAGTTTGGAATTACACTCAAAGAGATATAATAGAGGGGGATGAGGGGGAAAGGAAAAGGACCTACACATTCCAAAATACTTATAACAGTCCTCTTTGTGGTGACAAAAAAAAAACCCTAAAAATTGAAAGAATGCCAATAAAATGGGGAATGGCTAAACAAATTGTGATATATGATTTTAAAGGAATACTGTTGTGGGGTGCTTGAGGTGAACCACCAGGGTTCAATAAGGGTACCTTTTGCAAGAATGCAAAACTAAAACTTAGTTTCAAAATAAAAATAGAAATTTATTAATTTATAAAGTAATGTTGAGAATGTCCAGGGGGATAACAAGGTGGAAGACTGCACCCAGAATCCATTAATTCTGGGGATTATATACCTTTTACAACAGTGGGAACATGATGTTGTGTCATGGTGTGGATGTGATTCTAGAGTGGTAAACACTTAGGCATTCAGTGGGGTGGGGTTTGGTCATCTGACCAGGGTGTGCCTGAAGACCCTCATAGTTTAGGGAACAGATGGATGCCTAAGATACAGCCTGATGGTATCAAGATGTACCCTGGAGGTGCATCTCTATATCCATCTCAATCTAAATGATGATTCAAAGATGATAATAATCTCAGGGTTTTGTAGAAGTTATCAGATGTTCTTGGGTAAGGAGTCACAAGGACAGAAGGAAGCAAAGGAATTTCCCTGCTTACAGTTTGCCTGGGTTTGGGTGTATACAATGCCCATGCCAATACTACTGTGCCATAAGAAATAATGAGCAGACTAATTTTAAAAAATTTGTAAAGAACTACATGGGATAATGAATAGTGAAATGAGTAGAACCAAGAGAACATTATAAATAAACAGGTTTAATGCATGAAGAATTAATATTACCTCTAGACAATGAGCTAAAAAATGGAAATGTGAAACATATAATTTATATATACATATCTGTCTCCTGGATGATGCCTTCTATGATGCAAGGAGGGGAAGAGGAACTGGGATATTTGTAAACAAATTCTATTAAGAAAAATAATTTTTTAAAAAGAAATTCAGGTATAGACCCTTTGGTTCCGGGTCAAGATGGCGGCAGAGTAAAAAGCAGCTGCTTAATCTCTCTTAACCGAAGCATATAGGACTCCTCAAGGAGACATAAAAAGAAATCCAGATGAACAAAGGGACCCCACAACAGGGTGCAGCATTGAAGGTACATGGAATTGGGGCATTTCCACACTATTAAAGGGGTGAAACAGCTCTCACTAAAACACAAGCTGAGGAAGCCCCTCCCCCACCTCCCACACAATGTACAGTGCCAAGGCCAGCACACAAGAGTTAAAGCAGGTTTGGGGTACCCCTTAAGTCATTAGCAGCTCCAGGACCTGTTCCTGAGAGCAGCAAGACATAGGACCCCAAGAGGCTAAAGAACACACCAGGACTTTGAATACAGACCCTGAGCACTGGCGTGGGTGAAGGCATTGACTTAGGCACAAACAAGGATCTTGAGCACAGGCTTGGACCTCCAGTGGGGACCCTGTGCAGATGGGAGCACGGCTGTTGAAACAGTGCCCTGAGACTGTTAAAGAAGCCTCGAGCAGAGGGGCAGACTGGGGGGACCATCAGGAGGCCTGACCCCAAGAACAGCGGGACCTGAGACCTCGGGAGCCTAGAGAGTGCAGACAGACCCAGAGTGTGAAGATAAAACTGAGAAGGCTCTGGGCTAACAACAAAGGCAAGCCAAAATCAGAAACCCCAGAAGAGAAAGATCATCAAGAAGAAATCTGTAACACTCGACAACTTTTATACAGAGAAAATCCAGACAACAGAGCAAACAGCAGAGGAGAACAAACAAGTAATCATATCCAAACCTTCCCAAAATAATGAAAACTGTTCACAAGCTATTTAAGACTTCAAATCAGAGATGATGAGAAAGATGGAAGAGACCTGGCAAGAAAATAACAGTTTAAAAGTAAGAATTTTGCAATTAGAAAGGGAGGCTCAGAAATCAAATGAACTGATAAGCAAATTGAACACCAGAAATGACCAAATTGAAAAGGAAAACCAGTCTCTAAAGACTAGAATTGAGCAATTAGAAGCTAATGATCTCTCAATACAGCAGAAACAAAACAAAACAAAACAAAACAAAACAAAAAAAAAAACAAAGTCAAAAGACTGATAAAATAGAAGGAAACATGAAATATCTCAAAGAGAAAGTGACAGACCAAGAAAACTGGTCTAGAAGAAACAATCTGAGAAACACTGGTCTTCCTGAAAAAGCAGAAATTAATAGAAATTTGGACTCCATACTAAAAGAAATTATTCAGCAAAATTGCCCTGAAGTTCTACAACAAGAGGGCAATATAAACATTGAAAAGATGCATAGATCACCCTCTACACTAGACCCAGAAAAGACAACCCCCAGGAATATAATAGCCAAATTTAAGAGCTTCCAAGTAAAAGAAAAAAATTTTTCAAGAAGCCAGAAAGAGACAATTCAGATATCAAGGAGCACCAATCAGAATCACACAAGATCTGGCAGCCTCCACGCTAAAAGACCACAAGGCTTGGAATATGATATTCAGAAAGGCAAGAGAACTGGGTCTTCAACCACGGATCAACTACCCTTCAAAACTGACTATATACTTCCAGGGGAAAGTATGGGCATTCAACAAGATAGAAGATTTCCAAGTATTTGCTCAGAAAAGACCAGGACTAAATAGAAAGTTTGATATCCAACCAAAAAAATCAGGAGAAACATGAAAAGGTAAATAAGAAACAGAGGGGAAAGAAAGAAAATTCATATATTTTTTAAAATTTCCCTCTTTAAGGGTTTCAAAAAGATCTAATTATCTGTATTCCTATGTGGAGAAATGCTATATATAATTCTCTGTAGTGAACTCTATTCACTATTATAGTATTCACTATTATAGTAATCAGAAGAATAATTCATAGGGAGAGGTTGAAATACTAAATGGTCTAAGATGATATGGGGGCTGAGAAAGAGGGGGGTGAATAGTAGGGGACACCAAGAGAAACTTGAATGAATAAGAAAAATAGGCTATTCTATTACACACAAAGAGGGCATGGGAAGGGGAGGGGACAAATACTATTATAAGAAGGAGAGGAAGAGAGCATTAAGAGGTAATATTTAAACCTTACTCTCAGTGTAATTAACCCGGAGAGGGAAGAGCAGCTATATTATCCATTGGGATATAAAACTCTATCTAACCCTACTGATAAAGTCAGAAGGGATAAACCAAGGGGAGCAGGGGAGTGGGGAGGTCAAAAAAAGGGAGGGGAGAAGGAGGGGGAGGGAACTCATTAGGCCTTTAAAAATAAAAAGAGGGGAATAATAAGGGAGGGGGGTAGAAAGGGAAGTTAATCAAGGGAGGGGATAAGGGTTACCAGCTTAAAGCAAACCACTGGTTTAAAAGGAAATAGTGTAAGAAGAAGGGGTAGAACTAGGGAAGGATACAAAAATATCAGCGAATGCACAACTGATAATTATAACTCTGAATGTGAATGGGATGAACTCACTCATAAAACGGAAGCAAATAGCAGAATGGATTAGAAACCAAAATCCTACCATATGTTGTCTACAAGAAACACATATGATGTGGGTGGACAAACACAAGTTTAAGGTTAAGGGCTTGAGCAAAATCTTTTGGGCGTCAAATGAGAAAAAGAAGGCAGGAGTGGCTATTATGATTTCTGACAAAGCCAAAGTAAAAATAGATATGATTTAAAAAGACAGGGAAGGTCATTAAATCCTGATTAAAGGCAGTATAGACAATGAGGAAATAACAGTGTTCAATATGCATGCACCAAGTGGCATAGCATCCAAATTCATAAAGGAGAAACTGGCAGAGCTCAAGAAGGAAATAGATAGTAAAACAATAATAATGGGAGATCTAAATATTCCTCTTTCAGATCTAGATAAATCAAACCAAAAAATAAATAAGAAAGAGGTAAGAGAGGTGAATGAAGTCCTAGAAAAATTAGATTTAATTGATATTAGGAGAAAAATAAATAGGGACAAAAAGGAATACACCTTCTTTTCAGCTACACATGGTACATTCACAAAGATTGACCATGTAATAGGGCACAGAAATATTGCAAATAAATGCAAAAGAGCAGAAATAATAAATGTAACCTTCTCAGATCATAATGCAATAAAAATAATAATTAGTAAGGGCACCTGGACAGGCAAATCAAAAACTAATTGGAAATTAAATAATATGATTCTCCAAAACCAGTTAGTCAAAGAAGAAATCATAGAAACAATCAACAATTTCATTGAAGAGAATGACAATGATGAGACATCCTACCAAACCCTGTGGGATGCAGCCAACGCAGTACTCAGGGGGAAATTTATATCCTTGAGTACATATATTAACAAATTAGGGAGGGCAGAGATTAATGAATTGGGCATGCAACTCAAAAAACTAAAAAGCGAGCAAATTAAAAATCCCCAGATGAAAACTAAATTAGAAATACTAAAAATCAAGGGAGAAATTAATAAAATCGAAAGCAAAAGAACTATTGAATTAATAAATAAGACTAGAACCTGGTATTTTGAAAAAACAGATAAAATAGACAAAGTACTGGTCAATCTAATAAGAAAAAGGAAAGAAGAAAACCAAATTGACAGTATCAAAGATGAAAAGGGAGACCTCACCTCTAATGAAGGGGAAATTAAGGCAATCATTAAAAACTATTTTGCCCAATTATATGGCAATAAATATAACAATTTAGGAGATATGGAGGAATATTCACAAAAATATACATTGCCTAGATTAACAGCAGAAGAAATAGAATACCTAAATAATCCAATATCAGAAAAAGAAATTGAACAAGCCATCAAAGAACTCCCTAAGAAAAAATCGCCAGGGCCTGATGGATTCACAAGTGAATTCTATCAGACATTCAAAGAGCAACTAATCCCAATACTATACAAACTATTTGATATGACAAGCAAAGAAGGAGTCCTACCGAATTCCTTTTATGACACAAATATGGTACTGATTCCAAAGCCAGGTAGATCAAAAACAGAGAAAGAAAACTACAGACCAATCTCCCTAATGAGCATAGATGCAAAAATCTTAAATAGAATATTAGCAAAGAGACTCCAGCAAGTAATTAAGAATATCATCCACCATGATCAGGTGGGATTTATACCAGGAATGCAAGGATGGTTCAACATTAGGAAAACCATCCACATAATTGACCGTATCAACAGTCTAACAAATAAAAATCACATGATTATCTCAATAGATGCTGAAGAACCCTTTGACAAAATTCACCATCCATTCCTATTGAAAACACTGAAAAGTATAGGAATAGAAGGACCTTTCCTAAAAATAATAGACAGTATATACCTAAAACCATCAACAAGCATCATATGCAATAAGGATAAATTAGAAGCCTTCCCAATAAGATCAGGAGTGAAACAAGGATGCCCATTATTACCTCTATTATTCAACATAGTACTAGAAACATTAGGAGTAGCAATTAGAAAAGAAAAAGAAATTGAAGGTATCAAAATAGGCAACGAGGAGACTAAGCTATCACTCTTTGCAAATGATATGATGGTCTACTTAAAAAATCCTAGAGAATCAACTAAGAAGCTTGTAGAAATAATCAACAACTTTAGCAAATTTGCAGGATACAAAATAAATGCACATAAACCATCAGCATTTCTATATAATTCCAACACATCACAGCAGCAAGAGGTAGAAAGAGAAACACCATTTAAAATCACCGTAGACAATATAAAATCCTTAGGAATCTATCTACCAAAACAAACACAGGAATCATACGCTAAGAGATAGAAGGGAGGATCAGTGGAATAGACTTGGAGTTAATGACGTCAGCAAGACAGTGTATGATAAACCCAAAGAGCCCAACTTTTGGGACATGAATCCACTATTTGACAAAAACTGCTGGGAAATTTGGAAAACAATATGGGAGAGATTAGGTTTAGATCAACATCTCACCCCCTACACCAAGATAAATTCAGAATGGGTGAATGACCTGAATATAAAGAGGGAAACTATAAATAAGTTAAGTGAACACAAAATAGTATACCTGTCAGATCTCTGGGAAAGGAAAGATTTTAAAACCAAGCAAGAGTTAGAGAAAATTACAAAATGTAAATTAAATGGTTTTGATTATATTAAACTAAAAAGCTTTTGTACAAACAAAAACAATGTAGTCAAAATCAGAAGGGAAACAACAAATTGGGAAAAAATCTTTATAACAAAAAACTCTGACAGGGGTCTAATTACTCAAACATACAAGGAGTTAAAGCAATTGTATAAAAAATCAAGCCATTCCCCAATTGATAATTGGGCAAGAGACATGAATAGGCAATTTTCAGGTAAAGAAATCAAAAGTATCAATAAGCACATGAGAAAGTGTTCTAAATCTCTAATAATTAGAGAAATGCAAATCAAAACAACTCTGAGGTATCACCTCATACCTAGCAGATTGGCCAAAATGAAAGAAGGGGAGAGTAATGAATGCTGGAGGGGATGTGGCAAAATTGGGACATTAATGCATTGCTGGTGGAGTTGTGAACTGATCCAACCATTCTGGCTGGCATTTGGAACTATGCTGAAAGGGCTATAAAAAAATGCCTGCCCTCTGATCCAGCCATACCATTGTTGGGTTTGTACCCCAAAGATATCATAAATAAACAGACTTGTACAAAAATATTTATAGCTGTGCTTTTTGTGGTGGCAAAGAACCGGAAAAGGAGGGTATGCCCTTCAATTGGGGAATGGCTGAACAAATTGTGGTATATGCTGGTGATGGAATACTATTGCACTCAAAGGAATAATAAACTGGAGGAGTTCCAGGTGAACTGGAAAGACCTCCAGGAACTGATGGAGAGCGAAAGAAGCAGAGCCAGAAGAACACTGTACACAGAGACTGATATACTATGGTAAAATCGAATGCAATGTACTTCTTTACCAGCAGCAATGCAATGATACAGGACAGCTCTGAGGGATTTATGGTAAAGAATGCTACCCACATTCAGAGGAAGGACTGCAGGAGAGGAAACATATAAGAAAAACAATTGCTTGAACATATGGGTTGAGGTGGACATGATTGGGTATGTAGACTTGAAACTACCACACCAATGCAACTATCAACAATTTGGAAATAGGTCTTGATCAATGCCACATATTAAAACCAGTGCAAATGTGCATCGTCCATGGGTGGGGTGAGTTTGGGGTGTGAAGGGGAAAGCAAGAGCATGAATCATTTAACCATGTTAAAAATGAATATTAATAAATGTTTTTAAAAAAAGAAATTCAATAGCTGTTCAAAACCCCCAAAATATAAATAGTAAGGAAAGAAGAATCTATATGAAAATGCTTTACTATTATTACTACTATTCAATTTATTTGATAAAATCTGTTGCTAAAACTGGAAAGCTGTCTAATAGAAATTAGACACAGGCCAACATCTTTCACTATAAATTCAATAAATTACACAATAAATTCAAAATACATGTGATGAGTATTAAAGAACAACACTAAAAAAATTAGATTAGAATCAAGCTATAGATCTTTCGTAACTGTGGATAGGGGATGAATTCTTAACAAATCAAAGAATAGAGGAAATTACAATTGATAAAATACAGAATATGGAAAATATTTGTTACAAACAAAATTAATGCATCTCAGACAAAAACCAAATGCAAATGAATGGGAAAAATGTATCAAAAAGACTCTGATAAGAGTCTGTTATTCTAAATACAAAGATAATTAATGAGCTAAAGTCATTCCCCAATTGAGTGATTATGGACATGACCAAACAGTTCTTAGAGAATTGCAAAGAAATAACCATATGAAAGAACATTCCAAGTCTCTAATAATAAAAGAAATGCAAACCTGAGGTTTTATTTCACATCCAACAAATTGGCAAAAGTGAATGAGATGGGCAGAGTAAATATTCGACAAAAATGAATCATCCTGGGGGCAGCTGGGTAGCTCTGTGGATTGAGAGCCAGGCCTAGAGATGGGAGGTCCTAGGTTCAAATCTGGCCTCAGACACTTCCCAGCTGTGTGACCCTGGGCAAGTCACTTGACCCCCATTGCCTACCCTTACCACTCTTCCACCTATAAGTCAATACACAGAAGTTAAGGTTTTAAAATAAAAAAAAAATTAATCATCCTAATACAGTGGTTCTTAACCTTGGGTCCATGAATTTGTGTCTTGGGGTGTGTGTATTTATGTGTATGTATTAATATGTGTGTGCCTGTGTTTGTAGGGCAGGGTAAGAGGAAAAAAGGAGGGAAAGAGAAAAAATGGAGACAGAAAGATGTGGAAGAAGGAGAGAAGTAGTTTAGTATAATTGGCTTCTTTCATAATCCTGTGTTTTAGTCTGTGCATTTCAAAATATTATTCTGAGATGTCAATAAGTTTAATTAGACTGCCAATGGGGTCTATGGCTCCAAAATGTTTAGACCTCCAATGCTCATGCATTGTTTGTGGAACTCTTAATTGGTACAACCACCATGTATTATGTAAATAAAATGCCTAAAACATCTGTATTCTTCTTCTAGAGCTGTGATGGTGGACGTATGGTATCCATGCCAGAGATGGCATGCTGAGACCTCTCTGTGGAAATGCATGCCAAGGACCCAGTATGGGCATCTCAGCAGCACAGAGTTCACCACAGTTTCTAACTACAAAGCCAGAGGGAGGTGCAGACAGGCTGCTCCCCTCCCCCTTTCCCCAACCCTGACTACATTAATCAATCCCCTGCCCAGCAGTCCAATGGGAGTGCTTCCTCACTCCCCTGGGTGGAGTAAAGTGGGTGGGTCACAATGCAGCATATGCTCAGACAGCAAAGTCTGCAAGTCTATGATAAAGCTAATTCCTGTGATGGGGTTTGTGTGGAGTGAGAAATTAGTGTGTTATTCTCAAATATATTAGCAATATTAATATCTCCGAAATGAATTCATTTAAGAATGAATTCATTTAGGACCCCAGTAGGAGTTAGTAAGCAGGTTTCTTCAAGATAGCATCCTTTGCAGGACAAGATTGCCCTACCCCATTCAGAATACAATGGCTTCTTAATTACCTTTGGACTGAGTGAGACAGAAATAACTTATGTCTTTACTATCAGAAGCAACCGTGCCTTTACTATACAAAGTATTTTTGGGATTTGGGGATGTGTCTTTTGAGTTTGTACTTTTAAAATGTTCAAAATTGTAGTCTAGTGATTTAGGAATAAGTTTTATGAAACCAAAGCAAATCTAATAGCTTCTTCCCTGTTCTTTAACCCTTTCCCCAGTTTCTTTCACCAGCAATCTTGGGCTACTTTAATTTGCATTCTTAGTCCCCTCACTTGTTACTAGCCAGTTTAATTTACATTCAAAGGGGTGACTGTCTGAGGGATAACCTGTGAGCTAGAAGCTCTGGAAAACACAATAGTGGCTTGTTAGAGTTAGCCATCTCCCAATCAGCCTTGCATCCAAAATGAGTCATAAACTGTTCTGGGTTTGAATTCAGATTAAAACCTGACTTCAACCCTTGATCATTTACTAAAACGGTTGATTTGGAGCATGCCACCTTGGAACGCTGGACTATGTTGGGGTGAATGTGTCAGGATGATGTCATTTAACATGAGGGTTATATTTTCCTATAAATAAGGGGTTTTCCTGTAAGCTGGAGCTTTTTTGTATTTTTTTTTCTCACCACCTTTTTCTTTCTCTCCTCTCAATAATGCATTGAATTTGAAATGGCTTCCTGGTTCCTTGAACAGTGGCTAAAGAGGGTGTACTTTGAAATTTTCAAGGTCCCCTCAATTTCCACTTCACACAGGTTGAAGAAGAGATAGGTTTGAGGGGATCATAGAGCAGTGCTTGAGCTCCTTGCCACTCCCTCTCCCAAAGCCTGACTCACTCACCCAGCAGTCCAATAGGAGTGCTTCCTCCCTTCCCTGGGTATAATAAGGGGGTTTAGCAGGGTGCACCTGGCACTCAGTAGGAGGAGGGGCATGGGGAGGCACTTTGTGATGGGTGTAATAATGGGAAAAATTAGATATTATATAGATATATATATTTAAGGTGTGGTCACCAGGAATCAATAATTCAGATTGATTCCATAATTAAAATAGACCCAAGTCAGGATCGGTTTTATGGTAGTTCATTTACAGTTAGGAAGGTAGAATGTAAGGCAATAGAGAGAGGGTTAAAAAGCTAATTAAACTAGACTACAAGCCATAAGGCCTTAACAATCAGAGAGGCGAGAAACCTACTTGAGGTAGAGAGTCTGGAAACACCAAGGTAGGCCAAGGAAGTCAGCCTAACTTAGCAATGTGACAATTCAGAGGGGAAGCTGCCTGAGGTCTCATCCGAGATCCTTCAGCACCAAGTTCAAAGCGGGAACTCCCTCCACAGGAAGTTACCAACATACTTGAAGAGATAGCATCTTTCATCACTTCCTGGGGGTCCACCTCTAATTCAAGTGGACAAATGGCAGCCTCTGTACTGTTTTGTACTGCCCAAAGGGCAGTCCCTTGTTCTTGATTTGTTACTTGTTGTCACGTGTGGGTAACTCATCTCCCCTCCCCACTAAGGGAGGTGGGGATGACATTATCTCTGGTGGCTAGAGTTTTAACTATGAATGGGCTTGAACTAATTCCATTTACACAATCCCCTCTGATGATCATATTGGATGCCTACTCACGCCAAGTGATCATTTTACATAATCATCTTATACCCACAAAGGTCTTCTAACTTCAATAGTTAGAAATAAGAGGGGAATGGAAGAGAGAGAAGGCAAAACCAATGTTTGCTAAGCGTATTGACAAGAAACCAATTAGGGGCAGTCCCCTATTGGCATAAAATGTACATTCAAAGTAATTATTCAAACCCCATCAGTTCAATCAGTTGTACCCCAAAGTTCATTCTGGATCTCTTGATGCAACAAACTCCATCAGTTCAATCAATTGTGACCCAAAGTTCATTCTGGATCTCTTGATTAAATGTAGATTCTTCAGGCATCTCTCTGCAAACAGTTCATTCTCTGGATTAAGGAATCAGCAAGCTTCTTCCCTGAGAATTTCTCTCAAACAAAATCAAAAAATTAAATCTTGGATTTAATAAAAATACAATTAAATCTTGGATTTTATAAAAATACAATCCCCCCTGACATGGGTATTTAAAAAAGAAATACCCAGATCAGCTCAGGATACATGGTTGAGTTATGGGGTTGTATGAGTCAATTCAAAAGAAAAAACAAAAGTATAAAAAAGAAAATCAAGTAGAAGAAAATTGAAACTTTGGGAAAAAGGAAAACATTAAAATCAGAATCAAAATATCAAAAGCTATGTATATAAAATTTCTGAATGAAAATAATTTCATAACAGGCCCTTGTATTAGGGTCCAATTAATATAATTTCCATCCTACTAGTCTGTAGGACACAATGTAGTAATACCACACTTACCCATTTGCAGCCAAGACTGCAGGAAGTTGCCATTCTATAAGAAAGAAAAAAGGACAGGATTTATATGCAAGGGAAGTGCCTGTCATTCCCTTCACTCTCAGGAATATATGGGTGAGCCAGATGATGGCCAACCTGCGGTACCTGACTGGCAGTGTAGTTCAAAGAATCCTACAACTTAACATATGTTAAACATCGCAACTTCAGTTCTTACACTGAGTTCAAGTCCTTAGTATTGGCATGGGAGTACCTCAATCCCACCTGTATTTGTTTGATCTTTTTGATCTTGTGCTCCTCGGCACTGTGCAGATTTTCTCATCAATCCCATTGGGATTGGTCGGTTGGTCTCCATGACCTTGTGCTTTCTTAGCACTATTAACGGCTCTTGTGTTCCCTTCTCCTGGAATCAGACAGAAGCATTAATCACAGTCCTATAACATTTAACAATACATGGCAGATTCCCAAAGTCTAAAGCCTTATGAGTAAGCAGTAATGTTACAGCAAATATATATATTAAAATTATAGCACTGCAAAAAATAAAAAAAAGAAATGAGAAAAAGGGGGGGAAATCAACTATTCTATTAAAAGATAATGGGGGGAAGCTGGGTAGCTCAGTGGATTGAGAGTCAGACCTAGAGATGGGAGGTCCTATGTTCAAATCTGGCCTCAGACACTTCCCAGCTGTGTGACCCTGGGCAAATCACTTGACTCTCATTGCCCACCCTTACCACTCTTCCAACAAGGAGCCAATACACAGAAGTTAAGGTTTTTAAAAAAAAGATAATAGGAAAAGCAATAAGAAAATTAAAAATAAATTCAGCCACTTCTCCCTGAGGCTAAAACCTGCTAAAGCTATGTGCCTTCTTCTTTGGGCAAAATGGCGGCTTAATTCTTGCTGGCCCCACCAGGCTTTAGCTTCTATCTTAAGATTTTAAAACTAGAGACACGTGGAGTTTTGGAACAAAAAGTAGAAAACAAGGCTAAGACCCAATTTTAGGCTAAAAAATTTACTCTCCCTACTAATACCCTGAGTTTAGTGCCTTCTGCTTTGGTGAGGAGCCTTCATGCCAGCATTTGGTGATCTTTGATTTTCAAAGACTATGATACTATTTTTCATTGGTTTTATATCTTATATACCTAAAATGTTATAATTGTTAAATTTTCCATTTTTTATCCCTACAAGTGATTTTGATGATTATACTTTGCAATATAATTTGAGATATAACACATGACCCTTACCTTTTTCCTTTTAATCTTTTTTCTCCTGAGATTTCTTACTTTTAATTACTACTAATGAATTATGTTATTATTCTGTACATGTCAACATGCTTATTCCTTAATACTTTATGAATTTTGGCTTTGTGTCTGTAAAGTTTTAAAAAAATTTTTTTGGCTGTAATCTGTAAAGTAATTTAGTATAATTATCATTTTTACTACATTAACATAGCCCCAAAATGAATATTTATCAAACTCTTCAAGACTGTAAAGAGTATCTTAGAGTTCTGTGTAGGGCTGGATAAGTTTTATCTCATATATTTAATATACTGTTGCTTCTTTGCCAGTATTGAACTCATTATTTTTTGTATCAATATTCATTAGAAATAATGGCTTAATTCTTCAACTGAAAAATGGTCAAAGGATATGAACAAGCAATTTTCAAATTAAGAAATCAAAGTCATCAGTAATTATATAAAAATGTTCTAAATTACTCTTGATTATAAAAATGAAAATTAAAATAACCCTGAGGTACCACTTCATACCTATCAGATTGGCCAATATGGCAGTAAAGGAAAGTGGTAAATGTTGGAGGGGATGTGGCAAAATTGGGACAGTAATGCATTGTTGGTATAGTTGTGAACTGATCCAACCATTCTGGAGGGCAATTTGGAACTATACCTAAAGGGATAAAAAAGTGTGTGCCTTTTGATATAGTAATACCACTACTGGGTTTGTAACCCAAAAAGATGATTAAAAAAAGGGAAAAGGAGCTACTTGTACAAGACTATTTATAGCTGTTCTTTTTGTGGTGGCAAAGAATAGGAAATTGAGGGGATATCCATCAGTTGGGGAATGGCTGAACAAATTATGGCACATGTTGGTAATGGAATACAATTGTGCTATATGAAATGATAAGCAAGATGATTTTAGAAAAAGCTGGAAAAAGCTCTGTGGGAGCTGATGCAGGGTAAAATAAGCCAAACTGAGAGAATATTGTACCTGAAAACCACAATATTGGACAATGATTATGTGTGAAAACTTGACTACTCAGTAACGCATTGAGCTGGGACAATCTTGAAAGACTTTTGCTCGGGAATCCTCTCTACCTCTAGAAAAAGAACTGTTGGAGTTGTCTTTCACATCAATGTATTTATGTTTTTATTTTGGGGTTTTGATTATGTTTGATTACATATGATTACATCAATGACTAATATAGAATTATGTTTTGGATGACAATAAAAAATTTTAAAATAAAAGAATTTAAAATTAAAAAAAAAAAGATTCTGCCACTCCTCCCCCAGGAATAATGACTAGTGGATTATTTCCCCCCACCCCCACCTTTGCTTTATCTCTCCTTGGTTAAAGTTATTAAGAGCATAGTTTTCTAATAGAAAGAGTTTGGTAAGATGACTTCTTTCTTTAGTTTTAATTTATGAAATATTAGAGATATTTTAAAATATTCAGAGAATACAATTGTAAATCCATTTTGTTCTGGTGTTCTTTTTTCTTTTCTTTTAGTTTACTTATGACTTGCTAAATTTGTTTTTATGATTGGACTACTTAAACTTTCTATTGCTGGTTCTGTTGATCAGGGCATTTTATATTTCTATAGTCATTAATTTAATTTACTTTTTCAATTTTTGATATAATTTGGCAGCAGATTTAATTAATTTCATTTCCCTCTTCACTTGGGCATTCTCTTTTTGTATTTTTCAAGTATAGTAATCTGATATCCCCCCTTTTCCCAGAAAGTAGATGACTATTTTGTAAATTTATAAAACTACATAGTTTCTGCTTTTAGCAATCACTTCTTTTTTCTCCTTATTTTCTTGGATTTTCTAGATATTTTTACTTAGTGCTTAAAAATCTGTTGCTTTTTGAGGATAAAAATTGAGTTGTAGGATCAGTTCTTTAATATAAAATTACCAAAATAATTATAATTATCTCATTGACAAATATTTAGAGATTAACTGTTTTCCAAAAATTTTTTAACTTATTTCCAAGATTAACTGTTTTCCAAATAAACTGGTATATATTTTCATCTTTTTTTATTTGATTTGATGAAAATTTTTAAATTTTACTTGATGAATTTATTGTTGTTTTTTATTCTTTTAATCAAAATGCTTTAGGATTATATTATTGTCACCAGATAAATGTGACTCCATTTTTCAAATAGTATTTCCTTGATAATAAATTTTACTGCATTGTGGAGAGAGTTTAATATTTCTGCATTTGTTTCCAATTCATTTATCATCCAGTATATGCTTGATATTTGTATATTTGCTAAACACAACTAAGATATGAAAATTCCTTTTAACTCCTATTCAGTAATCTCCATAGTTATATCTTGTTTAAATTTTCCAAAATTCTTTTCAGTATTCTTAGCTTCTTTCTTCTTCATCTGTTTGTTGTTATTATTATCTGTAACATTGCTGTCCCTACCTATTATGTTTTTACTTGAAATTACCTTAGACTTTCCTCTAAATATCTACTAATTTTTAAAATTATATATAACATGGAAAAATTTACTTGGCAGACTTATGGATAGGGGAAGAATTAATCAAAGAACATAACATTAGAAAACATTACAAAAATGAAATGGATAATTTTGATTCCATTAAATTAAAAAAATTGTACAAACAAATTCAATGCAAACAAGAATGAAGGGAAACAACAGATTTTTGGGGAAAGTCATAACAAGTTTCTGGAAAAGGTCTTATTTGTCAAATATATAGAGAATTTAGTAAAATTTATAAGAACATATAAGCCTTCCTTAATTGAAAAATGTCAAATGAAATGAACAGGCAGTTCTCAGAGGAAGGAATTAAAACTATCTATAGTCATATGAAAAAAATGTTCCAAATCACTATTGGTTAGAGAAATGCAAATTAGAACAACTCTGAGATACCACCTCTCACCTATCAGATTGACTAATATAACCAAAAAAGAAAATAATAAATGTTGGTGGAGATGTGAAAAAATTGAAACATTAATACATCATTGGTGGAACTTGATCTGATACAACCATTCTGGAGAGCAATATGGAACCACATTTAAAAAGCTATAAAATAACCAGTGGAAATGCTCATAGGCCAGGGGTGGGGGGAGGACGAGGGGTGAAGGAGAAAGTAGGAGCATGAATCATGTAACCATGTTAACTTTTCTAAAAAATGAATATTAATAAATGTAAAAAAAAAAGCTATAAAATTATGCATACTCTTTGACCAGCAATGCCACTCCATTGAGTCTATTTCTCAAGGAAATCAGAGTAAAGGGAAAAGGAATGAGCTATAAAAAATATTTTTAGGAGCTCTTTTTGTAATGGCAAAGAACTAGAGGATTCAGGGTTGTTCATCATTTGGAGAATGGCTGAACATGTTGTGGTATGTGGTTGTAATTGAATACTATTGTGCCATAAGAAATGACAAACAGAATGAGCTCAGAAAAGCCTGAAAAGATTTATACAAACTGATGCATAGTGAAGTGAGCAAAACCAGGAGAACAATGTATAAACTGTAACAGAAACATTATATAATAATCAACTGGGAAGAACTAAACTATCATCAACAAAGCAAGTTCCCAAGACACATGATGAAAAATGCTATCCACAGCCAAAGAAGAAACTGGTGGAGTCTGATTGCATATCAAAGCATGCCATCTTCCACTTTATTTCCTTCATGAGTTTTTTATTGTATATGTAATATATGTCTTCTGTCATGACATGAACATTATAGAAATATGTATCACATTAAAGCACCGGTATAACCTAAAAACTCTACTGCCTTGGGGCAGTAGGATGGGGGGAGAGAAAGAGAGAGAGAGAGAAAATCTGAATCCTAAATGTCAGAAAAAACAATTGTCAAAAATTGTTTCTATATGTAACTGAAAAATATTTTAAATTATGTATGCTGCCTTAAAACTTGTAATTACCTTGTTTATTTATTTTAACTGAGCCTATTTGTACCATTAACTTGTTTAAGATCCTAATTTTCATTCCCAATTTCTGAAAATTCATCTGAGTTACAATCTATTCTTCTCTGATCCTTATTTTTTACTCTTAGAATCTTTATGTTTTAAATGTTTATTGTAAACTTTTTTTTTAATTTTGCCACCCTCTAAGTTTTTTTTCTTTTTTTTACTTTGATTTTTGGAATAATATATTCCAAATTATTTCTTATTTAAAGTAGTCATAGCATAGTCTTGGTATGATCCTGACTATTCTTGGTACATGAATCTTTTCTTTCTCTCTGGCTTCGTACAAGGTATTTTTGGGTATATTTTTAATTTTGACTTGAAAATGCCATCAAATATATGGAATTCCTGGACATTTTAAATTGAGGACACTTTTTTTTTATTAGATTATGAGTGGATTCTTAATAATTTTTTTTGTTTTTTCATAGATCTAAATAGTTTAATTATTTCTTCACATGTGGTATATGAGTCTTTTTTTAAAACTGTGGTTTTCAGGATATCCAGAGATTCTTAAGTTATCTATATTTTACCCATTTTCCAGCTCAGTTTTTGGTAATAGATATCTTGTTAATTCTTTTAATTTTTCAGCATTTTGGCCTTGTTCTAGAATTTTATGTTGTCTCATGGAATAATTAAATTCCATTTGCTACATTCTCTATATTTTAGAGAGGCTGCTACTTGGATTAGGTTTTCCATCTCCCACTTTACAATACTTATTCTCTTTCCATACTGCCCACACCCCCAATCTCTAATTATATTTTACTTCATTAACTTCTGTCAGCCATTCTTGGTGCCTGTGTGGTTAAAGAATGAAGGTAGCAAAAGAACCAACTCCAAATAAATTCCTGAGAGAAAAAAACAAACAAAACTGCAGAACAGACCAAAGCTGTGGGTTCTCCCTCTGTTTAAGACCTTCCATCATCCTTTACTCCTATAGCCTTTATAAGACTGGAGTCATCTCCAAAACCCATGTGGCTGCTGTAATTCTAGGTGATAAATGAGAATTACTCATATTGTAGTTTTCTAGGAAGATCTTCCTTTCTGCACCAGAGGAGGCCTATGAATCCAACCAGATCTGAAGCCTAAGGAAAAAGGAAAGGTGAATCTAGAAGGGCCATGAAACTTGGAGGTGTAAGAGATGACAGGCACAGGCTAGAGGGAGAACTGCTGGCTCACAGACTGTGAGGGTGAGATGGGTATAGAAGAATCAGTAACTTAAGCAGGCTCTCCCCACAAGATGTCACAGGCCCTGGTGCTCCCAGTTGAGGGTAAAAGTATTCCCACAGGAAGAGATATTTCTGGTTAAAAGGTGAAGTCCACTATCAAGGATAAATGGTAAAATCAAAATGGGCTCACAAAGCTGAACTTCAAAACCAACTGCCAGTCTTGAAAATGGGATATGAAGATTCCTTCAGGATAAGTCTGTTGATGTTGGCCTTCTTAATTGAAATGTTCAAACATTATCTGAAACTATGAATAAAACTTTTTTAATAGGTTGAAACATCTTTATAACAAAAAACTCAAATAAAGGTCTAATTACTCAAATATATAAAGAGCTAAATCAATCGTACAAAAAATCAAGGCATCCCCCAATTGATAAATGGACAAAGGACATGAATAGGCAATTTTTAGATAAAGAAATCAAAACTATCAATAAGCACTTGAGAAAGTGTACTAAATCTCTAATAATTAGAGAAATGCAAATCAAAACAACTCTGAGGTATTGCCTCACACCTAGCAGATTGGGTAGAATGACAACAAGGGAGAGTAATGAATGTCGGAGGGGATGTGGCAAAACTGGGACATTAATGCATTGCTGGTGGAGTTGTGAACTGATCCAACCATTCTGGATGGCAATTTAGATCTATGCTCAAAGGACTTTAAAAGACTATCTGTCTTTTGTCTTTTGATCCAGCCATAGCATTGCTTGGATTATACCCCAAAGAGATAATAAGGAAAAAGACCTGTACAAAAATATTTATAGCCATGCTCTTTGTGGTGGCAAAAAATTGGAAAATGAGAGAATGTCCTTCGATTGGGGAATGGCTGAAAAAATTGTGGTATCTGTTGGGGATGGAATACTTCTGTGCTCAATGGAATAATGAACTGGAGGAATTCCATGTAAACTGGAATGACCTCCAGGAATTGATGCAGAGTGAAAGGAGCAGATCCAGGAGAACGTTGTACACAGAGACTGATACACTGTGGTACAATTGAACATAATGGACTTCTCTACTAGCAGCGATGCAAAAATTCAGAGCAAGGCTGAGGGATTTATGAGAAAGAAAACTAGTCACATTCAGAGGAAGAACTGTGGGAGTAGAAACACAGGAGAAAACCAACTGCTTGAAGACATGGGCTGATGGGGATATTATTGGGGATGTAGACAGTAAATGATAACTCTAGTTCAACTATCAATAATATGGAATTAGGTCTTGATCAATGATACATGTAAAAGCCAATGGAATTGTGTGACAGCTAAGAGGGGATGGGGGGTTTGGGGGAGAAGGAAAGAACATGAAACATATAACTAGGGGGAAATATTAAAAATAAAAATAAAAAAATATAACAGGGTGTAACAAATAAGAAAAGGAGAAGTTTATAAGGGATGAGGATTAGGAGGTCTCTGTCAACTAACAGCTAAGATTTGGATCTGGCTTTGCCCAAGCTTGGGCAAAGCCCTTTTCACATTTCTTTTTTCCCTTTCCTTCTCTATTGCTCAAGTACCTAACTAAATAAGTAAATGAGTAAGCATTAGCTGGATTTTAGCTGGTGTTGATTGTAGATTTGTAAAGATGATGTTTAGTCTTAAATAACTGTTTATAGGATCTTATAGCAGCTGTAGAAAGCAGGTCAATGAGAGACAGTCTGGATTAGATGATATACAGAATAGCAGGGTAAGATACAAGGAAATTTCTGATAAGAGGTATAACTAAGGCCTAAGGAATATCTAATTCACACCACTCTCCACCCTAGTACCCCTAAACCCAGAATGTCTGCTCTGCTTGGGGGACTCCACCCTTATATATCCTGGTTCTAACTGTCCTCACCTGCCTTTAGCATTTTGGGGTTCCTGAGTATGTACCTCACTTGGCCTTCTATCTTACAGGGGTCAAGAAAGCAGGAAAGAGAGAAGACTAGAAATACACCAGTGATTAAAACAAATCAATAGGCCACAGGAGGAAATCAGTAGCCAGTGGAAGAATTAAGAGGAAGGTGGAGAAAAGACTCAAATGTGAAAATTTCTTCAAGCAATTTTCTGAAGGACACAGTTACAAAAGAACTGTGGAACCCAAAAGAGTAGGCTGGGTAAACCAGACCCTGTTCCAGTGGCCACTCAAAGCTTCTCTACTACAACTTTCCATTTGGCTGACCTCAGTCTCTGAGTGAAACAGACAAATCTGGACATCTGAGAGGACAGAGAATAGGCTACAGGGGCAATGAGAGAAGTGTAATAGCAACAGAGTTCTGGAAGGGAAAGATTTGGTAGGGAACACCTTTTCAGAAGAAGGGATAGCTATGGAGAAATCAATAGTGATTGATTAGGACAGGGAACACCTGATTCAGAAGGAAAAATAAGCAAGCAGAAAAAAAATCATAGTGCCCAAGATAGGATGAAGACATAACAATAATAGCAACAATAGCTAATAGTTATTGTGTCTTAAGGTTTGCCAGGTCTATAATTTCATTTGATTTTTTTACAATGACCCTAAAGTGGTAGGTACTCAACAAAGTCAATAAAGGCCCTTAAATGAAGTTATTTCACAAACTGAAGGTAGGATGTTGAACAGCAATTAAAGAATTTTTGGCAGCCAGTGGAAAGAGAGAATAGTGATGAGATAATATTTGCCAAGCACTCAACACAGAACCTAGCACATAGTAGGGAGAATAGAGATGCTAGATATTATTATTAGTATTATTAGTGTTAATTAGAAGAAAATATAAAAGAAAAAAGGACAAAACTTAGGGCTCTTGAAGAAACCAGGCAGGCTAACCAGAAATAACCTGATTTAGAAGAAAAGCTAGTGGACAGGTATAACCATGTCATCCCCCAACCCCAAATTCTCTGCTTCTGTTTCTCTC
The DNA here is from genome assembly GCF_016433145.1 of Gracilinanus agilis. Lineage (NCBI taxonomy): Eukaryota > Metazoa > Chordata > Mammalia > Didelphimorphia > Didelphidae > Gracilinanus > Gracilinanus agilis. Next base: position 12,891,507 of record NC_058135.1, on the reverse strand, counting down.
TGTGTCTCTCTGTCTCTCTTTGTCCCTGTGTCTCTGTGTCTGTTTGTCTGTCTGTCTGTGCATCTCCCCCTCTCTGTCTGAAAACTTCTATTACCTTTAATGTTCAATGGAAATTCTATTTGCCATTTGAAGCTATTCATAACCAGGCTAAACCCTACGTTTGCAGCACTCCTTTCCACAAACTCTATGGTCCAGCTATACAAGCCTTTTTCTTGCTCTTCACAAAAGATACCTCTCCCTCTCTTATGTCTATGCACTGCACATGCCTAGAAAACCATCTCTCCTCACCTCTGCCTTTTACACTTCCTAGTTCTAAGATTTTGCTCAAGTAGCACCTTCTACAGGTATCTTTTTCTGATCCCCCAGCTGCAAAGGTCACTCCTTTCTCTCCCTCACCCCCAATACTTTTTTCTTTGTATTTTGTATACCTATTGTCTCCTCTGGTAGAATGCAGTTTCCTTTAGGGCATAGAAACTGTTTCATTTTCATCTTTGAATCCTGAATGTTTGCTACTTAGAAGTAGCAAGGTACTTGTTACTTATTAAACACTTTATAAATGCTGGTGGATTGATTGAAATAAAAAGAGACAATCTGTTATCAGCAAATCTTCTTAAAAAGACAACTATGGGTCAGAAATGGGAAAAATAGGCAGAAGAAAGTAAGAATTGAACAAAAACAAGTAAAAAATTCTTCAAGATGGAAAGAAGACATGAAGAAGCTGCATGCTACAAAGAAGAGAACACAGACTGTAGAGACAGGATTTGAGTTCAAAGCGTACCTTTGAGGCAGAGGATAGCCAAGATGGTGAAGATCTTGAGTCAATGAAATATGAGGATTGGTTGAAGGAACTTCACAAGTTAGCCTGGAAAAGAGAAGATTCAGTGGTGGAGTTAGGGGAAAATTCAAGTACTTGAAAGACTGTAATGTGAATAGATTTGATCTTTTTGTCCTAGAGGAAAGAACTAGGTCTCCAAGTAAAGGTAGGATAACTGCTTGTCAGTCATGCCACAATGAGCATTCCTTTGCTCAATGGCAGCTGATTGTTGTTGTTGTTGTTCAGTTGTGTCCAACACTTCATGATCCCATTGGGATTTTCTTGGGAAAGATATTGGAGTGGTTTACCATTTCCTCCTCTAGCTCATTTTACAGATGAGGAATGGAATTAAAAAGGGTTAGGTTCAGTGCCTTGTCCATAGTCACATAGCTAGTAAGTGTCTGAGACTATATTTGAAATCAGAAACATGAGTTTTCTTTTCTCCAGATTCAGCACTCTATCAATTGGGCCACCTAGTTGCCCTATCCAACTCTAAATTTCAGATGTTGTTTGATTCTTTTATTCTGTGACAACCCATATAACCCTATGTATGCCACTAAATTCACCTGGTACTCAGTTTCTTCATCTCTAAAACAAAGGGTTTGAACTAGATGGCCTCCAAGGTCCCTTTCACTTTTTCATCAATAATCTATGATCCTATTGTAAGATTTCTACAAAACTAAATACTGAATGTAAACAAAGTATATAAGGAGCCTGAGGATTCTAAATTTTCTAGGAAAAAAATCATGAAAAAGGATACCTAAATGCTAGATTCCAGGAATCATATAGATATATTATTTAGAAATATTAGAAGATGGCAAAGGTCAGTTCAAGAGAATCCACAGAACACCATTAGAATGAAACTTGAAATAGAAATTATCCAGAATTTTTCAGGCAGTAAGGAGAAGAAAAAGCCCTTAAAATTTCAAACTAACCCAGTTAGGACAGCCCAAAGATGGGAGGTCCTGGATTCAAATCTGGCCTTGGATATTTCCTAACTATGTGACCCTGGGAAAGTCACTTCACTTCCACTGCCTAGCCCTTACCACTTTTCTGCCTTAGAACCAATACACAGTATTGATTCTAAGATGGAAGGTAAGGGTTTAAAAATTTAAAAAAAAAAGATTTAAAAAATAATTCCCTCATTAAAAAACCCATATTGGGGGCAGCTGGGTAGCTCAGTGGATTGAGAGCCAGGCCTAGAGATAGAAGGTCCTAGGTTCAAATCCGGCCTCAGACACTTCCCAGCTGTGTGACCCTGGGCAAGTCACTTGACCCCCATTGCCCACCCTTACCAATCTTCCACCTATCAACCAATAGACAGAAGTTAAGGGTAAAAAAAACCCCATATTATTAGTGTTTAACTGAATGTTTTTCTGATGGGTGGTAGTGTTGTTGAAAACTGGTAACCCAGGAAATATGAAGAGAGAAAAAATATCTTGTCTTATTGCTTTAGCTAACATTTCTAGTACAACATTGAATAATAATAATGATAATGGATATCCTTGCTTCATCCTTGATCTTATTGGAAACATTTTTAATTTATATCCATTATAGATAATATATGCTGTTGGTTTTTTAAAGATAATTCATTTATTATGGCTATGATCCTTGTTGATTTCTGTTTCTCTATCCATTTCCCATTTTTATGCATCAGTGTGTTTGATGGATACCATATGAAATGGAACAATTGATGAAACCCCCCAAATGCAGAAGATCTAAGGCACTGTGGGATTATTTCTATTGATTTCAAGTTAGTGTTGCCAGAGTGAGATTTTTAATTGGGAGTACAACTATATGTACACACACACACACACACACATATATATATATGAAAATGTATATATATATATATGAAAATGTATATATATATATATATTTACAAAAAAAAGATAAATTAGAAATAATTGAGGAGTAGCAGGAACAATAAAGGGTACTCTTTGGTCAGCTATGGCTACAAGTAACCTAATGGGAGCATTGTTATTGTCTGCATGAAGTTGGTGCTGGATGGTGAGAACTAGGATTTGATAAGGATGGGGAAACTATCTGTGGTCCAAAAGCACAATCTAGGGACCTTTCTTTGAGCAAATCCCTAAAGAGCTCCAATCAGACACTTTCCAGTGTGATGACTTCAGTGTAAGTTCTGGGAAATGTTCATAAAGCTGGAACAGTGAGGCAGAAATCCAATTTTTTTGTTTATGATTTTTATTTTAATTTAGAAGAAAAATAATAATGTGTTACACATGGAAAGGATTTCCCTAATTGTTTCCATTAGAAGGGACCCAAAGGAGATATTTTAGCTAATTAAATCAAGCAGGAGTACTTTCTTGAGCCTGATCTATAGCAGTGCATCACCAACTGGGGTATAGACTGGCTATAATAAAAGCTGAAAGCCATATTAAAATTAAAAGGGTCAGTACTTTGATTTATGGGCCAAAAGGATGTGGGATCGAAAAAGTGATGTACTTGTCTTCCTTAGGAGATATGATTGCAAAGAGTCCATAGTTCTTTCACTTCTTGTTCTACATTGGACTCTACTTTTCCATCCCTGTTTGGAAAAACTCAACTCTAGCCTTGGAGGGGGAGCTAGGAGTTGTGTAGTGTTGGTAAGAAGTAAGGAGATAACAGTGTTCTTGTCCATTTTGGCACCTCATTTCTTTCATATGTCAAATACTTAAGGGGGAAAACATTTGGGATTTTTTTGAAAATGTGTCTCCTCATGTATAATAAGTGAGTTTCTTTCAAGCTTGATCTAAATGATATTAAGAATTTATCAATGTTTTGCTGGAATTTGCTTATGGAGAGATTTCCTCTATTTGGTGCAAGGTACTGGCCTTCCTCTATAGTGTTAACCTTGCCCATGTACTTGCACAGATTCACCAGAGAGGATCCACTCAAGGAGCTTGCTCCTTCTCCAAGAATTTTAATAATTCAGGGTACAAGTAGAGCTTTGTGGCTGTCCATCTGTTATCCCCTTTTCTCTTGACTGCTCTTTTTTCCCATATGTTTTCTCAATTTCAACTCAACAAATATTGATGAAGCATCTATTACTGTGTATCCTATGATATGTGCCAGAGGCATGGAATAAAAAAGACAAACAGGACACTATTCCTTCCCTCAAGGACTTTGCATTCTACTAGAACATAGTTAAGAAAACACAATGTTACACAAAGTGCTTTCAAAAGGAAGAGGAAACTAATGATGTGGCAAAGAATAAAGAAGATCTAAGATGAATTTGAGGACTTTGTCTTACATCAAATAGTATGGTAAGATGGGAATAGTAGACTAATGTCTTACTTCCATGCAAGTTAATGAAAGTTTTTCCTTGATTTTGATTTTTTCATTCAAAAACTGTTGGTTCATATCTTTGACCATTTATCAATTGGAGAATGGATCATAGTCTTATTATTTGACAAAATTATATATTTTAGATATGAGATGTCTATGTAAGAAACTGTCTACAAAATTCTGCCCCCCTCCCAATTTACTACTTTTCTTTTAATTTTGGATACAGTAGTTTTGTCTATACAAAATTTTTAATTTAATGTATTAAAAATTATCCATTTTTGTAGTAAGCTGTAAATAAACCATTTGATGTGTAAATCCTATCAGATCCAGCTATAATTGATGATTATAACCAATTTATAACTTCTTTCATTATTCAAAGTTTTCCTGTGTAATAAATCATTTTAATTTAAAGAAAAGGGGGATTATGTGGGAAACCATTAAGAGAAATTAGAATCTCAAGTAGATATTTTTATCTGGACCCCATCAAAAGATCAACACAGACTAGCAGAGCCGTGTGTTGACCTTTTCTCCCTACAAATAGGTATGAGACTGGAATGGGCTATCTAAGATAAAAATCTGAGATTCCTCTTTTGATTCCTTTCATAATTCACACCTTTCTTTAAAAAGCAATATAGTCTTATTGAAAAAAAGCTTTGGGCTCTCAGTACTCCAGCAGGAGGAGGGTTAACACTGTTCCCCTTTGGCCAAGAATGCAGCTGCCTGGTACAGCCAAGGCTGAACCCTTAGCAGGGGCATTTTGCCCAGAATTCAAGTAAAATAATGAATTTCAAAAAATATTGTTTAATACCATCAAGGCTGAGAAATTCAGGAACTTTCCATCCTAACAAAATGCCCCAGACTTCACTTAATGATAACACATTGTTGATAGTTTAGCATAGGTTTTATCTACACCTTGAAGCTTCTAAGGCTTTTGTTTTGACTATGGTAAAAATAATGCTCTGTGTAATTGTGGGAAACTTTCTTGGGCTTTTGGGGGAAGGGGATCTTTAACTTTCTATATAATAAGCTGGTGACTCCATTGTACCTTGGAGCACTTTGAGCTAACAAGCCGTGCTTCCAATCTGTTTCATTCTTTACATCTGACGACCACCCTAGGCCACTCAGATAAGTCTCTGGTTATAGGATCTCTATACATTTTATATATTATAGTCCTTTCTGTCTCTTGTTGATTCATAAATTCTTCTCCCATCCATAAATTAATATGCTTTATGTTCCCTGTTTCTCTCTTTTGTTCACAATACCTCTCTTTATACTTAGGTAATATATCCATTTTTATTTTATCTTGGTACATGGTATAAGATATTGTCCTATATCTAGTTTCTGCCAAACTGTGTTCACGTTTTTCCATCAATTTTTACCAAATACTGAATTCATATTAAAAAAACAGAATGTTCCCTTTGTCAAGTACAATACTATAATCTTTTATAACTGTTTGTTATATGTATATTCTCTTCTACTACCTACTTTTCTGCTTCTTAGCGAATATAAAATAGTTTTCATAATTTATAATAAAGTTTGAAATCAGATGCTTCCAGATCTCCTTCCTTAATTTTTTTATTATTTCCTTTGATATTCTTGACCTTTTGTTTTTTAATGAATTTTGTTATTAATTTTTTCTAGTTAATTAAAATATTTTTGGTAATTTCATTGGGATGGTATTGAATGAATAGACTAGTTAAAAGTAGGATTTACATTTTAATTATATTGGCTCTACCTATTCACAAATAATATTTCTCAATTATTTAAATCTGATTTTATATTCATTTTAATTTTTACAATATAAAGTAATGCAAAGGGAAGTGAGCAGAATCAGGAGAAAATGTGGCCCACAGTAACAACAACAACTTATGATGTGAATGACTTAACTATTATCAACAAAGCAAGGATCCATTACAACTCTGAGGGACTCATGATGAAAAAGAATATCCAATGCCATAGAAAGAACAGATGGAATCTGAATGAAGATTGAAACATACCATTCTTCACTTCATTTCCTCCATGAATTTTTCTCTAGTGTAAACAATATGTGTCATGTCACAAAATGATGAGTGGGGAAATATGTATGATATGATAATATATGTACAATCATATCATATTACCTGCTTTTTTGGGGAAGAAGATGGATTAAGAGGGAGTAAAAATGAATGAGACAGATTTTCGACATAATGTGAGAATTTGTTTCTCTTAGTTAAGCATATTTATTATAATTTATTAAATTTATAACAAGTAATATGTATTATATTATTATACACATATTATTTATAAAAATAAATAAGTGGCAACTTTAAAAGAGGACAATGAAATAAAATAAACAAAAAAAAAGACATAAAAACTATATCTGAGACTCAAATGACTCAAGGAACTTAGGCTTAGGCTGTTATTATCACTTGCCTGAATATAAAAATATAAAAATCCCTTGAGGAATCCTAGGCTTTCTTCAGAGCTTTGATGATAGGCTACAATCAGCAACTCAGTGGCTGGAAAACTTTGCTCAGCCAAATCAGCTCTGTGTCCTTGATGCATATCCTTGTTAAATATTTTTCTGCCATATTGGAGAAATTTCTTTTTACTCACCATTAAAATATGTAAAAGCTTTTATGTAGCCAGCAGCATCTGAACTTTATTTTGCACAGGTTCACCGGTATAAGGGAACCAAAATAGGAGAGGCAATTTTCTATCCAGGAAAAAGAAAACAAGACCATTTCACTGAAATGGAGAGAGTAGGTTACTGTCAGGATTCAATATAAAATTCTGTTGTGCTATGTTTCATAACATGATCCTTTCCTGCTGTAAAAAGGAATTCTTTATTCCTTTTCTCTAATTTAATGGGGGACCTGGAGGTCTTCTTACCATAGAGATGTGTAGAGATTAACCAGCCCACAGTGACAGGAAGTAGAAACCATAGAGACAGTAAGGAAAAACCATAGAAATAGGAAGTGATGTAGGAAAAGGGGATAAAAGGGGTGAGTGTTAGTTGGTCTGTAGGTCAGTTGCTGACAGTTAGGAGGAGTCAGTTACTTATGGTTAGGTGCTGGCAGTTGTGGGGAAGTTGGCTACTGGGAGTGTGTTGGGCTGGTGATTGGTGTTTAGTTTCTAGAATATAAAAGGCAAGCCTGAGTTTACTAAGAGAGCTTTACCCTTTAGAGGGCTTTTTGGTTTTCTGGTTTGGGCTGTTAGGCTTTTTTCTTTTGTGAATTTTTTGGAAGGTGGTTGGTCTTCATTGACAGACCTAATTGGGGTTGGATTAAACAGTGATTGGGTTGGTTTTGATTGGGTGGATTGGGTTGGAACTTTGTGTGGTGGTTGTTATTAGCGGTAGTTAAAGACAGTTATAGGTAAATATAGGCAGTTTGGGATAGTAATTATAGGCAGTTATAGATAGTTATAGGATAGCTAGTTAGGTATTAGGAAATTTATTTTTCTATCTCTTTCCTATATTTCCTTCCTTTCCTGTATTAGTTTTACTATATTCTTTTACTATCTCTATTTTAATTAAACTAAATTGTTAATTGTTGAAAGCTGCTAGAAGTTTTCTTTTCTCTGGCTTAAAGGGATAATATTAATTTATAACTCCACTATATTCTCATTAAAATTTAAATCATTAAAACCTGCTCTCTTATTTTTGTCAAAACCTCTATTTTAACCCTTATACTCCTTTTATAATCTTCTTACACTTCACTTTTTACTACTTGGCCTCTGCACTTACTCTATGATCCAAAGAAACTAGTCTCCTTGCTCTTCTTCTCATGTTATAATACATCTCCCTCCCTTCAAAGCTGAGCTCTTAGATAAAGTTGCCTCTGCACATTGCCTCAATTTTCTCTCCTGCCTTCCATTTCTTAACCCCTTATAATTTGACATTCAACTTGAATGGTTAATTGACGCAATTTTTTGTCTCCAAGAATCCCTGTGATCTCTTTACTATCAAAAGGGTCTTTTCTTGGTATTAATACTTATTAAGTTTTTTAAAGCATCTTGTTTTGCTGATCTTTCTCCTGGTCATTTGTTCCTCCTTGGATTTTTGTGGCACTGCTTTCTTCTGACTTTCCAATTAGCTTTTTCCTTCTTTACCATTATCAACCTTGAAAAACACGGAACCACTAAAGTAGTTAAAAAGAGCAAGTCTTTAATTGAGACAAGGGAGACAATGCTTTTATGGCCACCACATAAAGTCATGTACAAGATGTCACATGGAGCCAAGCTCTGGGATTCTGGGAACACTGTCTCCAGGAAAGTGCTCACAAATGCAATTTTCCATCATGAGAATTTTTATGAAACTGAAGAACTCAGTGTCTTATATACACTTTGGGGAATAGAGGAAAGGAAGAACATCTTACATAGAGTTAAGTGAAGGAGGATTCCAGCCAGGGCTAGACTACTTGGGAAAGGCTTAGATACAATGGGAGAAACTTCTAAGATAAAAAGGTACTTGAGATTTTATTATATCTACTATTATCTAGGCCTAGGATAGTGATGATGACCCTATGACATGCCTGTCAAAGAGGGTGTGCAGAGACCTCTCTGTGGGCAGGCCAGAGTTGAAAGGCAGAGGGACAGGACTGGAGCTGCTCCCTTCCCCTTCCCCACCATACCTCCTTGCCCCTCTGCCCAGCAGCCCAAGGGAAGTGCTTATTTCCTTCCCTGAGGGGAACATTTAGTCCCCTCTACTACCTTTCTCTGTCCCCTCTCTGGGGTAAGAGGGGAGTGGCACTTGTTCTCTGGTGGGGGTTGGGCATGGCAGGGCACTTGGTCTCTAAATGGTTCACCATCACTGATCTAGGCTATCACTTGGTACTTGAAGGTTTATTGTTTAGTCTAGGACAAACATACTAATCCTATCTAGGGTGATTCAGGGGTTCCTGAGGGTTTTATAAAATATCTTGTCACTATATCACCTTTCATCTCACCTCACTATGTACACCCCTGGCCCTTTCCTGTTACATTTTCTCTCTCTAACTGCTTTTCATGATTCTATCAACTTCTGTGACTTTATCTACAAACTCTATTCAGATGGTCCCCAAAAGTCTATGTTCAACCTTAGCATTTTTCTTGAACTCACTCTGTATCATTAGTTATCTCTTTGACAACCAATTAGAGGTATCAGTTTTTTTAATTTAAACTTTATCTTACCCTCCAAGTCCTTCCTTCTTCCTCACTTCTCCATTTTGAGGGCACTATTATTTTTCTTGCCTTTCAGAATCACAAACTCAAAAATCATCCTCAACTCTTTTCTCATTTCTAATGCATTATCAAGTTTTATTGATTTTATCTCCTCAGTATATTCCAAATCTATCCCCTTCTCCCCATTCACACAGCCACCTGGTTCGAGCTCTGATTACCTCTTACCCAGACCATTGCAATAGACTCCTAATTTGTTTTCTTGCATCTAATCTTTCCTCTTGCCAATCTATTGTCCGTACTGCTGCCAAATGGATATTCCCAAAGCACAAGTCCAATCGTGTCATTCCCCTGCTCAATAAACTCAAACTACATTCTCTTGCCTCTAGGTTCAAATACCAACTTCTCTGTTTGCTTTTTAAACTCTTGATGATCTAGCTTCAGGCCTATTGCACAATATTGTATTTCATGTACTCTGCATTATAGCCAACTGGTCCTCTTACTGTTCCCTATACACAACTTTCCATCTTCTGTCTCTGCCTTTGCACAGACTGATCCCCATGCTTGGAATGCACTCTCATTTCTCCTCATGGAATCCCTTTCTTCATGTGCTATCTCCTAGAGCAGTGATGGGCAAACTACACCTGAAATGTTCTATCCGGCTGCAGGACATTATTCCTAATCTGACAAAATACAATGAGTAGGATACAATACAATGAAACTTTGAAAGAGTTGCCTTAGAAACAGACTGACAGATAAGTAAATCCTTTCCTTTGGTCCCCTCTTTAAAAATTTTGCCCATCATTGCCCTAGAGGAAGACTACAGAGATCTCTCCCCTTTCATTCATTTGCTAGTTCTCTCCACCCCAGTTTTTTTTAATTTTCACTTTATCTACTATATCCATTTCCCTTGGCCCTAGTAGAACTATAAGGTCTATATAGGCAAGGCCTATTCTGTTTTGCCTTTGTATTACCCATCTTTTCCCTCAAAAAAAAGCTTGAGTATTGTTTCCAGGTACCTAGTAGGAACCACATTTTTCCTGGTTTTTGCTCATTTCTCCACTAATGCATTCTTATTTATTATAGAATAAAAGATAACCCTGTATAATACAATAATTTTATTTTAATAATAATAATAATAAAAGGTTAGATGTGATTGTTCTCTTTGAATTGCCTGTATCCTTCCTTCCTAAATTTTACAAATCTCTCTCCTTTCTATATGCTACATTCCAGCCAAACTGAACGTCTAGGTATTCCTTCTCTCATCTCCCATCTTAGTACATTTTTGCAGTCTGCCATCACATCTGGAAAATACCTGTTCTCTTGGTCTACTTATTGAAATATTTATTTTCTTATTTGTGGGAGATTGAGTTAGATTGTAATAAGCACTTCAAGTGACAAATGCAAAGTTCTGGAGATGTCCAGAAAAGGGAGAGAACAGGAAAAGCTTCATGGATATGATGGCATTTCAGATGAGCCTTGAAGGGCTGATAGGAGATGCAACAGTTTGGGCAGATAGGAGCAGAGTATAGTCATCCCTCACTACATCATAGTTCACTTATTATTTCAGCTTTGCTGTATTGTGAATTTTAAAAAAAATTAATTCTTTACTGCAGAGTTTTCACTATATTGTGAGATTTGGGGGATGAATGCCATACTGTACACAACGGAAATGCAATACACCACTACTGCTTGTGCAAAGGCAATCAACCACAGCACTGTATTCTGCATCCTGGTGCTGACTGGCTCAGTGACTATAGCATCCGTCTGTTTGCTCTCTTGCTACTTCATGGATTTTTTCTAAACCCTTACCTTACATCTTGGAGTCAATACAGTATATTGGCTCCAAGGCAGAAGAGCAGTAAGAGCAGGCAATGGGGACTAAGTGACCTGCTCAGGGTCACACAGCTAGGAAGTGTCTGAGGCCACATTTGAACCTAGGGCCTCCCATCTATAGACCTGGCTCTCAATCCACTGAGTCACCCAGCTACCACCTACTTCATGGATTTTCTCCTATCACGGGGATCTCTGGAATGTAACTCCCATGATAGGTGAGGGATCACTGTATTCCAGGAGAGAGGGGGGGAAAAGCCACTTTGTTTTTAAGAAAAAAATTTTAAAGTTTTCTGGTGTTTGTGTTTATATTAACCTTATCTCTCAGCATATCCATCCCCAAAGCCACTTAGAGTCATATCCTCTAACAAAGAATGGGAAAAGGAGGGAGGAAAACTTTCTCACAACCAACTAAGGGGGTAGATAGTTGATTCAGTGGCTAGAGATCCAAACCTAGAGATGGGAGATCCTGGGTTCAAATCTGTTCTCAGATTTGAGGACACTTCCTAGCTGTGTGATCCTGGGTAAGACAGTTAACCCCAATTGCCTAGCCCTTACCATTATTCTGGCTTGGAACCAATATTTAGTATTGATTATAAGACAGAAGGTAAGGGTTAAAAAACAAACAACCCACATATAAACCAAGTCCAATATTCTATGCAGTGTTCCATATCCATAAGCCTTTTTAAATGAATGAATGAAGCATTTACTAAGCAATCACTATGTACCATGCATGAATACAAATCAAGTGTCAGATCTCAAGGAGTTCACATTCTCATGAGGGAGATATCACAAAGGGAGTGGTACACCCTCATCTCTCTTCTTTTGATCAAGCTTCATCTTGACAATCCTACCCTCTTCAATTTTACAAGATCATAGGAAAACAGATTTAGGGCTTCAAGATACCTTTCAATTGCCAGATGAAGAAACTGAGGCTCAGAGAAATTTAGCAACTTCTCTCAGATTATTTTACTAAGAGTCAGATAGAATTTGAATCCATGTCTTCCTGATACCAGGTCTAGCATTCTATCCACTATTCCAGGCTGACTAGATTTTTCAGATTAAAGGAAAAAAATACTTTCCAATTCATTTAATTCCATTATTGTGATTATTATTTTCCTGTGTCTGTCAATTCTACTTAGAATTAAGCCCCATAATTATTCCTTAGCTTTTCTATATTCCCATTATATTCAAATTTCACCATTTCTTGAGCCCATCCCCAGGCAATGGGCAACTGCTTTGCTTCCAGTTGTTTGCTAGAACACAAAGTACTTTTATAAATGTTTCCTTGAACCTGAGACCTTTCTTTCTGGTGCTGACCTTCTTGGGGTAAAGGCCCAGCAGGAGGAGATGTGGGTCAGTGTTCGGTAGGAGAATCTACTTTCAAAGGATGTTGAATTGATATGTTCCTGGTCTCAATTCCAGACTGGTTTACTCCAGGAGTAAAGGCCAGAGAGGCAAGCCTGTGCTCCAGTCCCTCCTTGTCTCACCTCCTAGTGCATGCAGATATGGCAGGTTAGCAAGGGAAAAGGGTGGTTCAGCAGAATAAGCACTGCCTCCGGCCTTTCCTGGAATGTGTTCAGTCAGAAGGTAGGCATGAGTCACTCAGAAGCAGGCATGTGGCCACACCTTGGCCTCAGATCGCTGTAGGCAGGTAGGCACCTTCCTTTGCCAAGGCTTCTCCTTCCTTCAGTGGGGTTCAGGAAAACGCCCTGGGAGGATCCCATTCATGAAAAATGTAGACAAGTAGCGGAAAGAAGAGCCTAGTAGGAAGAAGGAGTCCTAGGTTTGGGTCCTAGATCTATCCTTGAGCAGCTCTCAAGGCTTTTGTAGCAATCCCTTCCCCCTCTCAACTTCCTCATCTATAATAATATGATCACTAAGAATCCTTTCTGTTGGATAACTCCTGTGAAGCCCTCAAAACATGCATAAATATTCATGTTTATGTGCTCCCCACTCCCTGCACAGAAGACTATGCAGGCACTATTGGTTTAGGGGGATGAGGGTTAGCTTGGACCTGAGACCTGACTTTGAATGGGGACTTAGTCACTCACCTACTCTACACTTGACTTTGGGCCCTCTCTTGACTTGAATTGCTCCTTTATAACATGAGGTGATGGCCCCAGAGACCTCTGCAGAATTTTCTTTCTGACTTTTTGAAGTTCCATGGTTGCCCTAAGCTCCCACTCTTTTAACTAGGACATTTGGAGGATGGAATAGTTTTGCTGACTTTTGTCTTGCCTGTGGACTTCAATGACTCTGGAAGAGTGAGGTTGATGACTTTTGTGAAATTCTGCCTCACTTAAATCCAATTCCCATGCAAGTTAAGACATTACTTCATGATATCATTAAACCTCTTCAAAAATGAAGGACAAGGGGACAGCTGGGTAACTCAGTGGATTGAAAGCCAGGCCTAGAGATAGGAGGTCAAATCTGGCCTCAGACACTTCCTAGCTGTGTGACCCTGGGCAAGTCACTCCACCCTCACTGCCTAGTCCTTACCACTCTTCTGCCCTGGAACCAATATATAGTATTGATTCTAAGGTGGAAGGTGAGGGTTTTAAGAAAATGAGGGACAAACAACAACAATATGTAAAGTGTTTTTCAAACTTTTGAGTTGTTAAAAATGCTTATTATTTCTTCCAGAGACTTTTAAAATATCCATGTCACATTATGTGAGTCAATTGACCATCCTGAGATTCTGTCTGTTCCTCTGTGAAATTCCAAATAAATGGGGTTAGAGTAGATGACCTCAGAAAACCCTTCTATTTAGCCTTTGGGACAGTCAGTCTGGTGAACCTATAGACCCCTTCTTGGGAATATGTTCTGTAATAATTGATGGAAATACTAAATTTCAGTGAAATATCAGTGAAAATAATAACATTTTCCCCATCTAAGTTTGTAGACACCACTTGAAATGTATCTATGGATGTCTTGAAAGTTTGTGGACCTCAGGTGAACAACTCTTGCACCTTCAGTCACTTCACTTAGACTCCCTGGGCCCAAGTTTCTTCCCCTGCAAGTGGGAGATGGGTAGGGCTAGGCTAGATGGCCTCTGAGGTCCTTTCCAATTCTAGCTCTAGGCTACTATTCTCCAGAATACATAGAATAGCGAAAAACTGATTGGAAATTGACTTCCAGATGCCCAATAAAAATGTGGCAACCTTAAGGGAGGAGGGACATGAGTAAAAGCCTATCCAAATGTCCAACTCCCATAATTTTATAAAAGAAGAAGCCAAGGCCATGTGATAGGAAAGATGTTACCTAGAATCTCTCAGAAAAGTAATGGGAAAGCCAGAATAAGAATCATAGTTTGACTTTCAGTCCTAAGCTTCTTTTGTATCTCACCATCTTTGTGTTTCTTTCTCCTTGCACTTTTTTGTAGGCTGTGAGAAGAAAGAAAGATGAACAGATGGTAGACTAAATAGGCCCATTCTAATTGATGAGTGATAGTGTGGGGTTTCATGTATCTCCTTGTTCCCACTAGGTTTCTTCACTTTGGAAGACTTGGGTATGTCAAGGGAGTTTGGAGAGATACCATGGGGTTGGAAGCACTTATTTCATTGTGCTTCATAAAGAGGAGCACATGGGGACTCTCTCATGGAACTGGGAAACTTCTTTTAGGAGACTCTGCACATGATTTGGGATGCTGACAAATACCTTAGGTTTGAAATGAAAGGATCTATTTTCTTGAAAATGCTCAATAAAAATTTATCAATCTGAGATTCTGTGGAAGAATGTCACACTTCACATGCCTGAATCCTTCACTTTACAAAGGAGGAAACCAAGGCTTGGGGATTGATCTCCTGATAGTACTTTAATAGGGGTAAAAGAGCAGAGAATAAACTGGTGTCCCCATTATCTCTCTCATCTAGATAGATTCCTAAGAGAGATGTGCCCACTAAGTATCCCCTCTTGGGAAGGTCAAGAGAAGAGGTGACAGTCAAGGCAGAAGTGATATAAGAGGATGTGGCTACTTGGACACTGAAAGTGTGTGATAGGTAGATCCACAGGGAGTCTCCTTGAGCCTGCGTGTGACACCTATAGTGAATGAATTCCCAACAATCAAGCCCACTCTGGGGCAGAGTCAAAGGACATTATCTCATGTCCTAGACTGGTGTCTATATAAACTTAAGTTGCCTCAGTGTACTAAATGGATTCTGTTGTCCTTCTCTTGCCTTTTCAGGCTGAGGGAGGAACAGCCCTGTGTAAACCAGCTCATTTCCATAATGGACACACTTGCTAATTTCAGAACTGAGGATATTCATATTGGGACTAGTAACACTGGCTAGTCTTGGGACTTCAGGCCAATCTTTTGTCTATCTTGCCAACCTTCCATGATTGGGGACATTTGCTTACTCCAGAATAGAGGATAAGTGCTGAATTCAACACTGAGCATCTAATGTCATCCTATTTCACTGTAGCAGTGGTAGCTTCACGAGGCTGAACTCAAACTTGGCCTCAAGGCCCTTGACTTTGGGACTTGATATTTTCCAGGTTCCCACCTCTAAGAACCCAGGTGCTCACAATTTTTCAAAAACTGTTTCCATCCAGGTGAAGGTCCTGGGCAGACCCCATTTCCCTGGGGATTGGACCTGTCACTATTGTTAGTTAGGCTGTATTGTTCATTTTCTGGAGAACTCAAGCATAGTTGCTTAGGTTAGGGGTGGTACTGAATTGCCCACAGGCCTTTGATCCGAGAAGAGTGAAGGAGTAACCTTGATCTTCTAACTGAGACCCACCCCCCAACTAGTGACGTTCTTAGAGGAAATGGGCCTTTGGAGGCAAGAATTTCCAACAAAGAGTTGTGAAGTCCGCTTGGATCTTGTCTGGACAAGCCAAGGAAAGCATGTGTGGGTTTTCCTGGCTATGGTCCTCTCTGAGTTTTGCTCAGTGACCTTTGATTGACTGGCAGCTAAAAAGAAAAAACACAACAAAAAACCCCACTTCTAACTATATTTTTTAAAACAAAGCTTCAAGCCATGCCAAGGAGGTGGGCTGGTGCAGTGGCACCAGGGCAAACGGACATAGTGCCCTAGTGACTCATCCTTTTCCTGAATGATGAGGGGGGGATAAAAGGGGGAAAGACAAAGAGCTCCTTGCTAGGGTCCCCCCATACCCAGCACACATTCTGTGAATGCCTTCTCCATAATTCATGCCTTCTTGCCCTCAGTTTTTGTTGTTCTGAATGGAAGGCGGAGAAAAGGGGACTTGTTTCAGCAAAGGCTTCATCTGATATTCTATTCATATTCCCACTCCTTTGACTAAGGGCTACCACCTTGACTGGGGCCGGGTAGACCCATGCCATGGGGTTGGAGCTCTTTGCTACCATGTAGCTTCTGACTAAGTTGCTGAAATCATCCTTCAAATATGACTAAAACTCAGGAAAAAAAAAAAACTTCAGCTAAAAATGGGACTTTGGACCCTTGGGGGAATCTGGAGCTGAAACTTGGGCCCACCCAATGCCTCTTAGTGAATAGAAACATCAAATTCAGTATATTCAAGTGAATAAACATTTGTTAATCACTCACCACAACTAGTAACACTAGACTGAATTTATTTAGTTGTGGGGTCCTTAACCTCTGCTGTGTACTGGCCCCTTTAGGCCACTGTCTGGTGAAGCCTTTGGATCCCTTCTCAGAAGGTTGCTTTTTAAATACATAAAATAAAACGCGTGATTACAAAGAAAACCAAAGATTAGTGAAAATAAAGCTGTAACTTTTTTTCTCCATCTGAATTCACAGATGCCTTAAAATTGGAGTCTGCAGATCCTGGGCTAAAACCCCCTGGTATAGCACATAAAGGTTGCAAAGGGCTTTTCTTATGTTATCTATCTCATTTAATCCTCATAACAATCCTGAAAAGTCGGTACTATTATTATCTCCCTTTCCAGATGAGAAAATCAAGGCTGAAGGATATTAAGTGACATTCCCTTGTTCACACTGTGAACTTAGGTCTTCTTAATTTTGATATCAGAACTGCCTCACTAAATGCATGATGATGTGTTGGACCCTCAAGAAAAAGCAAGTCCAGAAAAAAAAACAAACAAAAATCCCAGCCTTTAGAGAGCTTATATCATGCAGGAGATAATATAACAGACCTGAGTAAATAGAATGTAGGTACAAATTAAACTCAAATGAGAGAAAATTGTAAACTGGGAGATCAGAAAAGGCCCCTCAGGGGGAACTAGGAGGCTCAGTGCTTAAAGAACCAGGTCTGGAGAAGGGAGGTCCTAGGTTCCAATCTGGTCTCAGATACTTCCTAGCTGTGTGACCTCAAGCAAGTAATTCAACCCAAATTGCCTTGCCCTGCTACTCTTCTGCCTTAGAACTAATACTTAACAACAATCCCAAGACAGAAGGTAAGGTTAAAAAAAGTTCTTTCACAGGAGGTGACACCTGATGGAAGGTAGGATTTAAGAGTCAGAGGTCAGGAGAGAGGGCTTTCCAGTTGGAGGAACTCTTTTGCAAAAACAAGGAAGCAAGAGATGGAATGCTATAGACAGGGAATAGCTGGTAGTCCAGTTTGCCTGAAAATGACAATTGTGAAGGGGAAAAAATAGCAAATAAGATCCCACAAGTAGTTGGAAGTCCACTTGAAGGAGACTTTAAATGTTAGGCTCATTTATTCTAGAGGCAATAGAAAGCCATTGACATTTTAGGGAAGGGGAGTTTCATGATTAGACATTTGTTTTAAGACATAGCAGTAGATAGTAGCAATGTAAGGATCCAGAGCAAGGCTGAGAAAGGAAACTAGCTGCATTCAGAGGAAGAACTGTGGGAGGAGAAATATAGAAGAAAAACAACTGCTTGAACACATGGGCTGTTAGGGATATTATTGGGGAAGTACACACTAAACGATAACTCTAGTACAACTATCAACAATATGGAATTAGGTCTTGATCAATGATATGTGTAAAATCCAGTGGAATTGTGCTTTGGCTAAGGGGAGTTAGGGGAGTTTGGGGGACAGGGAAAGAACATGAAATATGTAACTAGGAGAAAATATTCAAAATTTAAAAAAACTTTAAAAAGTAATTTTTAGCAGGAAAAAACCCATTAACTTTAAAAAAAAAAGAAAGAACCATAGAAGCTATGTAGATTGGAGGGTGGGAGATGCTAGAAATAAGTCCAGTCAGATGCCTGTTGCTATAGTCAGGTGAGAAGTAATGACATCTTTGACTAGGGTAGATGGCACCTGAGTGAGAAGAAGAAAGAGATGTTCATCAGTGATTGAACCCCCGTGTCAGAGGGCTCTTCTGAGCACCAAATGAGATAACATTTGCAATGCACTTTAAAAAAATAAATGCTAGCTAACATAACTAGCATGTTATATTAGTTGTTATTACTAGTAACATATGATAATATTATTGGATATGTGGGATAAAGATTGAGAGATTGTGTGCTGAGATTCCTTGGAGGATGGTGGCATCCTAGAAAGAAATGAAAAGTTTAGAAGAAGGTTGGATTTTGGGGTGATATATATCAAATTCTGTTCCAGATAGTTGAATTTGAGATTTCAGTGGGATATCCAAGGGATTGGAACTCAGGCATGAGATACAGTCTAAGAAGTAGCTGCTGCCAAGTAGTTCACCTAGTTCACCCAAGAATATAATATATACTAACTGATTTCTGATAATGTAAATTTTATAGCATTCACCTGGAAAAAAAACCAGAAATAAAGAATCTCCTCAACTCCCAGGAGAACAGGTTGAGCACTATTATAAAAATAACTGACATTTATATATGGATATATTTATTCCCTGGGTCCAGACCTGATATTTCAATACTGTAGAGAGGGAGCTTTAGATGAGGAAATTTCTCTACCAAGGCAGAGTGGCACTTTCTTGGCAATTGATATTTTTAGAGAGTTACCTAGGTCATTGAGAGAATTATGATGGACTAAGGCCACAGCACTAGAATATGGCCCACAAAATTTTAAAGTTTGCCAAAGTGTTAAGTTTTAAGAATACATGGTCTTTGAGACAGCTAGGTGGCTAAATGGACTGAGAGCCAAATCTATAAATAGAAGGTCCTGGGTTCAAATCTGACCTCAGACACTTCCTAGCTGTTTGACCCTGGGCAAGTCACTTAACTCCCATTGCCTAGCCCTTACCACTCTTCTGCCTTGAAACCAATAGACAGTATTGATTCTATGATCAGTTAAGAGTCTGAAAAAAAGAATATATGATCTCTTATTTACATTTTGTCATCTTCATTAGATTTCAAGCTTTTTAAAAAACTGCCCTTCCTTGTGTCCCAAGAAGTTAATACAATACCTGGCACTTAATAGGTACTTAATAAATGCTTAATAATAACTAAAAAAAGAATATATGGTCTTACTAATGCATTGCTGCTGGAATTGTGTACTGAACCAACTATTCTAGAGAAGAATTTGGAATTATATCCAATAGGCTATAGAATTGTGCATGTCCTTTGACTCTGTAATACTACTACTAGGTCTATATCCCAAAGAGATCAGAGAAAAGGGGAAAATGACTTTTTGTGGTGGCAAAGAACAGGAAATTGAGGGGATATTCATAAATTGGGGAATGGTTAAACAAGTGGTGTATAGGATTGTGAAGGAACCCTATTGTGCTATAAGAAATGGTTTCAGAAAAAACATGGGATGTCTCATATCGAACTGATGAAAAATGAAATGATCAGAACCAAGAGAACATTGTATGAAGTCACAATTAATATCTCACAAAAAAATTCTGGTAGGGAACTTTCTTTTTCTATTTTTGAGAACAATACATGAAGTCTAGATAGGATGTATTCTTTAAAGTCTGGTAGAAATCCCCTATAGATCCATTAGAACCCAAAGTTTTTTCCTTTGGTAGTTTCTTTACAGCTAGGTTTATTCCCTTTTCTAAGATTTGTACAACAATCTTTATAGCTGCGCCTTTTGTGGTGGCAAAAAATTGGAAAATGAGGAGATGCCCTTCAATTGGGGAATGGCTAAACAAATTGTGGTATTTCCTGGTGAATGAATACTATTGTGCTAAAAGGAATAATGAACTGGAGGAATTCCATGTGAACTGGAACAACCCCCAGGAAGTGATGCAGAGTGAAAGGAGCAAAACCAGGAGAACATTATACACAGAGATGGATACACTGTGGCACAATCAAATGTAATGGACTTTTCTACTAGCAGCAGTGCAATGATCCAAGACATTTCTGAGGGACCTCTGAGAAAGAACACTATCCACATTCAGAGAAAGAACTGTGGGAGCAGAAATACAGAAGAAAAACAACTGATTGATCACACGGGTCAATGAGGATATGACTGGGAATGTAGGCTCTAAACAATCACCCTCATGCAAATATCAATAATATGGAAATAGGTCTTGGTCAATGACACATGTAAAACCTAATGGAATTGTGCATTGGCTATGGGAGGGGGGTGAAACAAGGGGAGGGGAAGAACATGAATCATGTAACCATGGAAAAATAATTAGTCAATTAAAAAATAAAAAAATAAAATATAAAAAATCAATTTATTTCCTTTTCTGAGAGTAAGTTATTTAAGATTGCTATCTAGTCTTCTGATGTATTTCTGATATATGATGAGTATTTTATATATTTTTTAAAGTATTCCTCTATTTCTTTGGTGTTCTTAGTTTTGTTAGCATATAACTGATTATTCTTTTTATTTCTTCTGGATTTGCTGTGATTTCAACTTATTTTCTCATCATTTATTTTATTATATTATTAAACTTGATATTTTATTGATTTTATTTGCTGTTTTGTTTAAAATTATATTAGCTAAAAATTTATCAATTTTTAAAATTCTTTCTCAGAACCAACTCTTAGTTTTACTTATTACTGTTTTTTGTTTCAAATTTCTCTATTTTTTCTGTAAATTTTAATTTTTGTGATTATTTTAGGCTTGTTTGTTGTTTCTACTTTTTAATGTATATTCAGTTTATTAGTTTTCTTTTTGTTAATAATATATGATTATAGGGATATGCCTTCCACATTGGGATTTGTTTAGCTGCATCCCAGAAATTTTGGTACATTATTTTATTTTTATCATTTTTCTTTTTTCATAATGATTTTTTCTATGATTTGTTCTTTGATCCACTCATTTTTAAGACTTCATTGCTAAGTCTCCATTTGCGACTATAGCCTTTCTTTGTAGTCCTTGAACCCATTAATGTTTTTATTGCATTATGGTCAGTAAACAATATATTAGCTATTTCTATATTTCTACATTTATTTGGGATATCTCTGTATTCCAGTACTTGGCTAATTTTAGAAAAAATTTCATTTGATGCTGAGAAATACTTTAGTTTCTCCAGCAATTTGATCCATTCTATATTTTCCTTAAAATTTATTTTTTCTTAGATTTATCCAGAACTGAGAGTGAGATATTGAAGGCTCCTATCAACATTGTGCTACTGTCTATGCCTTTTTGTAGCTCAGGTCACATTTGCTTTATAAATTTGAATGCGAAAGCATTTAGAATATATAGGTTTTCCAAGTATATTCGTTTGTTGGCTATGGTTTGTTTCAGAAAATATAGTTTCCTGTTGATCCTTTTCTGAATGCTTGTTTTTGCTTTGTCAGACAGTATGTTTACAATTACTCCTTTTTTTGGATTCACTTGCAAAGCACATTTTTCTTTCAACTCCTCTATTTATTTTGTTTATGCCTTTCTTTTAAACATGTGTCTCTTGTAAGCAATATAGTATAGGATTTTCTTTTCTTATAAAATTTATCACTATTTTATTTTATTGAATTATTTAATCACCTCACATTTAAAGTTATGAACCAGATTTGTATTTTCCTCTGTTTCTAATGTTCCTTTTTTTGAGTGATAAATTTTTTCCCTCTTCTTCTGTAAATGCAGTACTATGTTCTTTCAATGAATTTACCATAATCTTACCCTCACCCCTAATCTCCTCATCTTGTTTGTTGTCCCATTCTACTTTTATTTGGTTATATAACTCTTCCCTACCCCTTTACCTCTCAGTAAGTAGAAATCCTCCTTACTCTCTTCCACTTCAACTAGTTCTATTTGTTAGAATTTTAAAATTTCATTTTTATGCTCCCTTCCAGAAAGAATTTCTTTCACACTCTGCATTATCCGTTGTCTCTTTCTGTCTACTCTCAAACCTCATTCTCTGATTCATGACCCTTATAATTATCTGCTATTTCCTTTTTCTGTATTCCTTATGCAAACACAGCTTTCAAGGTATCCATTCTAAATTCTCTCCTCTAGGCTGTTTCTGCCATTGTCTTGTAGATCTTGCTCCATGTATTCCTTTACTACAGATATTAGAAAAGATACTGTCCATGACAGAAGCTCTCCTTCATCATGTCCCTGATTATTCACTCAGTCTACCACTGAGCTATACATATACATTATCATCTTCCCTTCCTACTATTTACCTCAAAATGTCCTCCCTGAATCCATACTTTCCTACTCCCCCAAGTTCTAGTTATCCCCAGGAGTTCTAACCTCCACTGGACAAATGATTAGATTTTTCCAGCACCAAATCCCCCAGGCCATACCCATGACAAAGTCCCAGGACCCTTTATCAACTATCTCTCTTCACTCATAGGAGCATTCATCAATGGAACCCCCTCCCACTACCAAACCAAGGCCTCCTTCCTTTCTTCTCCTCGTCTTCATCTATTTCCCCATAGGCTCTTCTCTTTCTGATAGCATGAGGACCATTCTCCATCATTGCTTGTCCTTGATCTGACTCCAGAATATCCTATATTCCACTTTACCCCTTTCCTCCTCTCCCTCCATTTCATGTACCCTTCCATGTTGTAATGTGGTCTCATGAGAAATAAAATTGATTCACTTGTGGCTAGGGCATCTCCAGGTTCTGTCCATGATTCCTCATGCCTGTTTCTTCACTGTTATCTCTATCAGTCTTGATGTTATGATTTTTTCCTTCCCTGTGACCCTCTGAAATGACAAGTTGTCATTATCCTTTGCAAGGGGTGTTTCAATGAACCAGATTCCTTAATCACAGGACTGACAAGCACTGAAGGAAGAGATCCTGTCATTTTTTGCTGTCAGTTGGACAAGGATGATGAATGTGTCTTCCTCCAAGTAATTTCTCTCCTCCAGCACTAGCACACAGTAAAGGTTGGGCAAATGTTTGCTGAACTGTTACTTGATTGAATGACCATAACCGTGGAGACCAGGAGGGATAAGGTAGGACCACAGAGGACCCATAATCCATGTGTTTTCCTTAAGAAAGAAGTCAGGACAGATTTTTAAAAAGCAGATGTTTTGCCATTTTCCCCCTTAATAGCAGCTGATTCTTCTCATCCCTAAAGCTTGGAACATTGTGTTCTATTAGCCTTAAAAAAACTTTATACACTTCAACTATTAACATTGTAGTTGGGGGTTATATTTTAAATCACATCATAAGTTTGTGTACTGGGGCAGCTGGGTAGCTCAGTGGATTGAGAGCCAGGCCTAGAGACCGGAGGTCCTAGGTTCAAATCTGACCTCAGACACTTCCCAGCTGTGTGACCCTGGGCAAGTCACTTGACCCCCATTGTCTACCCTTATCACTCTTCTGCCTTGGAGCCAATACACAGCATTGACTCCAAGATGGAAAGTAAGGGTTAAAAAAAATAAGTTTGTGTACTCATGGTCTTAGTTATTCCTCCTTCCATTGTAGCTCCTGTTGAAGGCAAAACCAAACAAGATCATTCTAAGCTTTTAAATTTAAAAAAAAATTTTTCTTTTTTTAAATCCTTCTTTAATGTTTTCTGACTTTGGTGCTCTTTTATAATCTTGGTGTGCTTCCCTCTATTGATCAAAGGAAATAAATGGCCTCAGAATCATCTAGGCATCTCTGGTGGGCATGAGCAGGATGGAAAACATAAATGCAGCTTCATTCAGACATGGTGTCAAGGTTGTCATCAGGGAAATGGGCACCTAAAAAAAAAGTACTGTCCAAACAACGAGATCCAGCAGTGGTTTATGGAGAGTGCCTCTACTTCTCAATGTCATGAGAACACAAGGAAAACATTCTAGAAAAATATCCGTAGATCTCTCATGAAGGAGACCCACAAGATTGATAGTCATGGTTGGAATTTGAAATGCATTCTTGGAAAGCAGGGACATCAATGAGAATTCATTGCAATAGGGAGATGAAACCTCACAAGTGTAACCTTGCCAAGTGTACAGACTAATAGAGTCCTTAGAATTGAATTCATTGACTTTTCCCCAAACCTAGCTCTCTTCCCAACTCTTCTCTTTCTCTTGCCATTCCAGATGTTCAAAAGTGAAGTCAAAATCCTTGACTTGTCCCTATCTGTTAACCACCTTACCCAGTCACTTGCCAAGTTTCTTGATTCTACTTCTCCCTGATCTCTCTCATTTATCTTCTCTCCACTCACTCAGCCACATCCTAGTTCATCCTTTCATCACTCCTCTCCTAACATCTTTCAGTCCTTTCCAAGCTTGTCTCCCTGCCTCAAGTTTCTCACCTCTTCAGGCCATACTACTCACATCTTCCAGTGTGACTTTTCCAAAGTCCAAGTCTGACCATGCCATCCCCCTACTCCAGAAGTTACAGTGCCTCCTTATGGACTCTCAGATAAAAGAGCATCTCTTCTGTTTGGCATTTAAATCCCTTTAGAATGTAACTGCAAGCTATTTTTTCTGACTGGTTATACATAGTAACCTCTTATAGATTCTACCTTTTGGCCTCACTAGTCTATAGTCTGGTAAAGCCTATGGACCCCTGTCCTCCCAAAATCCTTATTTTAAATAATTGAAGGGAATGCTAAATTTCTATTACAGGTTAGTAAAAATAAAGATGTAATGCTTTCCCCATCTATGTTCATAGCACCCTGAAATCTTTCCTTGTAACCCTTCATGGGTCCAAGGACTCTGACTCTTAGATCTTAATTCCTGAACCCAATGACCACCATTAAATAATAGCAGAAACAGCAGCAGCAGCAGCAGTAGTAATTCTGGGAAAAGACCAAGCTGTTGACCACAAACTCAAAGTCTATAACATTGATCCATAGGACCTTAAGAGCAATGTCTTTACTAGATATCACCATTATCAATATTCTTTAATCTCCAGGCAACGTGGAATAAAAAAGCTTTCAAAGAAGAGAGACCTGGTCAAGGAGGTCAAAGCTATGTGAGAACAGGATGAGGTGAGCATCATTGCTGGCATCTTGCCTGAAACTGGAGTTGTATCCAGGATGCTTGCAGAGAGCCTAAAGAGGATGAGCTCATATCCTAACCCTTTTATTCTACTCTAAAAAGCAATTATTTTTATCCCTTTGAGCAATAGTCCATAAAACATGGAAAAAAAGGAATAATATAGCATGATAATTCCTTGTCCCATGGCAGTTTCAATTTAAAGTCCACAGAAAAAAGAGAAGAATGAAATTAATAATAATATTTATACTAATGTTAAACAATAATAATGTTTCCAGGGAGAACTATAGAAATTGTGTGACACACACAGTGCAGGTTGAAAAAATTTAATACTAACTGAATATCTAACCACCACATTGCTAGCTCAAACCTAGATTTACTTCACCTCCTTCAGCCCCTTTTTCTGACCATTTAGAGAGCTGAAAGGCAGAGTACTAAATTCTTCCCAAACTTTCCTTTATAGAGGGCAGAAACTATACTCTAATTCCTCTCCTTTGCATCTGCTACCCTGCCTGGTTTCAACTCCATGGAACATTGTACCCCCTGGTGTCCCATTCTCCTGTTTGTCTACTTTTCTGCCCCCTTTTGTGTATTGTTTCCCTCTCTAGATTGTAAACTCATTGCCATTATTTTTATTAATTGTATCCCTAACATTTAGGACAATGACTAGCATATTGTAGGTGCTTATTAAATTTTTTTAATTTGAAAATTTTTATTTAGTTAATTAATTGAGAATATTTTCCCATAGTTACATGATTCATGTTCTTTCCATCCCCTACTTCCTCCCCCCTCCCTTAGCCAATGCACAATTCCATTGGGTTTTACATGTGTCATTGATCAAGATCTATTTCCATTTTATTGATATTTGCACTAGGTGATCGCTTAGATCATATCCCCATCAATCCCTATGATCAAGTAGTTGTTTTTCTTCTGTGTTTCTACTCCCACAGTTCTTTCACTGGATGGATGTGAATAGCATTGTTTCTCATAAAGTCCCTCAGAATTTTCCAGGATCATTGCATTGCTGCTAGAAGAGAAGTCCATTACATTCATTTGTGCAACGGTGTATCAGTCTCTGTGTATAAGGTTCTCCTGGTTCTGCTCCTTTCACTCTGCATCACTTCCTGGAGGTCTTTCCAGTTCACATGGAATTCCTCCAGTTCATTATTCCTTTCAGCTCAATAGTATTCCATCACCAACAGATACCACAATTTGTTCAGCTGCTTACTACATTTTTGAAAAATAATAATCAAGTGATTAGAATTGGATGCCAGCAGTTTACTATTTTCCCTAATCTGATGACCAATCTCTGTACTACAATTAGATGCATCCAAGAACTTAACAATTCAACAAATTCTACTGGAATCATTACAGATATACATGCATCATAGATCACATGGATGTCCAAAATCATCCATACATAACAATAAAAAGTTTAGAACTTCTCAATAGATGTTGGATACATGATGCCATTTTCCCCAGTGGAATGTTACATTTCTGGGGAATGTGATAAGAAGACTGTAGCATGATCTGGGCTTTGAGGAGATTAATATAACATTCTCTTCAAATATGAGCTTTTGAAGGACATCTTTAACAGTGAGATATACTTCTATTATCCCACAGATGTTTCATATCTCATTGAATATAAAAAAACTCAGTAAAACAATTTAGGAAAGTTCTCTCTCTGAGATTATCTGTCATTATCATGTCTTCTATATTTTCAACATATATCACATAAATAAGGTTCCTTAAAGTACGTCTTCATGGCTGTATGACTTATGGAGTTACCTGCCTTTTAAAACAAGTCATTGGCACTTTGGGACATTGTAGTGTTTCCTCCTTAATAGGTACATAACCTAAGAACAAACAGAATCAACCAGGAATTAACCTTCAAGATGTGCTCTGATATAACAAATTGCTACTTAAAGCCTTCCTTTTTTCCTTGTTATGTTTCCACCAAGTATCATAGTATTATAGATTGTAAGCTGGAAGAAACCTTAGAGCTTATAGAATACAGGCTTTGTCAAGCTATGTGACTTTCCCAGGATCACATGGCAAGTAAGTAGCATGACTGAGATTTGAACTCATGGTAGCACAGATATTACAGAATTGAGCAAGTAGTCAAATGAATCAAAATTTGTTGATATCTTCTCAGTCAAGGGTTTTTTTTTTATTACTATCTTTGGAATCGTTCATTTACATGTCATCTTTTATTTGAAATACCTTGAGAAGTGATCCCCCAGCATCTTTAAAGTTACACTGTAACTGTCAGAATTTCCTGTTCTCTCAATAGTGTATTATTTCACATCATCGGTATGTTTTTAATATAATTTATTAAATATAGGTGGTAGAGTCCAAATCTAGGAAAAAATGTTGATGTGGCATCATCACCAATGAAAGCACATCATGTTAGCTATGTTGTCATGTCTAGTCTCTTCAGAGATATTTGATTTCATATACCATTGCTCTTAGGTTGACCTGGCTTAGTCAGTCAACAAGTATTTAGTAACCACCAGCTATGTGCCAGGCATTGTATTAAGTACTGGGGAAACAAAGAAAAGCAAGAATAGTTCTTGCCTTCAATGAGGTCACATTCTAATGGGGGAAAAAAAGCACAAAAATATGAAGGTGTATTCAAGTTATATCTGTCCATTTGTAACACACCACACACACACACACACACACACACACACACACACACATTTATATACACACTGTATGTGTATCTTAGCTAGATTTTATTCCAAGTCCTTTGAAGGCATCTTTTCTTCTAAATGACTTGTTGCTATGTTGTAAGGTAACTAACTCTATTTGTGATTTTTCCTTATTTTTTTTCTGACATTTTTTGGAATGAATTTGTACTCTAAACATTTAGTATCTTTGTCTACTTTGACCTTCCTTTGCCAGAGATTGTTTTTTGACTAAGGTAATTTGGGGTTCTTTTAGCCTTTTTGTTATGGTGACTGTTTTCCATTGGTTAAGTCATAGTAAATGATATGGCAAAAATCCTTACTTTTGCCTATTTCCCATTTTTCAGGGCTGAAAATTTATTTAAATAGGTCAGAAGGCTGCTGCTGCAATTGCTTTCAGTGTCTTCTTCTCATATTATATTGCTCAAGGACCATTTAGCCCAAATGCCTTGTTTCCTAGATGATTAAACTGAGACCTAGAGACATACCCAAGGACAGTGGGTAGTGAATAGCAAGCTGAAAATGAGCTTATGTCTTCTGACAGAATGCAAAGCTTTACCCATTTGATACTTATTTTGACTTTGCTTTGACTAGTAAAAGAGCTGTAAAATGAGGGCATTGTACTAGATAACTGCTAAGATGCCTTCTAGCTATATGCAGAGGACTTATCTTTAAATAACTCATACATATTAAACTACCCTTTTTCTGGCTGTTATGGTATGATGAATTGCCTTCCATACTCACCCTGAGCACTGTTTCTCAATTTTCTTCTGAAAGAAAGAATCTCTGATGTCTAGATATGAGACTTTTGAATAGACATCAAGCCTTGGGCTTCTTTCATTTCTAAATCATGGGCCATCTTTTCAAACAGATCTTTTCCCCTAACCCCACTTTCACACTGCAATCAATGGACATCAAGGGACCAATGACAGAAACAAATGGCTTTAATTTCAATAGATGCCAATATAATTGATCCTTTGGTGTTAGCCTCTCCATGTTAACTAGGTTAGTTCTTAGTGCACTCAGCATGTGTAGCAACTTGGAACCCTCCCAGCATGGAAAGAGCTGACAGATCTTACACTCAATTGGTACAGAGGAGGCAATATCAGAACAGAATGTCCATAGAGAGGCGTTGGCCTGAAAAGTTTAAATCATGGAGTCACTTACTTTAAAATC
The DNA here is from genome assembly GCF_016433145.1 of Gracilinanus agilis. Taxonomy (NCBI): domain Eukaryota; kingdom Metazoa; phylum Chordata; class Mammalia; order Didelphimorphia; family Didelphidae; genus Gracilinanus; species Gracilinanus agilis. The sequence goes on along the minus strand of NC_058135.1, from coordinate 12,862,413 downwards.
ACAAGAGTTACATGCCTGAAGTAAATTCAGTGAGATCAGCTGTCTTCCCTCTGACCGTGGCCCTGTTTAAGGGATCCAGTCCCTGGAGAGATCACCAGGGATCAAGGAAATTACCTTTCACTGGGAAGTGCCTCCTGAAAAGCCTGGAAGAGGCTATTGAAGTGTGGCTTGAACCATTATATCATTCTGGGAACTACTCAGATTTTCCCAACTGTATCAACAAAATATGCTCTATTGACATGAGTGAAGAAGAGTTGAAGCTTCTCTGGAAACTGTGGGCATATTTAGGCAAGGACAGGGTTCAATGTGGACATTTCTCTCTTTCCATCTCTCCTATTCTATCTATCCTTCCCTCCCCCTCTCTCTCTCTCTATCCACATATCCATCCCTCTCTTCCTTCTCTACCCCTCCTCTTTTATCTCTCCCTCTCTTCTCTCTCTTTTATCTCTCTGTCTCCAGTCATTCCTTCCTTCCTCCCTTTCCTCTCTCTCCCTCCCTTTCCTCTCTCTCTTTTTTCTCTCTCTATCCATCTATCCCTTCTTCCTCTCTGTCTCTTTCTCTAAATCTTCTCTTTTTCCCTCCCCTACCTCTCTGTCTTTCTCTCTCCCTCTCTCCCTGTTTCTGTCTGTCTGTCTCTTTCTCTCTCTGTCTATGTTTCTCTCTCTTTCTCTTCCCTTCTCTCTCTCTCTCTCTTCCCTTCTCTCTCTCTCTCTCT
>NC_058135.1:12821771-12861359 GCF_016433145.1 Gracilinanus agilis | reverse complement strand
CTTCCCTTCTCTCTCTCTCTCTCTCTCTCTCTCTCTCTCTCTCTCTCTCTCTCTCTCTCCCTCTCTCTTCCTCCCAAGTCTGTTTCACTTTTCAGGATGTCCCATGAGAATTTTGGTTTTTCCATCTATTTCTTCTATTCCACAGTGTGGTCTGAGTAGTAGAACACATGCAAGGTGCTCAGCATAGTTAAATGTTACATAGACTCAGGGTCTCATGTAGTCCTGGGGTGCTAAATGCTGAGAATAAGCTATTAAAGAAATCCTTATTGTTTCCTTAACTGAAGAGTAAAAAAGACATTTAAATGGAGGAGAAATGCTTCTAAATAATGTCCTTCACTTTCTATCTAGATGAATACTTACATGACATGGCCACATGGTGGCAAGGATGATGCTTTTTATTGTTTATACAAAGTCTTGAGTCCTTCATACCATTTAAACTATGATTCCAAAGAGCAGAGAATTGACCCTGTAGTATGGCTGCTTCATGTCCATTGAGGCAGAAATGTCAGCATCAAAGGATCTACAATAGAAAGGGACCTGTAGGGAATATGGCAACCACTCTCACTTTTACAGATGAAGAAAATGACACCCATAAGGGTTGGTGATCAGTCCAAGGTTATACAGACAAAATTGAACCTAGGTCCTCTGACGCCATATCAATAACCCTTTCTACTTCCCTAATTCCCTCCTTTTAGGTAGGAAGAAAATGAGCCCAGGGCATGGACATGACTTGTCCAGACCCTAGATTACTATGATGTTTCTCTGTCTCCAACTATAGTACTATCATCCCTACTATGATTGTTTCAAGAAGGTGCCAGGCATCCCAAGAATGAGTCATCCAGAGTGGTTGATATTACGCATTGTAAATGGCCCTTCTTCTTCCTACTAACCCAACATCTGAGAAGGATTGACATGAGAGAAGAGTCAGGATTTGCCACCATGTCCTAAACAAGGGTAGAGGAATAAGAAGGAAGGAAGCAAACATTTATTAAGCATTTACTATGTGCCAGGTATGGTGCTAAGTGCTTGATCCTTACAACAATGTACAACAATGTAAGTGCTAGTCTCAGCTCCATTTTATAGTTAAGTGAGGCAGATTGAAATGAATGACTTGTTCAAGATCACACAGCTAGTATATGGGCTGAGTCTGAATTTCAGTTTAAGACTTTCGGACTCTCGACCCAGGTCTCTTTTCACCAAACTACCTAGCTACCTCTAACAGAGTGAATTGTGGAGAACATACCCTATGATCATAAAACTAAGGTGTTAGACTGGAGTGAGGAAAGCTAATGAGACAAGAAGGGGAGGAAAGAGTGAATACATTACCTTATATAAGGGGCTGTCAGTGTCTGGAACTTGTTAACAGTGGTGTTCATTCAAGATTCATTCAACAGTGTTTATTAGATGCCACTGATGAGGAGGGTAGCATGGCAGGTGGATAACATACCTATCTTGGAGCTGGCCAGAATAGGATTGAAATTTTACATCTGACACTTACTAACCATGTGAACATGACAAATCACTTAAACTCCATCTCCTCATCCATAAAATAGGAATTTTAATACAAATGATAACTACCCCACAGGCTGGTCATAAAGAGATTACATTTTTGTAGCTCTTCAAGATTTGTGAAGCATTTGTTAATATTATCTTATTTGATCCACAAAACAACTCTAAGAGGTAAATACTCTGATTATCCCTATATTGCAAGTGAGGAAACAGGTAAATGGAGAGTAAATGACTTATCTAGGGTCACACAACTACTGTGTCTGAAACCATATTTGAACAAGTTTTCCAGTCCTGGAGTTCTATTCACTGTTGTTCTACATAGCTCTTTCTTGAGAAAGCCTATGAATGGGTTTTGTGAACTTCTATAAATATTAGCTTTTATTACAAAACTGTAACATTACTGTTCTCAACTTTGGTATGGATTTTGGGATGCAGTGGGTGGGGAGCAGTATGAGAAGTAGAGAGAAGAATGCTGGTAGATTTGCTTTCATAGGAACATAGGGTTCAAAACCTAACTCAAGTTCATATATACCTAATTCCTGGGGGTAGTGTCAATTGACTTAAGTTCCAGAAGACTATGAATCACCTCAATGATATTTTTGTCCTCCCCAAGAACAATTGAACAATCTGCACAAAACCAACCACATGAGTGAAGAAAGCCTAGGTCTCATTGTTAGTATATGTCTCAGACAGATACTTACCAATGATCTGGGCCCAGGATAGAAAAAAAGAAAGAGAACTGAGCTAGACCATGTTTTCCAAAGAAGCCAAACTGAAGAAAATACATAATCAATTGGGTATAGAAATCTATCTTATCCTACAGAAAAGTAGAAGAGGATAATAGAAAAGAGGGGAAATTGGGTGAAGTGGCTATCAGAAACTGTTTAGTTTACTTTAGTGGGAAATAGGATGGAGAGTAATATCATAATGATGCAATTTTTTTACAAGTTTCTCAAAGAAATCCCTAATTTCTTAAAGAATTGAATATATAAGAATACAAATCATTACCCATTGATAAATGGTCAAAGGATATGAACAGGCAATTCTCAGAGAAAGTATTTAAAGCTCTCTATAGTCATGGGGAAAAATGCTCTAAACCACTATTAATTAGATAAATGCAAATTAAAGAGTGCTGATGTACCACCCCACACCTATCAGACTGGCTATTATGACAGAAAAGGAAAATGACAAAACTTGGAGGGGATGTGGGAAAATTGAGACATTAATTCACTGTTGGGAGATTTGTGAACTGATCCAACTACTCTGGAGAATAATTTGAATCTATGCCCAAAGGGGTATAAGACAGTAAATAATTTGACCCATTACTAGTTTTGCATCCCAAAGAAATTTAAAAAAAAAGAGAAAGGCCTACGTGTGCAAAAATACTTAAAGTAGTTCTTTTTATGGGGGCAAAGAACTGGAAGGTTTTTTTTACATGTAATTGGGGGGGGAATAAAACAAAAATCAAATATGGCAAGATACATAGTGGGTGTGAGAAGATGGCAGCATTTACTGAAGTATCTTATAGGAAGGAAGTGACAGAACTGATAGCCACATCAGGGACATATGTGATGAGAAAAGGAACTGGGCCAATCATAAGGTGAGAGGGAGGGTTAGCAGAGAAGCCAACCATGTGTTGTTCTGGTACCCAAAGAAGATCAAAATACCTGGTAGAAGCCTCCATTGCATTGGGTAGACCTTCACTAGAAGATTAATGAGGAGACATTGACAATAATTACATAGCAGGAGGGGAGAAGAAGATGCTATAATCAGTTCTTCTGGGGGAAGCATGCACATTAATGAGCTTGTGCATCCATAGGAGTCTTAGAGAATATTCTTAGTGTGGGGGAGGAGGAGAATAATATAACTTAGAAAGGGATTGATTTGATCAATAGTTGCCACTTGGACAATCTTTAAATCATGTGATTAGCTCACCAGTCATTTGGCCAGGCTTTGAGCTAGCTTATTTTACAGTTTTCTAATTTGGAAATTGAGGAAATACGGTTGAATGACTTGTCCAGAGTCACAAAGGCAGTAAGTCTCTGAGGCCAGATTTTAAACTCAGGAAGATGAGTCTTGCTGCTTTCAGGCCCCATACTCTATCCACTATACCAGTGATAGGCAAACTTTTTAAAGAGGGGGCCAAAGGAAAGGAAATGCTCATCTGTCAGTCTGTTTCTAAGGCAACTCTTTTGAAGTTTCATTGTATTGTATCCTACTCATTGTATTCATCACACAGGCAGATAAAACATTTCAGGGGATGGCATCTGGCCAATGCAGTAGTTTGCCCACCACTGCACTATACTATCTAGCTCACCCTTTTAAATGCTGGCTATTTTCATTATTTCTCTCTTCCAGGGATTTGTTGTTTTCAGTTTCATGATGACTCAAAGTAGAGAATGATATTTCTTAAGAATTACTTAGTGGATGCTTGGTTTATATCCCAAAGACATAATAAGGAAAAATACTTGTACAAAAATATTTATAACCATGCTCTTTGCAGTGGTAAAAAATTGGAAAATAAGGGAATACCCTTCGATTGGGGAAAGGCTAAACAAATTGTGGTATCTTTTGGTAATGGAATACTATTGTGCTGAATAATGAATTGGAGGAATTCCATGTGAACTGGAACAACCTCCAGGAAGTGATGCAGAGTGAAAGGAGTAGAACCAGGAGAGCCTTTATACACAGAGATGGATACACTGTGCACAATTGAATGTAATGGACTTCTCTACCAGCAGCAATGCAATGATCCAAGACATTTCTGAGAGACCTATGAGAAAGAATGCTATCCACATCCAGAGAAAGAACTGTGGAAGCAGAAACACAGAAGAAAAACAACTGCTTGATCACATGGGTCTATGGGGATAAGATTGGGGATGTAAACCCCAAATGATCACCCTAGTGCAAATATCAATAATATGGAAATAGGTCTTGATCAATGATACATGTAAAACCCAGTGGAATTGCTCATTGGCTATGGGAGTGAGGTGGGAAGAGGGAAGGGAAAGAACATGAATCATGTAACCATGGAAAGTTTTTCTTAATTAATCAATAAAAAAAAGAAATACGAAATTAAGTTATTTGATTCTCTTAGCTGCCTTTTTGTAATGATTCCTACTGTGTAAATGTTATCTCCTGGAATTTATTAGAGGAAAGGAGATGATCTGATGATCATCAATTTGATCTGGTCATTAGTGAAGCCACATGCTGTCACAGCACATGTTCCCTCCAAGTTTGAAAGGACCTTCAGGGAGGACATTTGTGGCCAACAAGTATCTTTATCCTCCTCTCAATCCCCTACTTACTCTGACCATATTGGTGGTCTTATATAACAGCCCTTATTTTAGATCACCACAGAGTTGAGAGGGACCTAAGAGGCCATTGGGTCTAACTCATAACTGACTAACCTTCTTATGTACACCATTGCCCCCAAAGTCATTCAACTTTGCTTAGAGTCCAACTCTACCTCCTGAGGTAGCCCATTCTATATCAGAAACTATCATCATTAAGATTTTCCTGACCTTCTGCCAAACTGTCTCTCATCAATCAGCACCCCTAGCTCCTTTTCCTGCCCTATATGGCCAATCAGAACTAGGCTGATCTGTCTTGAGCTTGATAGTCCTTCAAATATCAGGAGATAATGATCACATCCCACCACTATCTCTTCCACTCTTCAGGCTAAAACATTTTAAGTTTCTTCAGCCAGTCTTCATATGATATGATCTTGTGACTCTTCACCATGCTGGTTACCTCCATCTGATTGCTTTTAAGATCATCTAGGTCATTCCTAAAATGTATTTGTTAGGACTGAATCAAACATGTTTGATGAACGCTAGGTGTTGCAGTAAAAAGAGTGCTGAGCCTGGAATCACAAAGACCACAAAGTCAACTCCTGCCTTAGACCCTTACTAGCTGTGTAATCCTAGGCAAGTTACTTAGCCTCTGAGTACCTCAGTTCTCTGATCCGGAAAATGAAGAAGTTGAACTTCTAAAGTAATTTCTAACTCTAAATCTGAAACTCCATGATCCCATGAGGCCAGAATTTTAAGAGACTCTTTCTCTGTCCCACTCTGGATTTTGTTTTGCATGATGTAGGCTAAAATTGCACCATTAGAATTTGGAGGAAAAAAGAGAAGCATCTCTTAATCTAGGAAAGTTTGGAGCTAACCCCAATCCTTCTGATCAAGTGTTCCTTGCTTCAGCAGTGCAGATCCACCCATACCCCACTCTCTTTTTAATCATTCATGATAATTGATTCTACTCCCCTGGTCTCATCAATCCTCCTCCCTCTGACTGCATGCCCCCAACCCTAGAACAAACCTGATGGCTTTGTTTCCTGGCCACATCCTCTGCTAATGATTACCACTGACTGAGATCACTGTGTATGAAGAGATAGTTACCTTTATTTATTTTAAATTGAACCCACAGCATCATCTAGTGATCTCCTAACCTCAAAGCACTTTGTAGACTAGAAATCATCAGCAAAAATGCTAAACATAGACTGAAGACCTTCACACACAAGATCTTCTCTCACTTTCGTTTCTGTATCCAAAAGCTACAACTTTCATTGGGCCCTTCTACTCCACCATAGAAAGCAAGTTATGATATTCACCTTCCATGGTCCCATTATTTGTGGCTGGGGCATGGCTTACCCTGGAATGACCAGAAAGCCTGTGGCCCCTGTGCCTGCTAGAGATTCTGAATATGGGTTCCAAGACAGAAGAGTGGTAAGGACCAGGCAATGGGAGTTAAGTGACTTGCCCAGGGTCACACAGCTAGGAAGTGTCTTAGGCCAGATTTGAATCTAGGACCTCCCAACTCTAGGCCTAGCTCTCAATGCACTGAGCTACCCAGCAGCCTCCCATGCTAGAGATTCTTGGAGTCATAGGTGAGGGCTGGATGGACACCAAATGAGGATGAAAAAAAGGCTCAGCAAATATTACAGTAGAGGTATCAGCCTTCCCTGTACATCTTGTACACCCATATCCATCTGAGGGCATATAGATAAGCATAGTTCAGTGAAAGGGTCAAACAAGCAATCAACTGAAAAATGTTTATTAAGTTCTTACTATGTGCCAATTTCTGTGTTAGGTACAAAGGCACAAAGACAAAAATGGAAGTCGCTGTCTTTGAGTAATTTATATTCTACCTGGGGAATGAAGTATGCAGTTGTATATTTTGAAATAAAATAAATCTAAAGTGATTCTTAAGGGAGTCAAGAGTAAACTCAAGAGGGGAGACATGCACATGGAACAATAGAAAGTCCTCATAGAGGAAGTGGTGCTTGAGTAGAACTTTGAAAGAAATTGGGGCAGAACTGAGGAGGGGGAGTGCTAAAGAATGGGATATAACTTGTACAAAGCCATAGAATGTAGGAGACATTATGTGGAATTGAGGAAAGGCCAAAGCTGGACCACACCATAAGTGAAGAGGAGTAATCTGTAACAAATCTGGAAAGGTGGGTGATATAAAGTTGTGAATGATCATTTAATGCCAAACAAAGAAATTTGTGTTCGATCCTAGAGAAGGTGAATGACAATATGGCAATATACATTTGCCACAGGACTGTGTTGCCAAGACTACCTGGACCGATGTACTCTATATATTTGTTTTTACAAACCCTTACCTTATATAACTTAGAATCAAAACTGTATATTGGTTCCAAGGAAGGAGAGTGGTAAGGATCCAGGGTCACACAATTAGGAAATATCTGAGGTCAGATTAGAACCCAGGACTACCTATTTTTAGGCCTGGCTCTCTATCCACTGAAGCACCTAGCTTCCCCTCTCTACATACTTATGTTACAGGCTAAGGATCATAGAATTTCGAGCAAAAGCACGCCTTGGAGGTAATCTAGTTTAACTTCATTTTATAGATGGGGAAACTGAGGTCCACAGAAGTGAGGTTTCTTACACAAGGTGATACAGGGGAAACTACTCTTCAAATCCATGTCATCTGAATTCCTTCCAGCTCTAAGATCTATAAACTTATGAGCCAAATTCAGATCTCTTTTGATTACAACATGCTGCCCCTTTCATCTAACTTCACCTAAAGTCACCTAAAGGAATGCACTTATAGACAATTAAACTGGGTCTACAAACAATGCCATATTGCAGTCGAGTCAGAACTTTATCATATCCAATGAAGAAAAGGCCAAATTCAAAAATTTTCCCAGGGTAGAGAGCGAAGACACTTAAAACAATCCTTGTTCTAATAGGTTATGGGGTCATGATCTTTGAAACTGCAAAGACCTTAGACATGCAGTCTAACCTCTTCATTTCACAGAAGAAACAAATGGTCTCCTTTAAGAATGTAAGCTTCCTGAGGGCAAGGGACATATTTCTGACTGTGTTAAGTCTAAAAACTTTAGACTTAACACAGGACTTGGCTCTTAACAAGTGCATAATCCATGCTTATTGATTAAGGCCAGGAAAGCAAGGTGCCCAATATCACATGGGTAGTAATCAGTAGAATTGTGCACATAGAGGACTCAACTCAGATCCTTTGACTCCAAGTTTAGGGATTTTTTTCCTCTGCCAATTACTTTTTTATATTTTAAGATTCCAAAGGTTGCTTTTTCTTTTTTTTTTTTTAGGAATGGTTTAAAAAAAATAAATTAATATTCAAAGGAAAAGGTTAATCATTTCAATAATTGTGGAACTATTTATTCCAAAAGTAATCTGATGGGTTTTTCAAAGGAGTGATTTAAAAAAAATCTATATTATATTATATATTTTCTAACACTATAAAATGTTTCAATCAATCAATGGTTATTTATTAAAGATCTCCTTTCCTAATTCAGTAAAGAAGTTTTTTGGTAATTTGATAGGTATGGCACTAAATAGGTAAATTAATTTGGGTAGAATGTTCATTTTTATTATGTTAGCTCGTCCTACCCATGAACAATTAATGGTTTTCCAATTGTTGAGATCTAGTTTTATTTTTTTGGAAAGTGTTTTGTAGTTTTTATCGTATAATAGCTGTGTTTGTTTTGGTAGATAGATTCCTAAGTATTTTATATTGTCTAGGGTAATTTTAAATGGTGTTTCTCGTTCTACCTCTTGCTGCTCTAATGTGTTGGAAATATATAGAAATGCTGATGATTTACGTGCATTTATTTTGTATCCTGCAACTTTGCTAAAGTTGTTGATTATTTCTACCAGCTTCTTAGTTGATTCTCTAGGATTTTTAAAGTAGACCATCATATCATCTGCAAAGAGTGATAGCTTAGTCTCCTCGTTGCCTCTTTTGATACCTTCAATTTCTTTTTCTTCTCTAATTGCTATTGCTAGTGTTTCTAGTACTATGTTGAATAATAGAGGTGATAATGGGCATCCTTGTTTCACTCCTGATCTTATTGGGAAGTCTTCATAACATCTTTCAAAGATGCGCCCTTCTCCCTCTGACATTGTCACCACCCTAGTTGCAGGCTGTCACCTCAAATCTACACCACTGCAATAGCCTGCTGGTCATCAGCCTGCCTCAAGTCTCTCTTGACCATAATCCATCCTCTATTCAATTCAGCTCCTAAAGTGATTGTCCTAAAGCACAGCTTCAGTCAGGCCACCTCCTTACCCAATAAATTCCAGTGACTTCCTATTGTCTCCTAGAACAAATACAAAATGCTCCATTTGACATTCAAAGCCCTTCATAAGCTAGCCCTTTCTTTACTTTCTAGTGGTCTTTACACCTTAACCTCTGACACATACTCTTTGATCTAGTGACATTGGTGTCCTCCTGGCTAATGCATGAACAAAACTCACCTTCCCTTGGCTCGGGCATTTCCTTTGGCTGGCCTCCATGTCTGGAACACTCTCATTTTTTTACTCTGATGGCTGATCTCCCTGGCTACCTTTAAGTCCCAATTGAAATCATACCTTCTATAGGGAAGTCTTCACCAACCCCTCTTAATTCTAGTGCCGCCTCTGTTACTTATTTCCTATTTCTTCCACATATAGCTTGCTTTGTATATATTTGCTTGCATGTTGTCTCCCCCAGCAGCTCCTTGAAGATAGGGACTGTCTTTTGCCTTTTTTTGTGTGTCCTCAGGACTTAGCCCAGTGTGTGACTCTTAGTAGGCATTAATAAATATCAATTGAGTTATTACATAGGAGGATTTAAAAACCGATGCAAGGTGATTTTTAGGAATTTTCATGGGAAACACAGTGCTTGAGTTTGGTCTTGAAGGGAACGAGGAATTTTGTGAGACAGAAGCAAAGGGAGAATGCATTCTAATCATAAGACACAGCCAATAGAAAGGTGCTGAGCCTGAAGATGTATGCGGAAGAGTGAGAAAGCCATTTTGCAAGGAGACAGATTGAGAAAAGGAGAAAGGGATCAGGTTAGAAGGACTTTAAATGACCAACAAAAGTTTGTATATAATCCTGAGGTTAATATAGAGCCCCTGAAGTTTATTGAGCAGAGGAGTGACAAGGTCAGATGGGCATTTCAGCAACATCAGTTAGACAGCTGTATGAAGGATGGTTTGGAATGGGGAGACATTTGAGACAATGAGACCAGTTGGGTGGTCATTGTAACGGTACAGAGAAGAGGTGATGAGATGCTGAACCAATATAGTGGCTGTAGAAGTAGAGAAGGGGAAATTGGGACAAATGTTGTAGAAGTCAAAGCATCTGTGTGGATGTATGAGCTGAGTGAGACAGAAGGATCAAGGCAATTACCAAGTTCAGTTACCAACCAAAATGAAAAGGTAGAGTTTCCCTTGACAGAAATAGAGAAGCTCAGAAGAAACATGTTTTTTTTTTTTTGGCAGGGAAAGGAAGAGGTTAAGGGTATCTTTGGATATGTTGAGTTTTAGATGTCTTATGTGACATCCAATTTGTATTTATAGACAAAATAACCAGTAACAGTAGATAGAGCACTGGGCTTGGAATCAGGAAGACTCATCATCCCCTGAATTCAAATCTAACCTCAGATACTTACTTACTGTGTGACCCTGGGAAAGTCACTTAACCCTCTTTGTCTGAGTTCCTCATCTGTGAAATGAGCTGGAGAAGGAAATGGCAAATCACTCTACTATCTTTGCCATGAAAACTTCAAGTGGTATTACAAAAAGTTGGATATGACTAAAACAATTTAATAAAATTAATGAAATAGAAACAAGGTGTCTTTAAGAGGAAGACAGTCATGTTCATTGGATCAGAAAAGGGTTCATAAAAAACCTGGAGCTCAGGAGAGAGACTTAAGCTCTATAAATAGAATTAAAAGTCATCAGCATGAACCTGATAACTAAACTTGTGGGAGCTGAGGAGGTCACCAAGAGAGCACACCCACAGATAGGGTCCATCCAACAAAAGAGTCTGAGGAATGGTCAAATAGAGAAGGAGAACCAAGAGAATATAAATGTCACAAAAACATAGAGAGAAGTTATTCAGTGGGAAACGTTTGCCAACAGGGCCAAATATTGTGGAGTGGTCAACCAAGATAAGAACTGTGAAAAGAATATCACATCTGTCAAAAATCCAAACTTAGGGCAGCTGGGTAGCTCAGTGGAGTGAGAGTTAGGCTTAGAGACAGGAGGTCCTAGGTTCAAACCCGGCCTCAGCCACTTCCCAGCTGTGTGACCCTGGGCAAGTCACTTGACCCCCATTGCCCACCCTTACCACTCTTCCACCTATGAGACAATACACCGAAGTACAAGGGTTTAAAAAAAATCCAAACTTAGCAAACTCAGCCTAAGACACTTAAAAATAAAACCAGAAAGAAAACATCAAATAGAAGAAAGACAGAAAAGATCTGCAGTGAGAAAATTTTAACAGGAAAATACAGTTCAAGGTACAATTTTGTATAGGATTGTACCTAGGCTTTATTCTAATTCTGACTATTCTGTTTTCTGCCTATGTGATTTTGGACAGGTCACTTAAACTCTATCCCACAATGTCATATTCTGAAAAATCAGGAAATTTGGCTCTATCTCTCTAAATATATATTTGTTGGATCTAAATGTAATGCCAACATCTTGCCCCATACTCTGTACACAGCCAATGCTTAATAAAATTTTGACAAAGCAGTGAATAAATTTGGTAAATGTATTGAATGATATTCAGTAAAAGCACAATAGGAATGATGCTAAATGAATATCTTTCCCCACCAAACTTTGGGCACAAAGAATCCTTCATTGTGATTTGATTTTTTTTAAACTCTTAACTTCTGTGTATTGGCTAATAGGTGGAAGAGTGGTAAGGGTGGGCAATGGGGGTCAAGTGACTTGCCCAGGGTCACACAGCTGGGAAGTGTCTAAGGTCGGATTTGAACCTAGGACCTCCTGTCTTTAGGCCTGACTCTCAATCTACTGAGCTATCCAGCTGCCCCTGTGATTTGATTTTTAACAAGTTCATTAAACTCAGGAGAGAGATATTTTTCCTATGATTTTCCAAACACTCACAATGGAAGAGATGTTAGATGAGGCAGAATTGATAATGTCTTTTTAGCTGAAAATAGTGCTGTGTTCCCCCCCTCTGTGTATGTGTGTGTGTATGTGTGTGTGTGTGTGTGTGTGTGTGTGTGTGTCCTAAAGAGATGGTGGTGAGTTGAGCCCTTCTACCCTCTTCCTCTCCTCCTTACCAGCTAGTCATCAAGTCAATGCTATCCCGTTATACCCTCATTCCACTTAATGTGCACTCATAAGAATAAAGTGGCTGTGAAATATGATGTGCTTGACCACTTCTTTTTAAAAGCTACCAAAAATAGTTCTATGAGGTCATCTGTTTTTAATTTTTATTGATACTCAATATTTTTATATCATAGTCATATGGAGATAAGCTACCCCACCTCCCTGCAGAAGTCCTTTTCTTCTAACAAAGAAAAACAGTTAAGCAAGACCAAAAGGCCCAGGGGCTGAGTTGGGCAGAGTATGCCTAATTCTGTAGTCCCCAACTCTCCAATGAAAGGAAAAAGATGTCTTTTCTTTCCTTTGGGGCCAGGGTTGTTGTAGCTCCATAGAGCACAGCTTCCTTTTAGGGTCTTTTCATTTCTGTTATTTTAACCATTGTGTCTACATTTGTTTTATTTTTAATTTTTTTACTTTTTGAGACTGGGCTTCCCTATCTCACCCAGACTAGAAATGCAGTTGTCAGTCACTGGACCAATAGTATTTCTAATAAGTATCTGACATCATCATCATTATTATATATGTGGTACCTACTATGTGCCAGGCACTGTGCTAAGCATTTTACAAATTCTAACTCATTTGAATTTCACGACAACTCTGTGAGGTAAATGCTGTTATTATCCTCATTTTACAGTTAGAGAAACTGAAAGCATTAAGAGGTTAAATGACTTACTGACTCCAAGTCCAGTTCTCTATCCACCTAGCTGGCTCATGACCTAGATCAGTTTGTTCCTGTTTTGGTAATCTGGTGTTCCCCCTGCTCTTTGGGGCTCGCCATATTGGTGTCAGACTTAGTTCAGATGCCCAGATGCTTGCAGAACAGAACAATTGAACCTGAGTGGTTCCTCAGCTTCGTCCTCCTCAGGAGCAAAGATTGTAGGTGCATCAACATTCCCAACCTATGTTTATTTTTGGAAGTTTCCTCTCAGCTCACCTCATACTAGCTCTCCTTACCAGAACCTAACAGTGCCATCTCTAGCCCCCGGTCTCTCCTGTTCTCCTCTTCCTTACTTTCCTGCTGGTACCAAAAAGAGGACTCCCTTAGTTCTTTTACTCAAGAAAATAGAATCTGTTTGTTCTCCATAAGGATGGAAAATTCTGATAAAGACCAAAAATAACAAAGCAAAGTTCATCTGGACTCTCCCTCCCTTCTCCTCTAGCAATGCCTAGCTGTGGGCAGAGAGAGCACTGTGGCCTTTGAAAGCTTCTAGGCTGAGTCAGAGGTTATCAATGTAATGGGTACTCCCTGTGCTGGGGCTGAGGGTGGACAATCCATTTGTCTTCAGAGTTTGGAATTTGATTCATTTCCTCTTTGTGTTTTCCCTTGGCTTAAGGACCCAGTCCTGGAGAGGCCAGTGGCTGAGTCTGGAAGATGAGCTTCCAGGTTGGCTGATGTTGCCCTTGACCTTTCACTGGGGTGATGAGGGAATGCCGTCCTTGAGTAGACCCCTTCCAGAGGGCAATACATGGATGAGCTCCGTGAATGTGGCTGGGTAGGATCAGTGTTGGATGGAGAGTCAGAGAACTTGGATTCAAATCCTCATCCACCTTTGTGATCTAGGAGAAGTAATAGCATGTCTTGGCCTTAGTTTCCTCAACTATAAAAAGAAATGAGTGGACTCCAAAGTCCCTTCCTGCCTTAACTCTTTGTTCCTATAAGATCAACACTAACCAACCTAAAGACATGGCAATGCCTGGAGCATCCCCCCACCCCAAACTAGGGGATGCACAGATTTTTTGCTTGGCCATACTCTTGGTTTTCCTGGCTGTCAACCCTACCAACAAGGAATGATCAGAATGCCCTTGCTTTCCATAAGGATGGTGTGGGAAAGAAGGTAAAGGCAAATTTTAAAATAAGAGTCAATCCAAAAGGACAGAATTATTGAAAGTAAAAATATAGCCTTCTCCCCAAAATAAGTTTCCAATGCTTTGTGTCCAGCATCCACTGCTAGGATTCCATTAAGCTCTGGAATTACAATCCCCAGACTTTATGGTTTTGATTATGGTTTTAGAAGGCAGATCCAGTGGAGCTCTTTGAAAGCAGCAACTGTATTCATTTTCATCTTATATCCTTACCACTTAACATAGTACTTTGCACAAGGTGAGGATTAATAAATGCTTTTTTCATTCATTCATCTGTCCTGAGGAGATCAGATGCTAAGGATGCTCCCTGATGTCTTCTATCTTGCATATGAGATGAGAGTAAGGGGCCTGTTATGACTTCAGTAGGGCCAGTATGATCTTAATGATTGCATGATATCACAGACTATAAAGTTGAACCCTCTCATTTATAAGGACAAAATTGAAGGCAACAGAGGATAAGTGCCTGTCCCATGATCATACATAAAATAGCAAGCAGGATGGGTAGGATTTGAACTTAGGTCCTCTGGATTCATAATCAAAACTGTTTCCACTGAACTGCCTTGCACTAATTATTTTTCCCTTTCTCCCTTTGCTCCTAACCTCCTACAGCTCTGTCCTCCCTTTCCCATCGCCCATTACCCCCATTCTGGCCTCAGTTTCCTCCATTTATGATTTGAACCTATGTATTCATCTTCATACTCCATTCTGCCCTTGACTCCCATATTTGTTTGTCTTTGGTGTTCAGACCCTGTCAAACCCCAACCCTGAATCACTCCCACTATCTTCTCTCTCCCTTCTTACTTCTGTACTGTGGAATGCTGCTAGAGGAAGTCACACCATCGGGGTGCCTAAATCCACAAAATCATTTTATCTAATTGTGGCTTCTCATCTCTCATCTCCCCCCTCCCCAATCTTCCTCTCTTGATAGATGACTTCATCTCTTACTTTATGGAGAAAATCAAGGCCATCTGCCTGTACATCTTTACCCATCCTTTCCTCCAGTCTGAAGAAGAGATGTCTCTTCTCCTTGTCAAAGTGAATCCCTCTATTTGTGCCCCTGAGACCAACCCCTCTCATCCTCTGAAGATTATCCTCAGAAATCATTGCCTCATTCTAGTTCATCTTGAATCTCCTGCTTTCCAATGGATCACTTTATAATGCCTATAAATGGTGCTTGGTCTCCTTATTCATTTTTTAAATATCATGTGGCCCTGCTGGCACATCAAGCTTCCACCCTATAGCATTCCTCCCTTCTTTCATTGCCAAGCTCCTCACAATTGCCTTTGCTTCCTCACCACCCCCTCCCTTCCCAAACCCTTAGAATCAAGCTTCCACCCCGACCACATGACTGAAACTGCCTTAGTGAAGATTAGAAAAGCTTGCTGCCAAAGCCAATGGCTTTTCTCTAGTCATCATTAATCTTGACTTCCATTCAGCCTTTGATACACCTATCCTTTCCGATACTGTTTCCTCCTTAGTCTTTCCTGCCACTGTAGTGTCCCTATTCTAATGCCATTTGCTCAATCTTCTTTGCTTGCTCATCATTATCCGCCCAAACACTATTTCCTTTCCCTTTCCCTTCCCTTTCCCTTTCCCTTTCCCTCTCTTTCTTCTTCCCACTCTTTTATAGTTTAATCCGATCCAATCCACCCTCTATTTAGCTATCAAAGTGATTTTCCTAAAGCAGAGGTCTGATCTCCATAAGTTCCAGGGGCTCTTTATCACCTCCAAAATCAAATAAAAAATCTTCTGTTTGGAGTTAAAGTCCTTCATAACTGCCCCTTTCCCAACACACAACTTTCTAGTCTCTTTACTCCTTACTCTCGCCGCCAAGGCATACTCTTTGATCTAGTGACACGGACTTCCTTACTATTACAGGAATAAGAGCCCCTCCCCCCCCCCATCTCTCTGCTCTGGCATTTCCTCTGGTGGTCCCCCTGGACCGGAATGCTCTTCTTCCAGGCTACCTTGTATCCGTTTTCTACATTTTGCTTTGAATTTGTGCAGGCAAGTGGAATGGCCAGCCTATCCTTACTAGGCTGGAGGGAGGAGGCTGGAGTTGGTGTCTGCCAGTGAGAGAGCAGCACCCCAGGGAGCTGCTGGGCTCTTATAGAGGCAGGAGGGGAGGTACTGATTGCCAATGGGTCTTGTTTGGCACCACCCTGCTGTGTCGATGTGGGTGAGGGAGGGGGAGAATCGGAAGGACCGAGCTGAGAGGCATCTTGCTCAGGCTTGCTTGGCACTGAAGGGCATGCAGTTTGTTCCACTTCAGAGGCCTGCTCTGGGGTGGAGGGATGGCATTTCAGTGATGGGTGGAGGCTTCCAGCTAATGGGGCAGGCATCTCTGCAACAAGCTCAGATGGGGAGCACTGGAACGCAAAGACTTGTTCCTTCCGGGAGATGTGGAGCTGAGGGAGAGTGGCAGCAGCAGTCTGAATCACTCTGGAGACTCTGCTCTGTCCAAAGAAGACACGAAACTGGGAATGCTCAAGGAGGAAGAAAGGATCTGTGGCCACTCTCAGCCACGGGAATGGGGTCATCAGAGGAGTTTTGTGAACGCGAAGTACATTTGGGAGTACAAATTGAATGAAGATGGTTCCTCCTCCCATTCCCTCCCCTCTTCTGGAACTATTGAGCTGTCTCAGAGACAAAGTAAGGCAACGTCCCCCCTGAAAAAGATGAACTGAGGCGTGTCAGCCAGAGGGCATAAGATTTAGAGAATGTTAAGAATATTTGTGGTCCTGTCAATAGCATAAATACTGTAGAGTTTAACGCCTAGGTGACTAAACAGATGAATACAAGTTGAACCTGAGTTCAAATTTGGTCTCAAACACTTACTAGCTATGTGATCCTAGACAAGTCAGTTAGCCACTGACTGCCTCAGTTTCCTCTTTTGTAAAATTGGGATATTAAGAGCATCTATCTTCTAGGGTTGTTGTGAAAAAAAAAAAAAAGAAATATTTGTAAAATTTTGCAAAACTTAAAAGTGCTGGGGCTCCTGTAGCCCTGCCGGAGTAAAGCCAGGGCTTGAGCACACGACCTAGCTCATTAAGCTAGATCTCTTACTCTATCCTCTCTCTGAAATTCTTATTTTCACTCTTTCCCTCTATTTTATAAATAAATTGCTAAAAAATCATTTGGAATTGATTAATTAAATTCCTGGCCACCCTCTCTTATATTTAGTCCAAACATAATTTTTACCCTCTTTACAACTCGGATACTTGTACCTACATGAGGACAACAAATCTTAGTTATTACCCTGATCCTAGGTCCTTGAAGGGTATTTTTTAATTTTTTTATTGTTTAATTTATGTTTTATTTTATTTTTAAAATTTTTTTAGAATATTTTTCCATGGTTACATGATTCATGTTCTTTCCCTCCCCATAGCTGACGCACAACTCCACCAACAAGTCCTTGAAGGTTATGCCAATAGAGTACAACCCCAACATGTAGGGTTAGATGTTTCAAGCTGTAATACATGCTTGCAATGGATTCTGGTGCCTGTCATCAGGGACCCAGCATAATTAAGGTTAGAGGCCAGTCTTTTGGACACCAGGAATCATGGAAGACAAGCAACAAGTCCCTTCCGGAGCAAGCCTCTTTTGGAAGCCAGAGAGTCATAAGGCCTCCAGCACCCTCCCATAGTACAAGTGTGTGCCCATTTAAAAGGGCAGGCCTGATACTCACCAAAATGGGTTTTCAAAAGGAAAAGGGGTATGATTTATATTAAATTCATACTCTCTCCTGGCCTTAGGAGTTCTCTTCTTTTTCACAGAATCCCCCTCCCCAATTTCCCTCTGGTTATAGCATAGCCTGTGAATGAGCTGCACAATTGCTGAACTGGGCTATCTCCCTTACGATGTGATGTCTTGATTGCCAGGTTAATGCTCTGCTGAACCAGATCAATGAAGTCACTTCTCAAGGCTAGTTCCTCATGTGACTCAGAAATGGCTACTGCCAGCTCCAGTGACCTCTGCTAATTGCTGAGGACACTTAGGATTGTTTTCATAAGTTCACAAGCTCATTTCAATGAAAAGAGAGCAAGGCAGTCACTGTGTAGGGTATATGGAAAAGCCTAGAAGAAAACTGGCATTTTGGTTAAATATCTGCTATGCATCAGACACCGAGTTAAGTACTTTACAAATATCTTATTCGATCTTCCCAACCTTCTTGGGTGGTAAGTGAGATCCTTGTCACCATTTTACAGGTGAAAAACCAAGGCAGACAGAGGTTAAGCAAATTACACAAGTTCACATGGCTAGTAAGTATCAGAGGATTGATTTGAACTCAGGTCTTCTACTTCCAAACCTAGCAATTTATCAGCTGTGCCACCTAGATACCAAGAAAGATACAGACCAGTCCCAAATGTTCAGCTAACTAGCAATGAAACCTTGACCAAATTCCCAATCTTATTCCTGGAAAGGACATAATGAGCAATTGTCCTAAGACTCCCCATGACCTTCACAGACCCAAACTAACTTGCTTTGTATATGCTGTCTTCCTTCTGTATTTGAATGCAAAGGTTATTTGAGGTTAAGCAGTGTCCTGTTATTTTTTTATCCCCTGTATTTGGCATAAATAATTAGCATATAATGAATATATAGTAATTTTCCTTCCCTTTCTTCCTTATTCTTTTCCCTTTTCCTTCTTATCTTCCTCCACTTCCCTCCTTCCCTCTTTTATTATCTTCCTTCCTTCCTCCTCTCTCCTCTTTCCCTTCTTTCTTTCTCAACAAAAGGAAAACAATGACATTTATAGTATTTTAAATCTTGCCAAGCATTCTGCCTAATAATTGTATTTGAGTCTCAGCAGATCTCATGTGAGTTAAGTACTATAGATTTTATCATTCCCATTTTACAAGTAGGAAAGCTAAGTCTCTGAAAGATTAAGTGACATGTCCTGTGATATAGAAAGTAAGGATCATAAGGTTGTAGTGTGATTGATTCCATCATTGTATATTTATTTATCTATATTCAGGAAGGAAAAAAAAACACCAAGAGACAAAAGAAATGAGGGAGCCATACGGGCATGGCTATATGGTAGATGGAATGGAAACGGGGCTCAGTGTACTGTATTGCCTAAACTTTACAGCCCATTGCAACCTTCTTTGATCTGGTACCACAAGGGAAAAGAGAGGTACTCAAAGGAACTGAGGGAAGAATTTACTGATGTATCTCAATTCTAGCTCCATTTTCAGTCCTTCTGCTTCATTAACCAGTTTGAGAACTTCTTACCACACTGCACCAGCCCCTGTTTTACTAATGGCCAGAAGAAGGTTCCTCAAAGTTCTATATACTGAATTGAAACAGGGAAGGGAATATTGCCAATTATTAACTATCCTATGAACCTATGGCACAGGTGCCAAAGATGGCACCCAGAGTGCTCTCTGTGGGCACATGGCTACCTTCCCTCCTCCTGACCAAGTCTGTTACTAGAAAGGCAGAGGGACTCGGGGGAGCTGTTCCCTTCCCCTTCTCCAAGTGTCTCAGGACATTTAAATGTTTTTAAATTTAATTAAATTTAATTTTTTTAGAATATTTTTCCATGGTTACATGATTCATGTTCTTTCCTTCTCCTCCAAACCCCCTCCCTCCCTCCCTGTAGCCAATACACAATTCCATTGGGTTTTACATGTATCACTGATCAAGACCTATTTCCATGTTATTGATAGTTGCAGTAGTTTAGTATCTACATCCCCAATAATATCCCCATCAACCCATGTGTGCAAGCAGTCATTTTTCTTCTGTGTTTCTCCTCTCACAGTTCTTCCTCTGAAAGTGGATAGTGTTCTTTTTCATAAGTCCCTCAGAATTGTTCTGGATCATTGCATTGCTGCTAGTAGAGAAGTCCATTATGTTCAATTGTACCACATGTATCAGTCTCTGTGTATAATGTTCTCCTGGTTCTCCTCCTTTCACTCTGCATCAATTCTTGGAGGTCATTCTAGTTTATATGGAATTCCTCCAGTTCATTATTCCTTTGAGCACAATAGTATTCCATCACCAACAGATTTGTTCCGTCATTCCCCAATTGAAGGACATTCCCTCATTTTCCAATTTTTTGCCACAATAAAGAGTGTGGCTATAAATATTTTTGTACAAGCCTCTTTATCTATGATCTCTTTGGTGTATAAACCCAGCAGTGGTATGGCTGGATCAAAGGGTAGGCATTCTTTTATAGCCCTTTCAGCATAGTTCCAAATTGCCATCCAGAATGGTTCGATCAATTCACAACTCCACCAGCAATGCATTAATGTTCCTATTTTGCCACATCCCCTCCAACATTTATTATTTTCCTTTGCTGTCTTGTTAGCTAATCTGCTAGGTGTGAGGATATACCTCAGAGTTGTTTTGATTTGCATTTCTCTAATTATAAGAGATTTAGAACACTTTTTCATGTGTTTGTTGATAGTTTTGATTTCTTTAACTGAAAATTGCCTATTCATATCCCTTGCCCATTTATCAATTGGGGAATGGCTTGATTTTTTTGTACAATTAATTTAGCTTCTTATATATTTGAGTAATTAGGCCTCTGTCAGAGTTTTTTGTTATAAAGATTTTCTCCCCAATTTTTTGCTTCCTTTCTAATTTTGGTTGTTTTGTTTATGTTTGTACATTGGTTTTGTTTGTACAAAACCTTTTTAATTTAATGTAATCAAAATTATTTATTGTACATTTTATAATTTTTTCTAACTCTGGCTTGGTTTTAAAATCTTTTCTTTCCCAAAGATCTGACAAGTATACTATTCTGGGTTCACCTAATTTACTTATAGTTTCCTTTTTTATATTCAAGTCATTCACCCATTTTGAATTTATCTTGGTGTAGGGTGTGAGATGTTGATCTAAACCTAATGTCTCCTATACTGTTTTCCAGTTTTCCCAGCAGTTTTTGTCAAATAGTGGGGTTTTGTCCCAAAAGTTGGGTCCTTTGATTTTATCATACACTGTCTTGCTGAAGTCACTTATCCCAAGTCTATTCCACTAATCCTCCCCTCTGTCTCTTAGGCAGTACCATATCGTTTTGATGACCACTGCTTCATACTACAGTTTAAGATCTGGCACTGCTAGGCCACCTTCCTTCACACTTTTTTCATTATTTCCCTTGATAGTCTTGATCTTTTATTCTTCCAAATTAACTTTGTTATAGTTTTTTCTAATTCAGTAAAAAACTTTCTTGGTAGTTTGATAGGTATGGCATGAGGACATTTTTTCACATCACCCTTCCCTCCTCCCAGGAGTCTAATGGGGGTACTCTTTCTCTCCCCTGTGTGGGGCAAGGGGATGGCAGGGTACACCTGGCATTGGGAGAGGTGGGCACAGCACTCTGCCTGAGGGGTGGGTAGAGGTGGAGCCCATCACTCCATCTCTAAAAGGTTTGCCATCACTGGTATAAGTCATAAGTTTGTTATAATATTATAATGAGATCATGGATTAGACTTGACTGCTTTGTCAATTTAATAATTTTATTAAACTATAAATTATTTTTGGTAGTTGAGAAGTTACCAGATTTACTTGATAGAGTTAATGGAAGGCATACATTTTCATCTGCTCCTTAATAGATCTGAGGAAAGGAAAAAATATGTCTTTGACTAAATAGGCTGTAGAAATTTAACAGTAGCATGTATCCCTTTCTTTGGCACCCCAAGACATCCTTCAGATTTTAAAGGGAGACAAAGTTTAATATTAAGATTGAAGTTACAACTTTCTTATTCCCTCACCCTCCTGTTGACTTAGAAGACAAAGGTCGTTTACCTGTAAATAAGCCTCTTAAGATAGTGAAGTGGAGAAGAGTGGACATGTGCACTGTGCAGCTGTTCTAAAAGTTCTAATGACTTCTGGGGTCCCAAAGATCCACCTCTTGTCCAGAGCAAGGTCAGAGAGGCTTGGGAAAGGGATGTCACTAATAGGAGCATAAATTGGAGTACTGGGAGAAAGGAGGGGCTTTTCTCCTTGGAATCTGGAGTGAGTAGGTGCACAGGTGGGTCCATCTCTTAGAAGGGAAAGTGGTAGGCCATGTGTGGCTGCTGCCTTCTCTTTCTCTGGCCCAGTTTTTATTGTTTAATAAATAATAATAAATTAAGATGCAGTCTCCAGAGTCCACTTGCGAACTTTAATCATAACACTTCACAACAGTTGACAGAAAAGAATTTTGTTGAGAGATATACGTGAAGGGGGCTCCTATGGTGTGTAGAGAGAGTCCTGAGATGACCCAGAGAATGACAGAGCTGAAAAGGATATGAGGCTTATCTGGACTATCAATCAATCAGTCAATCAGTAAACATTTATTAAGTGTCTACTTTATGTCAGGCACATGAACGAGACTTTTGTTGTTTCAGTCATATTTGACTCTTCATGACCCCATTTGGCATTTTCTTGGCTAAGATACTGGAGTGGTTTGTTATTTCCTTCTCCAGCTCATTTTACAGAGGAAGAATCCGAGGCAAACAGTTAAGTGATTTGCCCAGGGTCACGCAGCTAGTGTCTGAGGCCAAATTTGAACTCAAGTCTTCCTGACTCAGGCCCAGCACTCTATCCACTGTGCCCTTCACCTGCCTCAACAAGAATATATGGAGACGGAGGAGTTGTCTCTATGTTCAAATTCTGGCTTCTCAAGTTTTTGACTCCATGATCTTGTATACGGACCCTTTCAGATCTCAATTTATTCAACAGTAAAATGGAAGGGATGAACTCAATCCTTTCCCACATTTCTTCCAGTGATGACATTCTGTGAAATGACTAAAGAAGAATAGGCAATGTAGACTGAATTCTCTGTCCATCTCAAACCTGTGTGACTAGAGATTTATCCCATCTCCCTTCTACTTTTTCAAACCCCCATTTCCTTTGAAGGCTCATCTGTAGAGCCACCTCCTACAAGAGGCCCTTCCTAATCCTTTCTCACACACACATATTAGATTTAGACTTAGAAATGGAAGGGGTCCCACAAAGCATCTAGTGCCATCTTTCATTTCCTAGGTGAGGAAACTAAAGTCTGAAAAGCCCTAGGTTCACTAAGGTAAGCAAAGCTGGGCCTTGTATGCTTGTGACACCAAACCAAGAGAGCTCACCTCAGACTCTTTTGGATTACTAATTGTCTACGTGGTGAGAGAAGGAAAGGTGGAAAGATACTAGTGGGCTTCCATTTCCTTCCCAGGGGAGCTAGGAGAAAAATGAGTCAAGAGTTTTAAAGAGCTTTGAGTCACTGTGGTGGAACATCACTGCTGCTAATGGGCTGTGGGGAGTGGAGGCTCAGCGCGGTTCCATCCATCAGTCCTCCACTTTGAACCAGCAGGTGGTGCTGATGACTCAAGCTGGGTGTTGGTCAGGTGGCTGACCTTGAATTTGATGGGTCTGGCCAGGCACTATGTGAACCAGCAGGCTAAGGAGAGACTTTGATGTTGGGTTTGAGGCTTGGATCCAAAAGCACTATTCCAGGAAAGATCCTTTGCTAAACGGAAGGCCTAGCAATTGTCTAGCCACAGAGCCTTCAACAATGCCTTTCAGACAAGCCATTTGGAATAGCATCTGATAGAGTGGATTGCAAAGTCCTTTTCTGAGGGCTGGAATTAGCTTGGGAGTTAGTGGTAGAAGAGATAGATGAGCATTTATTCATCAAGCATCTATATAGTGTACAAGACATCATGCTAAAGGACGAAAGAGGTGATGAAACTTTGGATCCCTGCCCCATAAAGTGGTCAAAGTCTTGGGAGGTTGGGGACAGACCAAGACAACTTCCTAAATAACTAGAGTTTATCCCATTATTTGTTCATCGAGTTATTAAACAAAATATTTTAAAGTATTTTCTATGTGGAGACCACTGCACTTGATGCTTGGAGATGAAATATTAAGATAAGAGTTAATGGCAGTCCTCTTGGCCTTACAGTCTAATATAAAGAGAAATCTGAAAGCACGATATTATATGACTGCTTCATTAAAGAACAAAACAAAATGCTTTGTAAAGTCAAGTCAAATTACAAATCTTGGGATGAGTTCATTGCGAGTCACAAAGCTGTTGGTGACCCCTTGGGTGTCAGGAAAACCTGTGCCTCTATCAGTGTGACCCTAAACAAGTCATTTAATCTGTCTTTCTGTTTCCCTAACTACAAAATGGGTATAATAATAGCAGCTTGTTGAGATGACCAGAGGCGATAATATGTTAAATGCTTTTGTTGTTCAGTCATTTTTCAGTCGTGTTTGACTCTTCATGACCCCATTTGAGGTTTTCTTGACAAAGATACTGGAGTGGTTTGCCATTTCCTTCTCCAGATCATTTTACAGATGAGGAAACTAAGGCAACAGGGGGAAAAAAAGCCTCGGGCCACATAACCAGGAAGTGTATGAGGCTGAATTTGAACTCAGGTTTTCCTGACTCTAGACCCAGGTCTCTCTATCCACTGTACCACCTAGCTGCTCATGATTACCCCCCCTCCACACACACACACACACTAATATGGAACTTTCACTCACTCAGAAATAGCCATTCTCCTCCACCAAAGTGAAGGGAGGCATCCAAAGAATCTGACTGGGCTTCCCCAGTCCATTATCTATATTCCTGCTAGCACTTATCTGAGAAACCTGGGCATCTCTAAGATGGATGATTTCCTTATGTCCATATCTGATTTCCCCCCACCTTATAGGTGGTAATATGGACAGAGTGCTATGCTGGGAAGCAGGAAAACCTGAGTTCAAATCTGACCTCAGACACTTACTAGCTAGGTCACCTTGGGCAAATTAGTAAGTCATTTAAACTCTCTTAGCATCATTTTCCTCATTTTTAAAATGGAGAAAATAATAGCATCTACCTCACAGGGTTGTCATGAGGACCCAATGAGATAATAATAGTTGTACAGAGTTCAATGCAGTACCTGGCACATAATAAGTATTTAAGAAATGCTTATTTCTTTCCTTATTCCAATCACTGCCATTTATCTCAAATTAACTTGCCTACAGGATCTTAGGATATAGATCTCTAAAGTGTCCCAGAAGTCATAGGAACTAGAGCTGGAAGGGTTCTCTGATGTTCCATAGTCCCCTTTATAAGTGAGGACACCGAGACATAAAAGGGTAAAGTTATTTGCCCAAAGTCACCCCAGGATTAAGTGTCAGGTTCCCTGATTCCTGATCCCAAGGCTTTTCTGTTCTTTTGTACAATTAAAATCACAATGGTAAATTCTGAAAAACTACTGCAATGGTGGCCAGAGACTGGGCCTGGAGTTAGGAGGATCTCAGTTAAAATCAAGCCTCAAACATTTACTATCTATGTGACCCTAGGCGAGTCTCTTAACCAGGTTTGTCTCAGTTTCTTCATCTGTAAAATAGCTGGAGAAGGAAATGGCAAACCATTCCAGTATCTTTGCCAAGAAAACTGCCAGATGGGTTCACAACAAGTTGGATATGACTAAACCACAATTCCAATCTAGGAGCTCCCAAGAATTTCATGAGTGAACCTATGGGGTTTAATCACTTTGATCTCTCACTGAAGATATGACCAGCTATGACAGGGATTATGGAGAAAGGCAGAGGCTGAGGGACAGCCCCTAAAATCCTTGACTCAGATGACTAAATATTTGCATCTCCCCCAGAGAGGAAAAACAAAGCCCGAAACATTCCAGAACATTTAGCCATGTAAATTTTAGGGACTTCCCCTGTTTATTTCTCTGCAAGCTCTGGCAAAAGAAGAGGCCCTCCCTCATTCAGTAGAAGTCATGTGGAAGGGGACCTCTAAGCCAGCTCAACAAGCCTTTATGATTTGCGATACAATGACCCAAGTCTCTGCTCCTTTCTGTGCACTAAATATGACCAAAAGCAAGAATGATCACGGGATCCTAGATTTTGAGTACCTTGGTCCAATCCCTCATTTATGGTAGAAAGTAAGAAACGGAGAAATTGAGTGACTTCCCCAAGGTCACTCCCAAGTGTAAGAGGAAGGAAAGAGTGCTGAATAAGAACACTGCCTGGTCTGCTGTTACTTGGACTTATTACCTTGGACAAATCACTTAACTACTGTGGATTCAGTTTCCTCATTTGAAAAATAAACCGATTGGATTAGGGAATCTTATATGTCTCTAACTCCTGTGACATGTCTAATCAGCATACTCAATATGAGAATTAAGTTGAGAAATAAAAAATCTTTAAGAATGGGGACTTTCTGAAAGCTCTTCCATGATATAGCAAATAATGAACATTGGCTACAAAAATGGTTTGAATAGTCCATTTCCCTATTGATTTCATAACTAAAAAAATGCCAGCAATGCTCTACTACTTATTTAACATGTGTGTGACTCCGGGCAAGTTCACTACCCACTGACTCTCAGTTCCCATGTCTGTAAACTAAAGGGTTTGGGTGAAATGAATTGTAAGAGTCCTTCTGACTTTTTGCCCTATAATCCTAAACTTGCTATGCCCTCTGAAATATCCCTTCCTCCTTTATCTTCGGAAATTCTTCCATAAGAGTTTTGCTTCTTTGGTTTAAGTCAAATATATTATCAATCCCAGTGACTTTTTGTGGCAATGTCATGGGTACAATTTCTATAAGCCCAGTGGCAGCCTCAGCAAGGCTATATGATTCTTGTCTCTGTTCAGATTGACATCATTCACATGGGATCCACTCCAGTGTGCCAGAAGCCTTCTTTTACATTATAGGGAGGAGTTGACCAGAACAGTACTCTGGCTGCCCTGTTCTCCCTCACTCTCACCCCATAACCCACCCGCCTCCTTGTCTTATCACTCATTTCCTCAGTGCTATCTCCTCTTTGTCATTTCCTGTGCCCACCCTAGCATCTGAAGCATGGTGCTTCTGATGTGCACCTCCTGTATGCCACTCCATTGTCCTTTGAGTGATTCACAACTTTGCTCCTTTAGATAGTGGTGTCTAAAGTTTGCAAACCTGCATCAAGAACATTTGGGTTGAAAGGCTGAGCTTTTGCACTGGGGAGGAACTTGGGTCCATTAAACTTAATTTTCCATATGTTATCTGCTCATCCTCTTGTTTCTTTTGAATTCTGGGCCAAGTTCAAAGGGGATTTGTTGGTAATGCTGATCTTGTAAGTGTGTATTGATGCACTTTTTCAATGGAATGGCTATATTTAACTATCTATCAAAGTCTAGAGAATAGCACTTTTCATCCAGTTGATTTTTCCCATATGAATTATTACCTTGACCTCTGTTAAATATCCATTGATTGCAATGAAGAGGCCCTGTAATACTCAGAGGCTGGATGAAATCAGCCCTATATAATATATAAACAGAACTATCTAGGGAATTTTAGGAATGAGCACCTTTGGTAATCATGGATCTCACTATTTTATCTTTTTTTTTTTTTTAAACACATCTTCAGTCTAGGAGTTAATACTGTGTATTGGCTCCAAGGCAGAAGAATGGTAAGGGCTAGGCCATGGGGGTCAAGTGATTTGTCCTGGGTTACATAGCTGGGAAGTGTCTGAGGCCAGATTTGAACCTAGGACTTCCCTCTGGTCTCTAGGTCTGGCTCTCAATCCACTGAGCCACCCAGCTGCCCCCTTCACTATTTTATCTTGATGTTAATGAATAGAGGGTTGTTGGGGGCTGCTGGGTAGCTCAGTGGACTGAGAGCCAGACCTAGAGATGAGAGGTCCTTGGTTCAAATCTGGCCTCTGACACTTCCCAGCTGTGTGACCCTGGGCAAGTCACTTGACCCCCATTGCCTACCCTTACCACTCTTCTGCCTTGGAGCCAATACACAGTATCGACTCCAAGAAGGGAAGGTAAGGGTTTAAAAAAAAATAGAGGATTGTTGACTAGGTTGACAAATGTCAAGGGATGAATCTCTGTAATAGAGGAGTGGTCTGCATGATTATGTAGGTCCTTTCTCTAGAGAATCATGCAAGTCTCAATATTCTTTTCTCATAGCTCATAACTATCAAAATATCCTTTCCATATATGTATTTATATGCTCATGTATATACATATATATGTCATTCTCATAAAATAATTGAAGCATAAAATTAAGTTGCTATTGCTATAGTTAAAATTCTCTGGAGACTGTTATCTTAATTTTATGATTATTTATTAAATAAGAAAAAACATGCTAGAGAAAGAGAGAGAGAAAAGGAAAAGCCACATGGTTGGCTGCCTCTTTGATGAGCATGCTGAGGTAACTCAGAGACAGACTGTGTTGCCTTCTGAGTCCCTGGTTCCAGGAAAAAAAGGTTGACTTCTTATCCCCTCCATCAATTTATGCTCTTTGTGATGTCCCTTTCCCAAACCTTTGTGATTGGAGGACTAAGACCTCAACCAAGATAAGAGGTAGGGGGCAGCTGGGTGGCTCATTGGTCTAGAGATGGAAGATTTTAGGTTCAAACCTGGCCTCAGACATTTCCTAGCTGTGTGACCCTGGGCAAGTCACTAGTCCTCCCCATTTTCTAGCCCTCTTCTGCCTTGGAACCAATACATAGTATTGATTCCAAGATGGAAGGTAAGGGTTTAAAAAAAAAAGATAAGAGGTAGGTGATCTAGATGTTAGGAGGAACCAATACATGTATACTTTCCACCACATGGAAAGTGTTTCTCATCTTGGGTGGTAGCTGACTGACTTTATTACCTAAAAGAATCCTTGTTTAGAGATAAAACAAAGAATTGGTCTCCACCCTGCCACTCCTTACCAAAGCAAAAGATCATAGACAAAAGGAAGGAGGACTTCACCCATGGCCTCTGCCGAGGGAGAGAAACCAATTCATAGCTTCAGTCTAAAATGAAACCATTTTAACTTTAAAATAAATTTTTTTGGGGGGGATCAAAAGGGGTACAAATTAATATTAGCTTTCTATAGTATTAATCTTTTGGTTCCATCCCCATTCTTTTGGAATTTTCCCTTTACTAACATGGCATCTAAAAAGTCCTTCATAACTTACCCTCCATATCACTTTCCAAACTTCTTTCTCTTTACTCTCTGCATTGTACCCAGTGCAGTGACATTGGCCTCTTGTCTATCCCACAAATAAGACACATCTCCCAGATCCAGGTATTTTCTCTAATTGTACTGGAAGGCACTCTTTCTTCAACTCTTGGTTTCCTTTAAGTTCCAACAAATAGCTCACCTTCTACCAGAAGCTTTTTTCCAATCCCTCTTAATTCTAGTGCCTTCCTTTCATTAATTTCTTCCTATTTATCCTATATGTAACTTGTTTGTATATATTTATTGTTGCTTCCTCTGTCAGACTGTGAGCTTCTTAAAATCAGGGACTATCTTTTGCATCTTTTTGCATCTCTTGCACTTAGCATAGTGTTTGTTACAGAGTAACTGATTAATAAATGTTTACTTACTGATTGTTCAAAAGGCATTGATTCCCTTATGCAACCTCTCCCTAGCTTTGTCTTCAATAGTATCTCTGTTTCTTTGAACCGTAGATGGAGGTCCTTGCATCTAAAGAGAGTTATTATTCTGTTACTGATGATGGAAATAGATTGCTATAGAAATGTTGACAAATATTTTCCAGTTTCCATCTATGAATGTTCTGGAAATGATGTGACTCAGCTAGGTCTCATGGCAAGCTTTCCATACACTTGTTTTCACAACTTTCCTTCTTCACTATTTTATAAAAGTGACACTAATCCTAGTCTTCTGCCATTCTCCCCATGATATTTTAAACAATACTTGTATTCTAATGTAGTATTGCTCTTGGCTTCTACCTCTCTGGTATCCAAAGTGATCACTTGCTGCCCAAGTTTCTGGGTTTTTTTGGCCTCCTCATTTTGGCTACTCTCTGGTGACATTTTTGCAGAAATCGGTATCTTTGCCTTACTTACTTCAATTGTTTGATTCCTTTTCATATCTCTCTGTTTAATTTGATATTAATTTTTACCATATTTCTAATTATTCAGTGATCTGATTCCACAAGTATCTAGTTCTGAGATGATTTTCTGGGAACTGATCATTTCCTGCCTACTGAGGTCGAGCCAATTTCTTTTTTTTCTTTTTTTTCAGTTGCTCAGTTTCTTCTCATTATTACTCTTTCTTCTAATATAATATTCATTTTTACCTTAACTAATTACTCAATGATCTGACTGCCCACAGGCATCTTATTCTGAGATGACTCCCACATCAGGAACTAGCAATATCCTGTCTGTTAAACTAGAGCCATTTGAGGAAAGGAGTGATGTTGCTTGGTGCTTACCCTGTCCAGCCTCTCCCAGCTCTTTTGTAGAAAAAAAATGATAGATAGGTGTGAGACTTCTGAGTAGTCCATAAGTCCCAAGCTTCTTTTATTTCATCATTTAAATAAATTAACATTAATGGTTCACACTGTAATATTTTAAATCTTACAAGGCCTTTTCTTCACAAAAAAAAAAAAAACATGAAATAAGTTGCTAGTATTTTGCCATTTTTTGCATGAGGAAATAGTTTCTCAGAAGTTATGTCCTGGAAATGGGGACAAAAACAGTAAAATTAAGAACTAAGATTGAAACTCAAATTTCTTAACTAGAATAACTTCCATTTTTAATGGTCTCCTCTCTTCTTGAACTCATGCAAGAGCCACAATGAAGCCCTTATCAGAATCACTTTACTTATCAGACACTGCTACTACCAGCTCCAGTGACCTCTGTTACTACTTCTTAGTGCTGAGGATACCTCTGGTGGCTTTCTTAAAAATTTTTTTTAAACCATTACCTTCCTACTGTGTATTGGCTCTAAGGCAGAAGAGTGGTAAGGGCTAGGCAATGGGGGGGTTAAATGACTTGCCCAAGGTCACACAGCTAGGAAGTGTTGTTAAGATTAAAAATGATAAAGACTGATATAAATATAGAAATTAGTATTTTAATTAAAGCCATGGCCCTGCTGGTAAAATCATTAGACCACGCGCCAGTAAGAATTCAAACTGCCTCCCCCATTTTTACCTTTTGTACCTTCCCGCGCCTGTTGGCTCAGAGAGCTTACTTTCGGATTTCCTCCCATTTAAACTGTTCTATGCATGGGGACGCCGAACTGGAACTGGAAGCCCGTTGGACCACGGGAAATGTAGTTTGATAGTTCCCACATGTCCATAGAAAAAATATATATATACTTTTAGATGGCATCTCCCAAATTCCAATTTTACAGTGTCTGAGGTCACATTTGAACCTAGGACCTCCAGTCTCTAGGTCTGGCTCTCAATCCACTGAGCCACCCAGCTGCCCCAGCCTTTCTTAATTTTTCATAAGTTCGTAAGTTCATGACTTGATTTGCTCCATCCTCAGATACTCATTTACCTATGATCAGGAAAGAACAAACACTGGCTTATTCCATAAATCATATTTTGGAAGGAGGGATAAATAAAAGAAGGAACTTGTAGGACATCTTGAGGTGATTTTTTTTTTTGTCTAGGTAACAGTTGTTCCTGAGACCCTTCAGGAATTGGAGAAACCAAACCTCACAGACCCTTCATGAGTCAAACAAACCCTATGGCCCCATCCTGAGATCCCGAATCTGTATAGACTGACTTCTATTTCAGTCAATGGGATGCTTCTTTGGGGAGTGGGACTCTTAAAGCAGGCTGGGTTGGTTTTTAATGAGAAAGTTAAAAAAAAGGCAAAGTTAAATATTTTAAAAGACTTTGTTTTAAAATTCCCTTTAGAACAGAGAAAACTGAGAAAAAACAATGTCCTTCTATGATTCCTAATGCATAATTAGTCAGAATTTAAGTCCCTACTATGTATCAGACACTGGGAATACAAAGAAAATAGTAAAGAACCTTCAAAGGAACTGTCATTCTCCTGAGGGGAGGAAAGACATTCTGGATATGTAGAAGACAGAAATGGGGGCTCAGAATTAGCGTGTCATGTAATCAAATCCTATCGTCTTGGCTGTGTGACCCTGGTTAAGTCACTTGATTTTGCAGACAATTCTCTAAGACTAGAGGCTTTGGGATAGTTGCTTTCATGCCTCTACAGAAAGAATTTTCTATCCCATTGAAATTGAGTCAAATACTACTCAATTTACCCAAAAAAATAAGATAGAAGTTGATTCTGATATACTAGGTAAAAGGACAATCTCATATCCTTTGTCTATAGAGACAATTGGCCTTGTTCACTGCTAGAAAGAATTCTAGGGCAGAGGGAAGAAGGGTATAAGAGAATGATTTTGTAACAAGGCCAAAGGAAGGTGTGCCTGTCTGAACTTGTTAAGGCCTGAAATTCTCCTATGTCTAGCCTCAAGGTAAAATTAAGCAGATGGGTGATTTGTGACAACCTTGACAGGAAGCAGCCTGGTCTAGTGGGGAGCACTAGTTAAATTTGGAATCAAAGGACCTGGGTTTGATTTCTGGCTGTTTCCCACACCATCTGTGTGATCTTGGGCAAGGCATTTCTACTTCTGGGCCTTAGGTTCCTCCTCTATAAAATAAAGAGACGAGGCCATTGACTTTTCAACTCCAAATACTTTTCCAATCATAAAGTCATCTGCCAAATTTGGGGCCTCTGTATCAGTGAGGAGGCCTTGTAACCAATTGTCTCTTTGATCCCTTATTTCCAGTTTTATATTCCAATGCCATCCTTTCCCTGCCCAAATCTCCTGCAGGTCCTACATGAAAGGGCTCTTGAAATGGCTATCTATAGACCTTTGGTACTATGTTACAGTACTAACACTATTACCTAATGTTCGTGTGACCTTGGGTAGGTTACATCCTCATTCTGGACTTGAGTTTCCTCCTTTGTCAAATGAATGGGTTGGACTAGGAGGTCCCTGAGACATTCTAATCTAGTTCTATGATCCTATTGGTAAAGATTTACATGGAACAAATAGGGACTGCTATAGGCTCTTTGAGCCTGAGAAAAACAATCCAGATAAAGTCACTGATGCATCGAAAGGCCAGCAGTATGTATACATTGGTAATATGGTCATTCACTTACCTGCCAAATTTAGTCACTTAGAAAGGATATGCCAAGTATACCAACTTATGCTGCACATTGAGGAAGAAACATAATTTGGATGAGACATTGTCTCTGCCTTCATGGAAGGAGATAGGACTATAATATCCAATATTCCATGAAAGATGCATAAAAGAATTACGGAACAAAATACTATGTGACCTCATAAGATTTAGGGAAGGAAAAGAGAATAAGTCTTTATATAGTACCTACTAAATGCCAGGCACTGTGCTAAGCATTTTACAAAAATAATTTCATTTGATCCTCATACCAACA
Organism: Gracilinanus agilis; assembly: GCF_016433145.1. Classification (NCBI taxonomy): domain Eukaryota; kingdom Metazoa; phylum Chordata; class Mammalia; order Didelphimorphia; family Didelphidae; genus Gracilinanus; species Gracilinanus agilis. Next base: position 12,828,202 of record NC_058135.1, on the reverse strand, counting down.
TGGGAGTTAGGCACTATTATTTTTCCCACCATACAAATGAGGAAACTGAGACTATTTGTCACCCAAATGGAACATGGCCCTCTAAAAAGTTAAATGACATTTCAAGAAAGAGCTTCAATTTTCCACATGGCCTAAATGTCTTTGTGGATAAGTGTTAGGGAGGAACCAGAAACGTGGAGCTGACTGATTCAGAATCTACTGTCCAAGCTTGTCAGAATAATAATAGAGGGCTTTAAAGTTTTACAAAACACGTTTCTTCACTAAAGCCCTATGAAGTTGGTCATGAAGACAAAAAATTTCCTCATTTTAATGTGAAGAAATTGAAGCTACAAATAGTGATTTTCTCCTAGTCATACAGCTGCTGAGTATGAGAGCCATAACTTGAATCCAGTTCTCTGAATTCCCAGTCAAGGGGATGTAGTAATAGAGATGCCAAATTAGAGTGAGAGGATATGGCTTTAAAGCCTCTATCTGCTACTTCCAGCCTAAGTGATCTTGAGCAAACAAACCATCATGACTACTAGAAGTAAGCAGCGGTCTGTTGCTCATCCCAGAGAAATATACAAAATTGGTCTCACTTCAAATAAATCAATCAGTTACAAACATTAGAAGACCAGAGGTTTGACCATGTCCTCCTCCTCCTCAATAGTCAACCCCAGTGACTCCCTGTCACTTCTAGGATGAAATATAATGATTCTCTGTGTAACTTTTAAAGCCATTCATAATCTGACCTTTTCCTTCTCAGTATTACAATTTACCCTTCTCCCTGTGCTTCCTAGTAACTATAGTGGGTGCAAATATAAGCAAGGAAGATAGCCTTTGCACTTAAATTCCTCTACTCAGTGACACTGGTATCCTTGATATTCTTAGCATAAACCACTCAGTTTCCCAACACTGAGCATTATGATTCAAATCAATCAATCAATCAATAAACATTTATTAAGCATTTGCCATGTGCTGGGTACCATGCTAAGCACTAGGGATAGAAAAGGAGGCAAGAAAAGTGCCTACCCTGAAGGATTTTACAATTTAAGACAATGTGCAAACAAATACATGCATTCATATATACAAAGTAGGCTATATACAGGGTAATCTCATGTTTTATAGGAAGCCTTTCCCAGTAGTCCTTAATACTAGTGCCTTCTCTCTATTGGTTAACCAAGTTTATCACATACATATATGTAATTTATCATATATACTTACATACGTATATGTAAACATTTTATTTAGATTTATTTATCAATAGTTTGTACATAATTGTTTGCATGTTTTTTTCTTATAAGGCTGTGAGCTCCTTTAGGACAGGGATACTTATTAGTGTGATTTTTTTTGTGTGTTTGTTTTTTTTTGTTTTGTTTTTTTTGTTTTTTTGCTTTTCTTTGCATCCTCCAATACACACCAGCATGGTGCTTGGTATGTGGAAGGCACTTAATAATATTGACTTTTATTGTAATCCTTACCATATGTTTAGACCTAAAGAAAGATGATTTTCAAGGTCAACAACTGGGACTAGTGCAATCTTAATGGGCTAGGAAAAGAGAAAAATAATTATCAATGTGCCGGTAAATGCTATTAATCATTAAGTTAATTGGTAATAAAACAAAGAAAAAAATTGGTTAAAGGTATGATGTTCAGAAGCAGAAAGGCGATAGTACTACTGTCTTCTGCCTTGGTTATACTTAATTTGGAGTAGTGGATTCAATTCTGAGGATCATGATTTTCTTCCTCTACCCACTCTGATGTCAAGGCATGTTTTAATGGATGATTTTCAAGAATACCTATGGCCAAAATAATTTATCTTTTCATTGTCATTATCCTGATGATAGATAGATAGATAGAGAGATAGATAGATAGATAGATAGATAGATACACAGACACTTTTCTTTCTATCCTTAGTACTTAGCACAATGCCAGCCAAAGCAAGTGTTTATTAAATGTCTGTTGACTTGGCTTAACTTGAGATTTATAGGATATTTATTAAGCACTCAGAAGGTGTTAGACACCTGGTAAGCATAATGGGTACAAATATAAGCAAGGAAGATAGCCCCTGCACTCAAAGAGGACACTACATTTTAATGAGAAAAGAATACTAAAATGGGAACTAGAAGACTTTCAGGCTAAGATGCCTGCAGAATAGAACTCCTTCACGACTCTCCCTACTACTGATCACAACAAAGTGTCTCAAAAGGGCAAAAATCAAAATCAGATGAAGGAAGGGGCTCTGCCAAGGGGCACAGCTTTGAAGGTAGGCAGGGTTTAAGCATTTCTATGCTATAAGGGGAAAAAATTACTCCTACCAAAGCATGAGCTGATCACTTCTCCCCTACACCATCTACCATGCCAGAGTCAGAGCAATGGCCAGGGCAATCTCTAAATTCTTGTGGGCTGGCTGAGGGCACCATAGTCTTACCTTTGAGGACCGTACAAGGCTTTGGCAGTGAGACTTGGGACCCGAGGCATGAGTGGAGATAATGCAGAGATAGGCTGCCCACAGCAGATGTCCCAAAGTCTGGGAAAATAGGCTCAGGGCAAAAACCACTCTGGAGCTTGCTACACCTAGAACTGCCTACTCTACTCACTCAGACTTCTGATTGAAAAGGGAAGATAAAACTAACATAGCAATGGCCACCAACATCTGAGAACTACAATCCACAAGTACTAAAAGAAATAAGATACAACAGAGAAAGTCTCTGACACTGGATAACTTCTATGGAGAAAAGGAGCAGAGTACAAAGGTGACAGCAAAGAGTGACAAACAAGCAAACACATCCAAACTTTCCAAGAAAAATGAGCTTTCCAGGAATTCAGAAGGGAGATGGAGAACCTAGTAAGAAGTAAGAAGTAAGAAAGATAGAAGGAAAATGATAAGAGAAGTGGCAAATGGAAATGCAAGTGATTCAAAAAAGAAAATAACAATTTAAAGACAGAATCCCCCAGTTGGAAAAAGAAGCACAGAAATCACATGAAGTAATAAGCAAATTGGAGACCAGAATTGACCTGATGGAAACCACGAAAAACAGGATAGACCAAACCAAAAAGGAAAATCAAAAGATCATAACTGAAAACCAATATTTAAAGACTAGTATTGGGCAAGTAGAAGCTCATGATCTCATAAGACAGCAAGAATTAATAAAGCAAAATTTAAAAAAAAAATGAAAAATAGAAGGAAACATGAAATATCTCACTGAAAAGACAACTGACTTGAAACACAGGTCCAGGAGAGACAATTTGAGAATTATTGGTCTACCTGCAAACCTAGGAAAAAACAGAAGCCTTGATATCATATTACAAGAAATTATCCAAAACTAGGGATTTCATGGGTGGAGTGTGCGATTGCTCTTGGGGGAGGGGATGGAGGTAGCAAAAAAAAGTGCCTCATTATTCAGTTATAAAATGAATTGGTATGAAATGACAGCATTGTTTTGCAACTAGGAGATAGAACAGGTTAAAGCCATGAACTTTCTCAAAAGTTTAGTACTTTCTGTGTCCTTGGGCAAATTGCTTAACTTTTTCCATCTCAGTTTCTTCATTTGTAAAATGGGGATGAAAATGTAACCTACTTTATAGAGTTAAAGATCAGAGAAGATTATATATGTATATATAAATATAATTTTGGGTGGACATGGACACATTGTGTAGGGAAGTGAGAGTAGCAGGGTTTTTTAAGTGAGAGGAAGATGGAAAGTAAATAGTCTATGGAGAATAAGAGTAAGTAAGGGTGATCAGTTGGGCTTGGGTTAAGCACAGCCTTTTCCTTGCTTGAGTATTCATGCAGATGACAAAGTATTTCTTATCCTTTTACCCTTCTTTTTCTGTCTGATAGGATAGGTGTCTAATACTTAGTTGTCTAGTCTTTAAACAATTTACTTGGTGTTTAATGAGTACCAAAGCCAACAAGACAAAAGACCAATCCTAACAGAGTCAGGCTCTGTCATTCATTATTTAATAAGAGATGCCATTGCTTGACATTTAAATTTTTTTGGATGAAGAGTCATTTCATAAATAAACATTTACATTCACCTGTTACATATTGGTTGATTAGAATTTTTCCCTTAGAAGTAGCAAAAAAAGAAATTGGCTAGTGAGGTGATCTCTCCACTGCTAGCCAAATATTCTGCTTCTAGTTCTTGATCCCCAGAACCCAGAACATTATGGCTATTGTATCAGTTTCTTCTTTGGTTTCATGTCTCCCTCAAACTGATGGGAGCCTACATTTGACAAAGGAGCTTCAAAGGGTGATCATATCTGTGGAACAGAGACCAAACTAGCTGAACAATCGGCTCCTGATAAAGCACACTTAAAATTCAAACTCATTGTCAGATAGAGTGCTTGGTGGTTGCCAAATTCTTGTCATTTTGAGGAGTCTTAGTAATTTGAAATGAATAGGTGACTCCCTCTATTATTTTTTTAACCTTACAATTTTTCCCACATGCTTTGTCTCCGTATCCTTCAAAGTGTATTCTACATGAGTTTGTATAGTTAAAAAAAGTACACCAATACTCCATGGGAGATATGATCTCATCAATGTGATTGCTCCTCCAGTAGTGGAGCCCATCCCTGTCTGGATATCCTATGGAATTCTTGTCTTTCTCCTCTCAATTCACTACAGAGAGTTCACCCAATGTGTTGGAAGCTATTCTTATATCCTCATGACATAGTGTGAATATAAATAAAGAACCCAAGCTTTCCATTGGTTGTCTCTCATTCTCACTGTGGCCAGACAATCTTAAAAACCTCTAAACACCCGAACTATGTCTAGCATGGTGGTACCTAGCTGTATGTATCTGCTACTGGGAGAGATTGAGGCTGATGGATTTCTTGAACACAGGAGTTATGAAAAGAATATCAGGAGTTCACGCTAAGTCCAAAAACAATATGGATAGTTCCTGGGAACTGGAACCCACCAGACATTTCCTAGGACGTAATAGGGGACAATCATCACAGTTTAGAAAAGGAGCAAGTAAAAGCTCCTGTGACCATTAGCAATGAGACTGGACCAACTAGAGGTCACTAACAGTGTTTTGGCTGGAGAACATAGATTCTTTGTTTCAAGCTTTGTTTCAAGCAACAAAGACAAGAATAAACAAAATGTGCACATTCCAATGGAAACTCATTATGACAATGTCTCCTGTAACTCATCATTTCCTATCCTACATCCCTACTCCCCCATTCCCCAACACTATTCTATCTGACTAATATGGAGCTCTAGACTATACAATAGACCAGTAAAATATCCTCCCCAAAAGTCTCCACTGTGAATCACTTCACCTTCTGACAGCTCATGGTTTTGAGGTAAGAAAGGATACCAGATGGTAGGAGGAGTCAGATTGTTGTTTAGAATAACTTTTGAAAGTAATGTATGATGGATAGTAACAATTTGCTTGTGACCAAGAAGGGATTTAAAGAATGATTGCATGTAAAACGAAAGACAGTGCTTGCTTCTGCAGCATATGTACTGAAATGAAAGAAAAACTTTTTGTGGGGTAAAAGAATGTTTTATTAAAATGGCAACATCTGTTAAGACTAAAACACATTTTTCTCCTTCTAGAAATCTTTAGCTACTTAAAGTACTGGAAAGTTTGTGAATATCTATTTTTTTAAGTATTTTATTTTTTGCAATTACATGTAAAAACAATTTTTAACATTTGCTTTTCAGTTCCATATTCTCACCTCTTCTCTTTCCCCCTCATTGAGAAGGCAAACAATTTGATATAGATTATAAATGTAGAGTCATGAAAAATATAGCATCATGTTGAAAAAGAAAACACAGACCAGAAAAAAAAGACATGAACAAATGAAGTGTAAAAAATAATAGATATTAAAATGCATTCAGATTCCATTGGTTTCTTTGTGTGGAGGTGGATAGCATTTTTCATCCTAAGTCCTTTGGCATTGTCTTGGATTGTTGTATTACTAAGAATATCAAAGTCATTCACAGTTGATCATTGTACAGTATATGGCTCTGTAAAAATGTTCTTCTGGTTCTGCCCATTTCACTTTACATCAGTTCATGTAAGTCTTCAGATTTTTCCAAAAGCATCTTTAGTATAATCTCTGTACTATAAAAGCATATCACTGAAAGAAAAATATGAGAGAGAAAAGAAACTAGAAAGGAGGAAAGAGGGAAGAAGAAAGGGAGGACGAAGGAAGGACAGAAGAGAGGTGTAGTTAAGAAAGGAAGGAAGGAAATAATGAGGGAAGGAGAATGGCAAGGAAGTAGTGAAGGAAAGAAAGGAGGAAGAAAGAAAAGAAGGAAGGAAGAAAAGAGAGGAAAGAAAAAATGAGGAAAGAAGAAGGAGGAATGAAGGGAGGGGAAGAAAGAAGAAAGGATGAGAGAAAGAAAAAAAGAGGAAAGGAGAAAAAGAGTGAAAGGAGGGAGGGAAGTCGGGCAGGCGGGAAGGTTGTGAAGAGGGGGGAAAAAGGTGGCAAGG
>NC_058135.1:12604814-12821371 GCF_016433145.1 Gracilinanus agilis | reverse complement strand
AAAGGAAGAAAAACAGGAAGAAGAAAAGGAGGGAAGGAAGAAGGAAAAAGATGGAAGAAAAGAGAGAAGAAAAAAGAAGAAAGTAAATAAAGGAGAGGGAAAGGAAGGAAAGAAAAACAGAAGGAGGAAAAGAAGGAAGGAAGAGAGGAAAGAAGGAATAAAGGAGGGAAAGAGGACTAAAATAAGGAAGGAATAAAGGAGGAAAGGAGAGGAGGAAGGGAAAGTGGGAAGAAAGAAAGGAGGAAAATGGCAAAACTAGGACAAATCACTTCAACACTTTGGACATGTAAAAAGGAATTCTTTATTCCTTTTTTAATTTAATGGTGGCCCTGGAGGTCCTGGTACCCTAGAGATGAATAGGGATTAACCAGCCCACAGTGACAGGAAGTAGAAACTGTAGAGACAGGAAAGAGAAACCATAAAGACAGGAAGTGAGGTAGGAAAAGGGTATAAAACTGATTAAATGTAAGAATTAAGTTAGGAGTTTTGACAAAATAAGAGAGCAGCTTTTAATAATTTAAGTTTTAATGAGAATATAGTAACGTTGTAAATTAATATTATCCCTTTAAGCTAGAGAAAACTAGCAGCTTTTAACAATTTATAATTTAGTTTAATTAAAATAGAGATAGTAAAAGAATATAGTAAAATGAATATAGTAAAGGAGAGAAATATAGGAAAGAGGTAGAGAAAGAAAATTTCCTAATGCCTATACTAGTTCTCCTATAACTACCTACAATTATTAACTAAAACTGCCTATATCTAGCTATAACTATGTATAACTAATGCTAATAACAACCACCCCACAAAGTTGCAACCCAATCCAGCCCAATCAAAACCACCCAATCATTTTTAATCCAAAGCCAATTAGGTCTGTCAATGAAGACCAGCCACTTCCCAAAAAGTTAAAGAAAAAAACCTAACAGCCCAAACCAAAAGCCAAAAAGTCCCCTAAAGGCTAAAGCCAAAAAGCCCTCTCAGTAAGCTCAGGCCCACCTTTATAATCCAGCAACTAAATGCTAACCACCAACTCACACCCAGCAGCCAACTTCCCTGCAACTGGCAATCCTAACTGTCAGCAACTGACACTCAGCCCATTTTATACCCTTTTCCTACCTCATTTCCTGTCTCTATGGTTTCTCCTTCCTGTCACTGTGGGCTAGTTAATCCCTACACATCCCTATGGTAAGAGGACCTCCAAATCTCCCATTTAATTAAAAAAGGAACAAAGAATTCCTTTTTACAGACCTCAGTACTCTCAGGTAAAATGATGGGATTTGACCAGGAGGTCCTTACAGACTCTTCTAGATCTAAATCTCTGACCTCTAATTTTGAACTGTAATACTGAAGCATGATATCTCAGGTCATAAATAAGTCATGTCTCCCATCTACCAGGGTAATAATGATTCTTTTTTTTTCTAGTAAAGATATTTTATTTTATCAAATACATGTAATAACAAATTTCCACATGAATTTTCTGCAGTTAATGATCCGAATTGTCTCCCTTCCATTCAGCAATGATCACTGAATTTGTGTCCAATCTACATTTTTCTTTGAGGCTTTGCTTATAGATGTTTTAAACTCATTAATTTTTTCTAAGTTTTTGTCTTGAGCTTCCAGTTCATCCCAGTAGTTCCTTATGGTTGTAGTCTTTTTTGTTATATTTTTTGTTCAATCATTCTTTGTGTCTACTTTTTTGCCTTAGACTTTGTATTAGTGTTGGGCTTTGTTAAAATCTAGGGTGATGTCTAGCCTGAGTTTCTCTCATTTTATGTTCTTCTGCTGTTTTCATTAGTCAAAGCCGTGCATCATCCAGTGTATTTCTACTAATCAGTTGTATTCTGAGAAATTTTGTTACAATTAAATTCCAATAGTCTTTACTGCATGTATGTGACGCTGTCAGACAGCCCTTATTAGAATAGTTAAAGGATAAAAAAGAGAAAAAAAGATATTAAAAACAAATATGAGTGAAAAAGGAAAAGATGGGGCAGGGAGGGGTGAGGGAATGAGACCTATCCAGAAAGTTACAAAAGGAGAACAGCTTTGTAATAGAGGTACAAAACCATAACTGAGGGAAAAAAAAGCACCATAAATGTAAGAATTGTCCTTATCAGAGATTATAATTCCATAAGATATAAAAAAATAATAAAATAAAGTCAAAGTACTGAAAATAGAATAAAAGTGAAATATCTCATGAAAAACAATTGATCTGAAAAGTATACTGAGGATAGATAATCCTCTTTTAGTAAAAGAAATTGAACAAGTGAGCTTCCTGAGAAAATAGCCTCAATATCAGATGAATTTGTAAGTGAATTCTACTAAAATTTAAAGAACAATTAATTCCAATGCCACATAAATTGTTTGAAAAAAATAGGTTAAAAAGTAATCTTAACAAATTCCTTCTATGGTCCTTTTAAAGAAAAATCCTTACCTTCTGTCTGGATCTGTCTTCTGTCTTAGATTTGAGTGGTAAGGGCTAGGCAATGGGGGGTAAGTGATTTGTCTATGGTCACACAGTTAGGGAGTGTTTGAGGCTAGATTTGAATCCAGAACCTACCATTACTAGGTATGACTCACAATTCACTAAACCACCTACCTGCCCCAATATGGTCTTGATATGTAAACCAAGGAGAAACAAAATAGAGGAAGAAAACTATAGACCAATTTCCCTAATGAATATCAATGCAGAAGTTTCAAATAAAATGCTACCAAAAAATTACAGCAATATATCACAAAGATTATGTAATATGACCAGGCTGGATTCATTCCAGGATTTAGTATTAGAAACCTATAAATAATATTGATCACAATAGTAACAATACCAACAAAAATAGCATGATTATTTTAAAAGATGTAGAAAAATCTTTTGACAAAATACAATACTCATTGAGGGGAATAGTTTCAGAAAAAACATGAGAACATTTGTATGAAATGATATAAAATGAAGTGAACAGAAGCAAGAGAACAATTCATACCAAAAAACCTCCATTGTTATAAAGATAGTCAATGTTGAAAGAGTTAATAACTTTGATGGATACAATGACTTACCATAAATCCAAAGTACTTAAGAGGAAACCAACATTCTATCCACCTCTAGAGAAAGAACTTATGAACTGAATAAGTATTGAAGTATATTTTCTTCTATTTCTGTTTTTCCCCCATGGAACATGGCTAGTATGGAAATTTTTGTCGTGGTTGTATATATTTCTAAGGGATTTTATTTATTTATGTATTATTTTTTCAATGAATGGGAGAAGGGGTGAGAGAGAATTTGGAATGGAAACTAAAACAAAGTTGAATTTTAAAACCTATTGTTTGATAAACTCCCACTTCCCAAATGTTGGGAAAAGTTCTTTCCCTTTGACAAAAACTGTTGAGAAAACTAGAAAGTAGTCTGGCAGAAACTCAGCTTAAGCCAATATCTCACACCATTTAAGCTCAAAATGGCTGCATGGTTTACATACAAAAGGTGATATGGTAAGGAAATTAATAGAGCAGGAAAAGAAATCATCTATCAGATGTATGTACTAGGGAAAGATTTCAATGCCAAACAAGTTACACACAGGTTCTTGGGAAGTAAAATGGATAATTTTGATTATAAATTATATGAAATTTAAGAGATTTTACATAAAATTAATGCAGCTAAAATGAGAAGAAAATTGGGAAAGAGAAAATATCTTTGCCAGTTTCTCTGATAAAATATAATGTCTCAAGTATATAGGGAATTAAGACAAATCTATAAGAATATGAGCCATTACCCAATGGTTAATGATCAAAGGATATGAATAAGTGGGTTTTAGAAGAAATCAAAGCTATTAATAACATAAAAAATTCTCTAAATCACTATTAGAGAATTACAAATTAAAAAAACCCTGTGGTACTACCTCATATGCATATTTGACACATGCCTAAAATGTCAAAAAAGGGAAATGATAAATGCTGGAGTGGATTGGTAAAACAGATATACTAATGTACTGTTGATAGTGCTGTGAACTAGTCCGACTATTCTGAAAAGCAATTTGGAACTATACCAAAAAGGCTATTAAACTCTGAATGACTTTAGACCCAGCAATACAACTATTAGAATTATAATAGAAATCAAGAAAAAGAATCCACATTACAAAAATATTTATAACAGGTCTTTCTGTGGTGATAAAGAATTGGAAACTGAGGGGGATGCCTATCAACTGGGTAAGGGCTGAACAAATTACAGTATGTGAATGTAATGGAATACTATTTTTCTATAAGAAAGGATGGAGAGTGTTTCAGAAAAATCTAAGAAGTCCTATGTGAGCTGATGCAAAATGAAGTGAACAGAACTGAGAGAATATTTATTGTCCTTTGTACTTGTACAACCAAAATTTTGCCATTGTTGATGTCTTTTGATTCATGCATAAATTGTATTTAAGTGAATCAGAATTGCAAAAAGTAGTCAGCCTCACTCTTTCTTCAAGTCATTGAAGTCTAGTGGCAAGACAAAAATCAAGATGGCTGGTTATGGCTTGGGATACAGTGGATGACCTTGGTTTCTTCAATGTCTAACCAAGCCCTAAGCACTCCATAGCACCCACTTATACCACATTCATGGTCACTGGAACAAATTATTCTCATTCTCTTCTCATCCTTCCCTTTCTCCTGGGAAATCATATTCCTGATTAGAAACTCCCCTACCTCATTGACAGGTTTGAGACCTCTTGGTTACCCTCAACCTGGTTTACCTTATCTCCTGAGACTACTTGCTAGAGTGTGACAACTTGGAGCCACAATTAAGAGCTGGGTGGCAGGTGGCCACTAAAGGAGAAAAGCTCACAAAGGCTATTTAATCCAACTACCTCTTATTCTAGATGAGGAAAGAGGACAAAAAAGATCCAGTGACCTGCTGAAGGTCATAGAGGTAGTAAGTAATAGATGTAGTATTTGAACCCAAGCCTTCTGTCTCCAGATCTAGAATGCTTTCCATTAGATTAGTCATTCTCAAAATATGGATATTGGACTTTTGCTGTAATGCAGTTAATATTCTAGTGAGAGAAAATGTATTTCATTTGTTATTAGAGTTCAATAGAATTCTAGCAGGGAGGCATAATACCACTGAGTCTACTTAAATCTACTCCCTATGATTGGTGTGCCAATTGGGCAACAGAAAATGTCATTGCATGTGTGTATGTTTGTGTGTAGGTGTGTGCTTATTTGTAAATTTATATGTGTATACTTCAAGACAGAGACGATATCTTACATCATATTACTGAATTACCTCTTACATCATATTATTGAATTAATACATGCAAAAGCATAATGACATTTGTGAGAAACAGAGAGAAGGCCCCTTTGGTGGGATAGCTAATTACTGGAAGGGAAATAATATTCTATAAGGCTAGAAAGTTAAATAGAGGTTGGGTTGTGAATGGCTTAAAAATGTAAACAGATGGGGGCAGCTGAATGTCTTAGTAGGTTGAGAACCAGTCCTATAAATGGGAGGTCCTAGGTTCAAAAATGGCCTCAAGAAACTTCCTAACTGTGTGGCCCTAGGCAAGTCACTTAACTCTCATTGCCTAGCCCTTACTGCTCTTCTTCCTTGGAACCAACACCCAGTATTGATTCTAAGACAGAGGGTAGAGTTTTTAAAAATGCAAACAGACGAGTTTATGTATTTTTTTTCTTCAGGTAATAGGGAGCCACTAGCATAGATTGTGCAATAAAACCATGTGTTCAGATCTGTGCTTAAGAAAAGTCTTTTTGGCAGTAGTGTGGGGGATGAACTGGAATGGGGAGGCATGAGGCAATAGGTGGAAGGGAACTGAAAGAAATTCTGACAATAAAGATAGCAATAAAATAATTTTTAATCAAGATTATTAGAAATTTTTAGTGGGTAATTTCAGTTAAATGATGGAGTCAGAAACTAGGTAGAAAGGAGTTGAGGAGTGTATTAGTCCATATGAATAAGTCTATCAATATTCCACATTCTAAGAAAACAGAGGCAATAAGAGGTCTTACCTTTGAGGTGCTCACATTTTAATGGTGGAGAACACATGCCAGCAATTTCTGATGTACATTGTAAATGGAAGTTTATCTGAGGGAGAAGACATTAGCAGGTCCCCTTGCAAGTACCTCTTGCAAGAAGGTAAGCTTTCAGCTAAGTCTTCTAGTAAATCAGGGCACTTGAAGGCAAAGGTGAGGAAGGAGAGTATTCAAGGCATGGAGGACAGGAAGTTAAGAGGCATGGAGAGAGCAGATGGAGTGTCATCTCTAAGGAACAGCAAGAAATCCATGGCTGCTGGATCACTGAATACATAGAAGGGAATAAAGTTTTTTTATTTTAATTTTTATTGTAGTACAAAACACTTCTATATCAATCATTTTTGTAAGAGTACACTCATACATAACCAAAACCCCCAAACAAAGCCATCAATACACAGATATGAAGAATGATTCCATCAGTTCTTTCTATAGAGGTGGATAGCATTCCCCATCATAATTCTTTCACGATTGTCCCAGAACATTGCATTGCTGAGAGCAACCAAGTTTTCTGAGATGATCATGGTACAATATTGCTGTTATTGTGTATAATGTTCTCCCAGTTCTGCTTATTTCACTTTGTATCAGTTCCCGCAGATCTTTCCACCTTTTTCTGAAATAATTTTCCTTATCATTTCTTATAGTAGAATAGGATTCCATCATTGGCAAGTTCCACAATTTTTTCAGCCATTCCACAAGTGGTGGATATCACTCAAGAAAATAAATTCAAATAGAGGATCCTGAAAGAGTGAGAGAAGAAATAGTAGAAGTAGTTAGCAATCGTAGGAGTTTGATTGAGAAAAGAGAAAGAGATATATGGTGATAGTTTGAGGAAATGAAATGATATCCAAAGTGTTTTTGTTTTTAGAACCCAAGACACTTGGCCACATTTGAAGGCGGCAGGGAAAGAAGCAATATATTAGGGAGAGATTGAAAATTAGAGATAGAGAGGATATAAGTAAGGTTGTAAGATGAGAGCAGATGGGATCAAGGGCAAACACAAAGGGAGATTATATTTTGAATAGAAGATTCTGTCATCTTTCAGAGTGAACAGCAAATATTCTCTTTCTAGAACATAATTTATTTCTTTTGAGGTCTAGCATCTATTATACCATCTTGTTGGTCTCCTATCCCAACAGTATTACACATATTCCTGTCTTCACATTAGTCATCATCACTCACTCTCATCTCCTTTCCCATAGTCTCCAGTAATGCAACTTACCAAAGGAAAAAGAAAAGGGATGAAATCATAACAGAGAAGAAATGAAAAGTAATAAAACCAAGACAAATTGTTCTCTCTCATTCTCAGGAAGAGAACTAAGCCTCTGAAATGCCAGAGGCACCAAAGCTTAATGTACTCTACATATTTATTATGTGTTAGAAAAACTGAATATTCCAAAGAAATGGAAGATTTTTCAATAAAAATATGAAATACCCAATTAAGAGCATTAAAGAAATATATTAAACAGTCCAACATCAGAGAAATAAATTAAAGTAGCAGTAAAGAACCTACTTTTAAAAAGTGTGTGTGGGAATACCCTAGTCCAAATCAATTTCCAGGCAAATTCTACTCAATGTTTAAACTTACCTTAATACTTTTTATTACACAAATAATTCTCATTAACTGAGAAAGAATTCTATTTCAAATTTTTTAAAAAACTGACACAAGGTAAAGATAAAGCAATGAAAGAGAACTAGAGACCAATAGTCTTAAAGAATATCAGTTCAAATATTTTAAATAAAATCTCAGCAAAAATTCTGAAGCAATAGCTTTAAAACCCTAATTACTATGATCTGACTTAATTTTTACCACAGATACAAAGATGATTCAGCATTAGGAACAGAAAGAACCAAATTAGTGAGATTTCAACTAATGCAGAAATCTTCTTTGATAAAAGCATCTAAGCAGCACAGTGGGATAGAGTGAAGGCTTGGAGTTAGGAAGACTTCAATTCAAATCTAACACAGATACTTACTTGCTGTGTGACCCTGGGTAAACTAACCTTCTCTCAGCATTAGTTTGGTCATCCATAAAAGGGGGATAATAGTTTACTTAGAATATCTCAGAGAGGGGGCAGCTGGTTAGCTCAGTGGATTGAGAGCTAGTCCTCTAGAGATAGGAAGTCCTAGGTTCAAATGTGGCCTCAGACACTTCCTAACTGTGTGATTCTGGGCTAGTCACTTAACTCCCATTGCCTACCCCTTACCACTCTTCTGCCTTGGAACCAATACATAGAATTGACTCCAAGACAGAAGGTAAGGTTTTTGTTTTTTTTAAAGAATATCTCAGAGAATTAGCAAAGAAAATAATTAAGACTATTAGCAACATTGGAAAAGTAGCAGTATATTAAATAAGTCCACAAAAATCAGTGACATTTCTAAGTAGCAATGACAAAATCCCAAATGAACTCATAGAAAGAGAAATCATGTTCAAAATAACTACAATATCCTCAACATTTCTTGGTATACTCAATATCTGTATAGATACAAATGTCTTTAAATGAATAAAGAATGATTTAAATAGGGGCAGCTGGGTAGCTCAGTGGATTGAGAGCCAGGCCTAGAGATGGGAGGTCCTAGGTTCAAATCTGGCCTCAGACACTTCCCAGCTGTGTGACCCTGGGCAAGTCACTTGACCCCCATTGCCTACCCTTACCACTCTTCCACCTATAAGTCAATACACAGAAGATAAGGGTTTAAAATAAAAAAAAAAAAAGAATGATTTAAATAATTAGAATGACAGTGACTGTGGCCAGATCATGCACAATAATGTAGTAAAAGTGATACTTCCTAAGTTTATCTACAGATTAAGTGTTATACCATTCAAAGTGCCTTGAAGATATTTTTAAAAACTTAACAAAATAATGATTTTTTTTTGAAGTACAGGATATAGAAAAGTAATGGTGAACCTTTTAGAGGGGTGGGTAATGTTCTCAGGCATGTGTGGAGAAGAGGAATGGAGCATCCTGGCCCTGCTGAACTCTGTGCTGAAGTGATATTGTGGGAGCAGAAATGCAGAAGAAAAACATGGTATGATGGGGATAAGATTAGGGTTTTGATGTTAAAAGATCACTCTATTGCAAGTATGAACAACATGGAAATAGATTTTGAACAATGATATGTGTATGACCCAGTGGAACTGATTGTTAACTTTGGAAGGCGGGGAGGAAGGAGCAGGGGGTACCAAGTGGATCATGATTCATGTAACCATGGAAAAATATTCTAAATAAAAAAGAGGGGGAAAAAGAATAAAGTCATTCTTAAAAATTCTGAATAAAACAACATCAAAGGATGGCTTTAATCACAAAACATAAAATAAATAATTTAGAGTGTCTAAAATTTAATTTTCTTCTTGTTGTTCAGTCATGTCCCTATTTGAGGTTCTCTTGGCAATGATACTGGAGTGATTTGCCATTACCTTTATAGATGAAGAACTGAGGCAAACAAGGTTAAGTAACTTTATCAATGCAATACAACTAGTAAGTTTCTGAGACCAAGTTTGAACCTGGGTTTTCTTGACTCCAGTCCTGGCACTCTAACCACTGCTCTAACATTTAATAGTTTTTACATAAATAATATCAGTGTAACCAGAATAAGAAGGGCTACTGTAGAAAAATTTTTGCATCTCAAGAAGAAATCTAATTAGGAAATTAATACAAATATATAGGATGTCCCAAAAGTCTCAGTGCACTAAAACTTTTGGAACACCTTTATCAGTCCAAAAAACGTTCACCAGTAGAAAAGTGATCAAAATATTTTAATAACCAATTCTCAGAAGAATTGCTTTTCCAGTAATACTGACCATGTGAAATCTTTAACAACAGAAATGCAAAACAAAACAATTCAGAGGTTTTGCCACATATCCAAATATCTGGCAAAGAAGACAAAATTGTGAATGGGTTAGGGAAAGACAAGTACAATAATACCTTGGTAGTGGGGATATAACTTGGTCTAATCATTCTGTAAAGCAATTAGAAATGCAATTAAAATATCTATTTTCATTTAACCTAAGATCCCATTTCATATACCCCAAGGAAATCAGAGGTAGAAAGTTCCCATAATATTTCTAGCAGGACTTTTTGTTGAAATGTGGACAAATTACTCCTGGAAACAAGTCCTCACCAATTGAGGACTGACTAAAACTTTGGTGTAGGAATAAGTGGAATATTATCATGTCCTACTCAATTCTGAAGATAATGAATACTGACTGAGAAACATCAAAAGATTTATCTGAACAAAAAACAATTGAAGTGAAGCAAGGAAAGGATAAACATGGCTATGGTAGTATAAATGAGAAGATCCAGAACGAGAATATCAAACATAAATGATTGTGCATGTCTTTATGATATTAAAGCCTGTCTTTGAAGAAGAGAGGAAATAATATACCTTATTGTCTCCTTGGCATGGGTAGGGAAATATGGGTATGCAGCATTGGTGAACATTTTCAAGATTGCATGCCCAAAGTGCAACTTCAAACTGACTGTGAACCCCTGGCATTACCCTAGACAGTGGAGGGAGGAAGTAAGTGCTCGATTTGGGTGGCTGGACAGATGGGCATGGCATGCAAAAAATGTCCTTGGGTCCTGGGGAGAGGAACAATGGAGCAGCCCTCTATGTGCCACCCTGGCACCCATACCATGGCTTGGATAGTCTGTTATTAGACTTAGTTAAATTTTTCTTTTTTAGTTTTACCAAATGGCTCTTTTTCCTTCTTTTTCTTTCTTTCTTTTTTTTTTTTTTGTACCAGACCAGGAAGTGAGAGGAATGAATTTGTTAAGTTGAAGTGAGGTTAAATTAAAAAATATGCCAATTTTTAAAAATACAAAATTCTATTAAATTGTTAACACTTAAAGGCTTGAGCTTGGTAAGGATAAACTTTAATTATTTTGGAGAATTGCTAATGTACTACACTTAATTCCTCAGCACCCATGACTCAATGAGGCATTATCATAATATGCATTAAAAGTAAGTGAGCTTTCATTCAAAAGTAAGTATCATTTCCATTTTTATAGTTCTGACCTAGGTGATTAATGGATATTCATTCATGGGGATGATGAAATCTTTAAGGTTAAGAGAGATGAATAAATTTGGAGAAGAATTGAATGCTAGGCCTCTTGGAGTCTGTCTACAGACTAAGGATATACCTTACAGTGCAGAACAAACTATAAACATCAATCTCTAAATTTCACATATGTGCTTTAAACCAAACCTGAAATTTAACTGGTGCTTTAGGTGTTTATAGATTTCACAGCTAATGAAGAAACTTGAATTAATGCCTTTGCATTGAACAAACGTGTTAGAGTAATGTTTATACCTCTATGAAGGGCTCTGGTCGTGTGTGTGTTTTAACTTCAATATTCTGCCTTTTTATTGTTATATACATTGAGTAAGGTGAGAGAATGAGATCTTGCTACTTTGGTAGAACATCGCAGCAGGTCCTTGTTCCACCAGGAAAAATGATTCCCCTTATAACCGTGCCTTTTTATACTCTGAAATTTTGCCTTTGTGACTGCTGGAACAAATGGATTTCATCTACCTATTCTGCTGGGATAAGTCTTCATGTGCTTGGGGTAGACTTTCCCTAACTCACTGATGGGTTTCAGGCCTGTCAGTTACTCTCAACCTGGTTTAGCCCATCTCCCAAGATGGTTTTATTGGAGTATGGCAGGTATGCTACAGCTTTTTGGAGCCACAAGTGAGAGTTTGATGAAAGGTGGACACCAAAGTTGAATGAGCAACCCTGAAAAGGACTCAGCAAGCCCTCATACCAGAGGCCTTCATGAATACCCAATACACCCCAAGTGATAGGGGAGAAGAAAGTCAAGGCTGGAGAACAACCTTGGAAACTATCATAATAGTTAAAGATGGTGATAATGAAGGCTACTTTTAATAGTGGTGAGGGGAAAGAGCTAATATAAGAGGTCTGACAAAGCAAGAATTGATGCACTTGACAACCATTTAGAGATAAGAGTTAAGGGAGTGGTGAAAATTAAAGACAAAACCAAGTTCTCAAATAATAGGATGAAGGGTTGTACCTCTGATGGAAACAATCAGTCAGAAAAAGCAACAGGATTAGGAGTAACACAAAAAACTCCAATATGAGCATTTCAAATTAAGCATTTCAATGGAACATCCAGATAAGAGATGACTGGCAGGCTGTAGAAATACAAAAGATATATCCGGGCTGGTGATATAGATATGAAAGGCATTTATGTAGAGATCACAGTTCAAGTTTTCTTGAGTGAATGAAATCATTAAGGGAAAGAATATAGAGAGTGAGAAAAGAGGAGAGAAGATGTCAAATTTGGGGGAATCTTAACAGATTCAGCAGAAAAAAAGGAGCCAGGGAAGAAAAACTTAGAGATGTAGAACTAGAAGATTGTGTCTCTCAATCCAAAAGAGGAGAGAAGATAGAGTCAAATTCTATAAAGATATTCTACAAAGAAATTGAATTTTTTTGAAAAAAAAAATGATGAGACTGGGAGAGGGGACAAGAACAGTGAGTGGTTCAGTAGATTGAGAGCCAGTCCTAGAGATGGGAGGTCACAGATTCAAATCTGACCTCAGAAACTTCCCAGCTTTGTGACCGTGGGCAAGTCACCTAACCCCCATTGCCTAGCCCTTACCACTCTTCTGCCATGGGACTGATTCCAAGATGGAAAGTAAGGATTTAAAAAAAGCAATTAGGTTTGGTGATTAGTTCCTAATTATTGACCTTTGAAAAATCAGTATGAGTTGGGATACCAGGGGTAGGTAAAAGGAAATAGGAGTATCAGGAACAGATGACGATGACAATGTTGTTGATGATGATGATGATGATGATGATGTGTATGTGTATGTGTGTGTTTAGGGGGAGAAGGGTTACCAATGTATGACAAAGAGCCCATCTATCAATCTCATTCTTGTGATACGACCAAGCCAGTTAGAAAGCTGTGGAAAGTTATCAATGAATATAGTGCTTGAAAAGATGAAGTGGTTGGCTGGTATATTGGATAGAGTGCTGGAATTGGCATTGGGAAAACTTGAGTAAGGATCTTGCCTCTGATACCTCTTCATTTTTTTAGACTCAGTTTCATCATTTGTAAAATAGGAATAATAGTAGAATACATTTCTCTAGAGTTGTTGAGAGGATCAAAGGAGGAAATATATGTAAAGTATTCCTAGGGAAGTTCTAAAGTGATACACATATAGTGGGAGTGAAGGATAATAAAATTCAGCTGCTCAAAAGCTGCTTTGAGACCTAGGAAATATTTTGAGGTTGAGGAGGAAGCCTCTAGGAAGGCAGGTAAATTTCTATAATGGATTAATGGAAGGAACTTGAGTAAGAACTGCTCAGGGTGAAAAATCCTCCATGGGTTAGGAAGTGACTTGGTTGAATGGGTACTCATATTAATGAGATCCTGGTTCCATTGATTCAAGGAAGGTGATATTTAAATACCAATGGGCTCCCCTTCTTTGGCTGGTTTTGGTCTCTAGGTTTTAGAAAAAAAAATTCTTGTTGTCTAGCTATTTTTTCAATCCAGCAAACCTTAGTTAAATGCCTACTAGGCTAGGACTGACTGACTCTCTCTCTCTCTCTCTCTATCTCTCTCTCTCTCTCTCTCTCTCTCTCTCTCTCTCTCTCTCTCTCATTGTGTGTGTGTGTGTGTGTGTTCATTGTTACAGGAAGAATTCCGTGTGGCCCTTGGTCTCAAGAAGCTGATGTACTATTTAATAGCAATGAATGATATTATTTGCTTTAGTGTCAAAATGGTGCCACATACCTTGCTGAAATATTCTCCAATAGCTTTTTCTAAGGCTCTGATTGCCAGAACTAATAGCATTCCCTCTCTAGAGCTTGGTAGCATATAAAACTGTCATTAGAAAGGAAAGGTCATGGGTCAGCTAGATGACTCAGAGGATAGAGAGCCAGACCTGGCCTCAGACACTTCCTAGCTGGGCGACCCTGAGCAAGTCACTTAATTCCCATTGCCTAGCCCTTACCACTCTTCTGCCTTGGAACCAATGGTTAGTATTCAATAATGATTCCAAGACATAGTATCAATACTGTGTATCAGTTCCAAGGCAGAAGAGTGGTAAGGGCTAGGCAATGGGAATTAAGTAACTTACTAAGAAGTATCTGAGGCCATATTCGAATTTAGGACCTCTAGGTTCCAGGCCTGGCTTTCAATCCACTGAGCCACCTAGCTACCACCCACCCTCACCTCCATCCCCACCCCATCCCTTAAGGATCCTACATCATTGTAACTTAGAGAGTGTGTTGTATTGTCATTACAAGAAGTAGAGGTCAAATTTTCACCTAATTCTATTTTTGATGAAAAGGCAAATTAAAAAGCCCTTAGAAGAGATTGCATTGTTGTGACATAGTTAGAGGATTTATGCAATAAAACCTATCTGTGAAAAAAAATGATTCCAAGACAGAGAGTAAGTGTTAAAAAAAAAAAAAAAAAGAGAGAAAAGATCCAACCATTTTGGAGAGCAATTTGAAATTACACCCAGAAATTTATAAAATTGTGTATACCCTTAGATCCAGCAATACCATTGCTGAGTCTATTTCCCAAGGAGATCAAGGAAAAAAAAAAGGACCCATATGTTCCAAAATACTTATAGTGGCTCTCTTTGTGGTGGCAAAGAATTGGAAATTGAGGGGATGACCATCAACTGGGGAATGGCTAAACAAATTGTGGTATATGATTGTGATGGATAAGAAGTGATGAGTTGGCTAATTAAAAAAAATTGGAAAGAACTACATGGAATAATGAACAGTAAATTGAGTAGAACCAAGACAACATTATACACAGCTACAGAATTAATACTGGAAGAATGAGTTGTAAATATTTCTTTCAGAAAGTGAATTAAAAGGTGAAAGCATGTGGGGGCAGCTGGGTAGCTCAGTGGATTGGGAGTCAGGCCTAGAGACAGGAGGTCCTACGTTCAAATCTAGCCTCAGACACTTCCCAGCTGTGTGACCCTGGGCAAGTCACTTGACCCCCATTGCCTAGTTCTTACCACTCTTCTGCCTTGCAGCCAATACGATGTATTGGCTTCAAGACAGAAGGTAAGGGTTTATTAAAAAAAAAAAGGTGAAAGCATGAAAGATAATTTGTATGAACAATGTTGATCTCTCTTAGAGAGGGTCTGGGACACTCATTTATGTAGATTTATTATGTAGATATGAAGAAAAGAAAGTTAAGTATATAAGTAATTTATGACTTAATTTATATACAATCCTCTTTTTCTTTGTATATGGAAATGTTTGTTTTATTTGGTTTTGTAAAATTTGGAACAAAAAAATTAAATAAAAGGAAAAAAAAAGAAAGGAAAGACCATGACCCAGTGTTGGGTTAAATAGTTCTGAAGTCACTTTCCAGGAAAAAGAGAAATTGGATAGTCAGTTATCAGAATAGTAATCATTGGTTAGTTGCTAGGATCAGAAGGTATGTGAGCTTTCTTGTATGTTTCCCACCCCTGAGACATTATCGGGATTGTTCTTCCCTAAATTAGAGACTTTGGAACCCTCCTAGCAACATAAGCTTTTAGGAAATGAAGAAAATGTCCTGCCAGAGAGGACTATTTGAGCATAGACAGGCTGTTGGAGAAAATCAGGGGAGGGGTTGATGATCCAGACAACCACAGGCCAACTGGATGAAGCCCTTTAACATTTGTGTCATCTGAAGAAGAGGATGATCTCATAAAGACACAAGGAAATGTAAGTTTTATGATCAACTCCAGCGTGGAATTGTAGCTGGGGCTCTCAGATTCACACAGCTGACTTCTGGTTGGGATAGAGCCCTGAAGCTAGCCTTAGTCTTTGAAATTATTGGACTCTTCTAGATTTATTCATCATCTTAGTAATAGCAACTCTTTCCTTAGACTGAAAATGATCTTGCTGTCCTTGGCTTCAGCATTAGAGATTGAGACAGGAAAATAAACTTCTAAATCAGAAGACCTAGGTTCTAGGATGACTCTGGGATGAATGGACTGCATAGATGATGGGCACGTCACATCATTTCTCCAGACCTCAGTTTTTACAACCGGAAAGAGCTTATAACTGCTTTTGATGATTTCTTCTGTCTTCTCCAGCTTGAAGATTCTGTGATTTCATAGTGTGATGCTGAACAAATACCAGATAAAATGGACCCTAGTAGGATGAAAGGATCCTGTAGGTTTTGAAACCATACAAGATTTTGATGGTGACAAAGATTAGGTTTAGTGACATGTAAACAAATAAATAACCCTTAAAAGAAACCCACAACCATTATAAACTTTTAGGAACATGCAAAATTCATCTTTTGTTTGGCATGTGTGTGTGTGTTTCTGTTTTGCCTTTACCATAAATACTGGCCCCGTATGAGGCTCATTTCCCTTCATTTGAGCTCATCCAACAAAAGAGATTCTTCATCATGTCCTGCTTTTATAAACCAAGATCTATTTTGATGTGGTTACATAATTCTGTGGCCATCTGTGCTCCCCTGCCCCTGCCTCCTTTCCCCTTCCCTCTACCACAGGAGATAGAAGCTTTTTCTACTTAGAACTTGTATAATCTCTGGACAATGACTTAGCTTTCTTGTATACTTCATGTGCTGATGGCTCCCCCACAGCCCTTCCTCCTATTTCCCTTCCACTTAGGGACAGGAGGATGACTTATTTTGCCACTGAGGCTGCTGCCACAGCTAAGGCTATAGAGCTGAGACTGGTGACTTGCTCATTGCAAAGGCTTGTATCCCATGGTACCAGTGTGGCAGTATTCAAACTGATGGTCCTTGACTGTGTTTTATTTGGGTGATAAGGACTTAGAAAATTCCCTACCTTGGAGTTACTCAATGCCCACTCCTCTCTGAAGTAATAACAAGACAATTCCACCACTGGGGGGTGCCCTCCCACCTTGTTTTCCCATTTACTTCTTCCCTGCTTATAAGATTTGGGGGAGACCAGTCAACAATGCCATTTCTTCTCATAAGATAGAAGTCTGTCTGTCGGTCAAGCCTTTTATAAACCAAGATCTATTTTGATGTACTTACATAATTCTGTGGCCATCTGTGCTCCCCTGCCCCTGCCTCCTTTCCCCTTCCCTCTACCACAGGAGATAGAAGCTTTTTCTACTTAGAACTTGTATAATTTCTGGACAATGACTTAGCTTCCTTGTGTACTTCATGTGCTGATGGCTCCCCCACAGCCATTCCTCCTATGGCATTTTGGCAATGGTAATTTGCCCAGTTCCATCATCCTTATGTTTCCTGATGACTGAATGTAGGTACCTTGAGGATAGGGATTGTTTCATTCTTTGTCTTTGCATCCCCAGAACCTAATATAGCCTGTTGTTGACTGGGTAATTAGTACAATAGACTCCACTTTTTTAATACTTAGTCATAGATTAGGATTTAGAGACTGAAGGGATCTTAAAAGTTATCTAGTTTAACCAACTCATTTTATAGATGAAATAACCATGGCCTTTGTTGGTTAAATGTCTTGTCCAAGGTCATGAAACTAGAAGTTGGATTTTGAGCCACATTCTCTGATTATCCAGTACTCTTTTCATCAATCCACCTTGCATCTGCTCAGTAAATTCTGCCCACTATCTGCCCTTTAAGCTCTTTAAAAAATGAAAGGTCAATCATTAAGCTCTTTAAAAAATGAAAGGTGAATCAAAGTAGCCTTAACCTCTTGTGTCCTCTAGGCAATTACCCCTCTAAGAGAACCTCTCTCATGAGTGGACCCTGATTGCTTCTAAGTCCATTCCTTTCATGTAACTCAGGAAGCATGCCATTTCAGATTTGCTCCTTTCCCATACTTGGGACCCAGACACAAGTTCCAGGTCTGGAAATGACTTGCCAGTAGAAATGGCCTGTCAGTTCCCAAAGTGGCCAGAGACCTGTAGGACTCAGTAAGAGGCACTGGGTGGCATTGCCTTGCAGGGCTAAGCCATTGCCCTTGGAAGTCTGAAGCTCTTCTGTTCTCTGTGGTCATGACTATGTTGTGTGTTGGTTAAATTCATCCAGGAGGCCATTAAAGAACCACAATCTTCTAAGTTTCCTTTCCTCCTCAAATCAATCTTGAGCAAAGACATTCTCTGCTAAATAATAGTTTTACTTTGCACTATCTGATAAACACTTTCAGATTACAACACAAAAGCCACTCCCAAAATATTCAAAACCACCAGCTTGATAAGAAGCAAATCAAAAAGAGATGCCTAAAAAAACTTAAAAGAAGATGAAAAAATAAAATAATGAACATACTCATTTTTTCACCACTCTTTGCTCTGGTGTCCTTAGCCAACTCTTTTCTCGAACTATAATGGAAACATATGGCTCTCCCTTTGCTCAAATACCATCAAGGGTGCCTTAATGCTTCCCAAATAAATGCTCTACTCCTTTTGTTGAATTCTAGGCCCTATACTATCTGGTGCCATTCTGTCTAATCTCATCATTACTCCTCTCCATACAAGCTGCCCAACTGAACTAGCTTCAGTATCCCAGAAATTTCAGCCTTTGTGTTTTTACTTGCCCTGATATCTATGTCAGAAATGCCTTTCCTCCTCCTCCCTACTGCCTTATTTCTGCTCATTTCTTTAGAACAAACTTCAATTTTATCTTCTTCATGAAATATTTTCTCCTTCCACCCTTAATGAAAGTGGCCTTGCTCAGGCTTCACAGAGCCCTGGTATTGCTCCTCTCTCATCATGGCATGTTTGGTCTCATTGTTCTCTGAAGTAGTTATTCTTTCCTAGGCTAGTAGGGGCATGGAAACTGAGACTGTATCAATGTTATACTCTGTACCTGTCTACCCTTTAGCAGTTCTTTCTATGGCAGTGGCTTATTTGTCATGAGTTCCTTGGAATTGTCTTGGATCCTTCCATTGTTGCTAATAGTTAACTGTCTTTCACAGTTGATCATCATATATTATTGCTTGTTGCTCTGTACCCAGTTCCCCTGGTTCTGCTCACTTTACTTTGCATCACTTCATACAAATCTTTCCAGATTTTTTCATGATTATCTTATTCATCATTTCTTATGTCATAATAGTGTTCCATTATGATCATATACCACAGCTTGTTCATTGCCTATTAATATCTAATCAAGCAGACTGGTACCTCCCAGGGAATCATAGAAGAGAGAATGATAAGGCTGGGAAGGACCTTAGAACATAGAATTTTAGAGATAGGAAGGCCTTAGAAAGCACAATGTCAGTTGTGGCCCACAATTTAGAATAGATAACAAAGACTAGGAGAAAATGTAAGGAACTCATTAAATGACCAACGTGAGGGTCCTCAGACATTATTGCATCCAATTCCTTCAGTTTGCAGATGTGTAAACTCAGGTCAAGAGAGGGAGGGAATGTCATATTAACTTATTACTCAAGATGACACAGCTACTAAGAGGGAAAGTCAAGACATTTACCAAATTAGGAAGACCTTTTAATATCCTGAGATTTTTCAAAACATTTATTGCAATAGCATGGTTTAATGGGAGAAACATGAATTCTATAATCAGGATACCTGAGGCCAAGCTCCAGCTCTGAATGATTCTGGGCATGTCACTTAATCTCTCTCAAAGAAGAGATTATTTCCTCCTCTATATAACTAGTATAAAAATACTTACAGCTGGTTGAGATACACACATATTACATATATATATGTATGTATATATGTATGTATAGGCAGGTATATGTATATCATCTTTGTGTGTGGATGTATATCTGTACATATCACATGAGATAACAGATATAAAGTATTTTGTAAGCATTAAGATATACCTGTATATATATGTGTGTGTGTTAATGCTTGCAAAGTACTTTGTTAATGTTAGCTCCTTTGATTTTTATAGCAACTTGATGAGGCAGGTGCTATTATTATTATTACTAAAGTATATGCACACATATGCTATATACTACAGGTATATATATATGTGTGTGTGTGTATGTATATATTCATTCTGAAGAGTATTAGTGTAATATAGAGTAATGCTTCCAAAGCACTTTATTTGTGGTCTCGCATTTAAGCCTTACAACTCCCTTGTGAGGTAGGTACTATTATTATTATCTTCATTTACAGATGAAGAAAATGAGGTTGACAGGGTCCTTAGCTGGTTTCTGTCTGAGGCAGAATTTGAACTAGTTTCAAGCCCAAGATTCTATTCATTTTGCCTCCTAGTGGCCTTAAAATGCAATGAATGTGGAATTGGGGAACATTTGATGGAGTAAATGACATTTGTACTGGGCCTGAAAAGCTTGGTGGTGTTTATTATCTCTTTTTAATTATATTAAACTACAACACTAACAACAATCTCACAGTTATAAAAATGAGGAAAAGAACCTAACGCAATCAATCCTAAGAATTGCAAATATTTCTATAAAAATCAGAGAGGTCTCTAGATCATATTGTATGGTTTGAGGCTCAAGGACTTAACAGTGTTAACTTAGAGCAGAGAAGACCTCCTGAGGACATGACTTCCAGGCTCATAGGCTCAAGCTTTTTTGACTTAGATTCAGAGAAGTCTGTGAGCAATGAGCGGAAATAACAAAAGGTGAATATGTTTGGAGCCATCCAAAAGGGGAATGGATTGCTTAGGGAGGTAGAGTGAGGACTCCCTTCCCCTTAAGATTTTCTATCAGAGGTTGAAGGAACACACTTGTCAGGTGGGCTACAGAAGGGAAACTCATCAAGGTGTGCATTGGACTAGCTGGCCTTTAGTATCCAATTCAATTTCAAGGCTAGGCCATATTGTGAAAAAAAACAACTCTTTTTCAATGGTAAAAGAGAGGTGGGATGAAGGAAATGGGATGAAGTTTGTTTTTTAAAAACTTTTAAATTGACTGGAGCCTGCCAGCTTCTGTACCCCGCAACCCTGGGGCATGGCTTGAGCCACAAGTTCCCCAAGAGAAGAGACATTCTGCAGGAGATGCTATTTTTTCAAGGGGGGTGGCTGGGCGGGGGGCGCGAGGAGGGAACAGCCCACACTGAAGCCAAAACCACAGCAGGAGCGCAGGGGAGGTCCCTCCCCTCCTCTCCGCCTCGCTGCCGCATGGCCACCCTCTCATTGAAGCTTCAGCCCTGTCCATTGGAATAAACAGTGTTTCTACAGGAAAAAAAAACTTTTAAATTAATTTGTAATTAACTAATTAATTTAAATTATTTTTAAAATTTAATTAACCGTGTTCCAATGCAGTAAACACACACAAAATACCTGTTACAGAAAGCATGGGGTTGCCATTGAAAGAGGTAAGAATAACTAGAGAAGCTATGGTTTAGAAAACAAAGGGGCAGCTAGATGGCTCAGTGGATCAAGATCCAGGCCTAGAGACAGGAGGTCTTGGGTTCAAATTTAGCCTCAGACACTTCTTAGCTGTGTCCCCATTGCCTAACCCTCACTATTCTTCTGCCATGGAACTAATGCACAGTATTGATTCTAAGATGGAAGGAGAGTTGTGTGTGTGTGCATGTGTGTGTATGTTTGTGTGTGTGTGTGTGTGTGTGTTTTAACAGATGGCACAATAGGGCATCCGTACTGAATTTAGTTTTCCTGCATTCACTCACATCTTGGAATTGTAGTATTACTCTGGTTGAGGGACAGGGAGATGGAGATGGACTTGGGATGGAAGTGACATACATGAGATTAGAGATTCTAGATTTTGGAGCAAGTGAGAGGCAGTAGAGCAGAGTAGAATGGGAGAACAATGAGAAGGGTGGAAAGAGGGAGAAAGGAAAGAAGGAAGGAAGGAAAGAGAGAGAATGAGAAAGGGAGAGAAGGAGGGACTGAGGGATGGAGAGAGGAAGTAAAGAAAACTGTAGAGAAGAAACAAAATAATATCCCAGACATTTCTCAAAATTTCCTTTCTGGAGATTATCAAACATTTTCCCTCTCTAATTGATCCTCCTCACAAATGATGAAATTGTCTTCCAAAAGAACCAGTCTGATTTTGACTCTCACTTGTTCAAAGAGGGAGCAGGGATCAAGAGTTAGCAAACCAACTCTGAGGTAGGCAAGCACCATGACCTGAGACATGGGGATTGGAGAGGAGCCACAGGACAAAAAGACACATTGACATAAGCTGAGGTCTAACAGAGACCAGACCTGGCTAAACATAGTGAAGGCCAGGGAAAATATCTTTAAAGGTTGTTTTGGTTTGCTCAATATGTGTTGTTTGCTTTTTATTAATCCCAGGGAAGCTCAAAGTGGAGGGGAGAGGGATTGGAATAATGTGGAGGTGGGAATAGGCAGGGGATGGGGTCATGGAAGGAAAAAGATACCCTAGCTCACTCCAAAGAAAGTCGTTTTCCCATGGCTTCCTCTCCAGCACTCTATTCCACCTCCCTTTCTCAAGTAATTCAGCATGTGGTTCACCTTATTCCTTTCATCCTCAACTTGTGCCCTTGTGCTAGAGGACTTCTCTTTCCATATTGATGTTTCCTCATGCTTAATTTCTTGGTCTCCTTAAATCTCATGTTCTACTCTTTCACTCTGCCTCAGTCACACACTGAGATAATTGTACCCTTGATTTCAACATTATCCATGGGTTTCTGATTCCTTCAACAAAATCTCAGGCATTTTTCTATCTTCACATAACCTATAATCCATCTCTGACTATACCTTTCCCTTCCTAACTATTCCTCTTCATTGAAACTTCCAACAGTCCATCCCTCAGTACTTTGTCAGGCCATTAGTTTTGTTCTGGTTCATTTTCCTCCCTTCTTGATCTTGTCTTTATACTTAGCCAATTTAACTCTATATCATCCTCTGTTCTTGAATCCTTTGCCTCCTAGCCCCACTCACCCCTTACCAAATTTCAAACCAGGATTACTCTCATAGTCTTTTGCCTCTGCAGAATATGCTGCTGAATCAAGGTGGAGGAAGTCACACAACTTCATTGATTACAATGATAGATACATGATAGTTTTGGATTTTCCAAATTCAACTAAACCCTTATTCCAGGACTGATCTCCTATTTCACAATCCATAGAAGCCTCTCTTCTCTTTTCAATTTGCCTATCCTCTTGAGGTCTTTCACTTTGAGCTCCTTCTCCCTTTCTCATTTCAAAACTTATTTACATCATTCCTCATTTTCTGCCCATTTCTCACCCTAGTCAGTCAAGGGCAACTCCCCTATACATATCCTTAATCCCTACTATGTTCTCCAAAGAATGTCCTCATTGCCTAGCTCTTACTGCTCTTCTGCATTGAAATGAAATACAATATTGATTCCAAGATGGAAGGTAAAGTTAAAAAAAAAGAATGCTTCAGTTACTATACTGCCTCCTTTAATATTCAACCTGTATCTCTTGGTTCCTTCCCTATTATCTCTCAAATGTTCCTAAGTCTCCCCAACTGTAAGTAAACCTAAACTTTCATTAGATTCTTCTATCTTCTCAAATTATCATCTTTCTTTCCTCAATTTCTTAACCAAACTCTTAGAAAAAAATTCTAAAGCATGCATGAGGGAATAGGATGTTTTTATAAGTGCCTGATAGTCCTACAAAGGAGAAGAATGTTGGGGTGGGGATAGTAAATAATTTAAAATGGGAAAAGATGACTTTGAGTATGAGAAGACTAAAATCCCAAGAGCTTGCCCAAGTAGTCAAAAGGAGTCAATAGCATTGGCAAGAGTTGAACCCAATTTCTTTGCATCCAAGTCCAGAGTTTTGGATGCTTTGCACAACTCTCTATTGTATTCTCAACCTTTGAGAAAGTATGGATGGACCTTACATTGAGGACCTCCTAGAAAACCTGGACAGATTCCATGGCACAGCTTTGGGGATTCTCTACCATCACAAACTAAACTGGTGTCACTTGAATCCTGATGTTATTTATGTAGTTTCTCCTAGAAATGGCCAGATATCAGAGCAGGGGTTGACTTAAAGGACGCCTGTTCTTCAAGACCCAGAGAGAAAGAGGAAAGAAGAGATGTGACAACACATCTCTGGGTTGGGTCATTTTGAAGAAAGCAAACCTCTGTGTCCTAGGGTTTGTGAAAGAAAGGCATGAGGGAACCAAAGGAATAAAAGACCATGAAGAGTAATGAATCTCCTATTGCAGTTGACAAGTTGAGCTGAGCCCTAAGGCTACATGTCTCAGAAGTACAGATGGTTGTGTGAGAACTATCAGTGACAGACTCCAAGAAAGTGGTGAGGAGTGCTGGAAGAAAAAAGGAGAGGAAAAATGACCCCTGTCCTCCTCCTACACACACATAGAGTCATCTTTTCCAGGCAGCCTGACAATAAAGGAATAGATTTCAGAAGAAGGATCAGTTGAATATATGAGAAAACAAATCCCATTTCACAGGGAACTCAGAGACATGCTTTTTTCCTTGTTGATTTTCCAGAAGCCAATAGCAAAACAACAGGAAGGGAAACTGATACTACTTGTGATTACTTCTCTGAAAGGACCCAATATGCTTGCATGTCTTCTTCAGTCAGAACAAGAATTATATTATTATTGTTATCCTTGTGATTATTAATAATATATAATTGACATTTCTAAAGCCTTGACCAATGGCCCAAGTAGTACCTGCATTTTGATTCCAAATTTACAGATAGGAAACTGAGACTCAGAAAATTATGGAGATTTAGGCTTCCTATAATAAATTGGAGTGGAGGTATTGGCATACTAAAGAGAAAGGTATGCTCAGGCTTAGGAAGATATGACTTCAAGTCCCTTCTAACTCACTATCTTCAACCCTGGGGAAGTTACTTGCCCTCTCAGAGTCTCACAAGAAACCCTCTAAGCCTTCAAGAAGAACAGCTGTTAATCAGCATCATTAGTTCTTCCCCTGGAGATCTCTACTTCAACAAAAGTTCAGTTCCTTTATCTCTCCCTTTCTTAGTACTGCCATACTGGATTATGTCTGGGATTATGTCATCTATTCATAAGATCCAAACCTCATTACCACTGAGGAGGATCTGAACCCATCTATGCTCTCCTGGACTAAGCACCTTGTCCTTCCATGGGATTAATAAGATCTCTTCTAGAAAAGTTACTTAATGTACAGAATAGAATGTTATAGGACAGCTAGTCATTTCTACAATAAACAAAGTCCTTAAAACACAAAACAGGGAAAGTATCTGTTTCCCCCCCAGAGAATAGACTCACAATAACATATTAACAAACATTTAAACATAAAAGAATTGTCTATCATACTTATTTTAATTTCATGGGAGATAAAGACAATTTTCAATTACTTTTGAAAGGCATTTTGTTTTAGTCTTGAAATTGTACTATGTGAACAAATTAACCTCAGATCTTCTGGCCCATGATTTGTTCCATACACTTTAGTACATTGTCATTACTCCTCATATAGATTCCCAAAATTTTAAAAAATCAACTTCTACCGGGCAGCCAGCAATAACTCGTGAACTCCTCACTTCTTGAATTCATGAAGCTTTTTGAAAGATTGGAAACGTCTGCTTCTCAGGATTACTGTTTGCTGCTGTGAGTTAAAGCAGAGTCAGAAAAACAGAAAAGGTAGCTAGGGACATGAAATGCAGT
Organism: Gracilinanus agilis; assembly: GCF_016433145.1. NCBI lineage: Eukaryota > Metazoa > Chordata > Mammalia > Didelphimorphia > Didelphidae > Gracilinanus > Gracilinanus agilis. The sequence goes on along the minus strand of NC_058135.1, from coordinate 12,795,884 downwards.
TTTAGGTTCACCTAGACAAGCACATGTTCTAAGTACTTTTGTTCAAGATATATCATTGATCCTGGAGATGAGGGAGAGAAATTACCCACTACCCACACATACCCATGTCCAAGGAAGGGCTAATCTTGAATATGTACTGAGAGAAGGTATACCAAGAAAGAGAGGAGGTAGAAGCTTTCTTATTTCTTATATCCCATTTGGCAAGGGGTGAGGTGGGGTTGATACAAAAAAGTACACCTATTAATGCTCTCGGTGATCAGTTCTCTCTGATGAAATTCCCAGGCAGGGAGGCACATGGAGGCTAATTAAGAGCTGCAATGTCTCCTGCATGGAGTTACCTTCACTACAGAAACAAGGGATAATCCACATGATTCTTGAATAAAAAACATGATTAATACAAAAAGAGCAAAAACTATTTTTGAAAGTACAAGTCTGTTAAGAAGGATTGGATTATTCAGTAAGTTCCATATTATGCTAACTTTCAGAGAGAGTCTTAATCTGAGGGTGATAGAGTGTTGGGGGTGATATTGTATGTTGCACGATGTGGCAGAGGAACTTACCAGAATGGCTAGATGCTGCCCTGGCAGCAACTCAAGGGTTGGTTCCCTTTCCTGGGAGCTACTAGGTTTGTAAATCCTGGATTTATTCAGGTATATTGAACTCCTTGAAAAAATTGAAGACATAGACACATTTGGAGAAACCTAGCCATAAGATCCAGCTAAGGTTTATTTGGAGTATGATCCTGGATTAACTCCAAGTGGGGCAAAAAGCCAGAGAGAACAACTAACCCTCTTAGGGGTCTATGTGAGCTCAGAGTCTTTGGGGGGCAATACTTTTCTGAGTTTCACATTATGAGGCAAATAAAGGCTAATGACTCATGAGACAATGACTCAGATATGGTTAAAGGGGACCATATATGGCCAAAGGTAATTCAGCAAAGTTTGTGGATTGGGGTTTTGAAATTATGCCTGGGTTGAGTTAGACATTCAAGTAATAAATTATAAAATAATAACAATCACTATACACCCTGATGCCAAAACACATACCTGCTTCAGAATACTTTATGATCCAATACTGGTGTAATAATGATCAGAAGCACAATATTTCAACCTCTGGCCCTCTCCCTTCCCTGTCCTGGGGCAGCGATGTTTGGACTCTCATTCTGTGACTTCCATGAAAACTTGCTTAGGCTGTATTATGTACATCATTGCTTTAAAGTAGAAATCCATGTTGTAGGTCTCATTTCCCCTTGCTAACTCATGAGACTGAGAAGTGAAGCTAGCATTTTGGACATGTCTTTTGTGAAGTACTGATGGAAAGAGAGAGATAAGAATTGCACAGGATGATAAGGTAAAGATAAATTTGCTAGCTCCACCAGTGAGAAGACTGCCCACATTGTTGGAATCCTGGATCGAAAGAAGTGCTGAATTCATATTTGAAGATACAGTTAGAGGAAATTCAGATATAGTTAGAAGAAAGTCAAGTTTTAGAAAAGGATGATGTTTGAAAATTCATTCAATAGATATTTATTGCTTATCTATGTGCAGTAATTTTATCATGGACCCATGAAGCCCTACATTCATGTGCTGCCTCTGGCAGGTTGTGTAACCCCTAGGTAAATCACTTGACTTGTAATTATGGAGATAAATTATGGAGAAGGTGTCAACCTGAATTGATGGAAATTTCCCACTGGAGAATTCTCATGCTAGTGGGATTATAGATCCAGTCTGTATCTACATTCCTATTCCAATGTACAAGGTAGTAGATTAGAAATGAATGGCCCCTGCCTTAACGAACTTACAAAATAACAAATAATGCACAGTCATTAGATTGTAAATTCTTTGAGTGTAGGGATTGTCTTTTGCCTCTTTTTTTTTTTATACTCAGCACTTAGTACAGAGCCTGGTGCATAACAGATGCTTCAGAAATGTTTATTGATTGGTCAATTGAATAAACATATAGTTCATGTTATTGGAAAGAGAGAACAGAAACAAATTAGACCTTTATGTTGACTGAGAAAATCAGTGCATCAGATGACAGCAATAAGATTATAAGATCCAATGATCTTATTATACTTGTGGACTTCCTCCTAATCACCTAACCCACACACACAAAAAGAACACCACTATGGGGGATAAAGGATAGCCCCACTTTGAACTCATCTGAGATCTACAAATCACATTAGACAAAAATGATCCACTCTCTAAATTGACATTCCATTTGGTATTACAATTCCATACTTACATAGATCTTAATATAAGCAAGACTTTCAAGTATTTTAGCTGAGGTGTCAGGGAAAGAAAGAGTACATGTGAGTGGGTACATCAGCAGATTTCTATCTGGAAGGAAAAAGAGATCATCTAGTCCACACCCAGGGTTGTACTGGAGCCAGCTCAGAGCAGTTCCCTAGAGTCAACTGTCAAAATTTCAGTCTGAGCATTTATGTTCCGAAAATTGGCAAAGGCTACAAATCAGGGCTTGATTTATTGTTTTGATGATTGTCTAGACTTAAGAAAGTGATAGAGAAAATTTTAATAATGCAGATTAAATTTTAAAATGTGTCATGTGCACATTTTTTTCTGGCAGGGTGGTTATTAAGCAATTTACTAGCACACCCATGTACATACCTCTCATTTTCCACAGGAGGAAGCTGAGATCCAAAGAGAATAGACTTTTCAAGATCATCTATGTAATAAGAGGTTTCTGGAGAAGATTTGAACTTTGTCAGCCTGATTTGAAAGATAATATTTTTATCAAGTCTAGAGTAGATATGGTTGCTGGTCAACACCAAAGGCTGAACCTGAACCTAATGGATATTTTATAATAATAATTTTCATAAGGTTCATCATGGGTTTATGCTTGTGGACAATTCACTGGAGGAAGGAGAGAAAGATATCCCATTCTGAACTGAGGATGGGAGATCTAGGTTCGCTCCTTACTTTTCTGGTCTATTCCCAGGAGCTGCCACTAAATGGGGACACATGTGATAGAGCTGTTTGACATGAATCATTCATGTGAAAGGACACAGTTCTTCCATGTGCATAAAGTTAAAGCTGGTAGGATTCAGAAGTAAAAAAAAATGTTTAGAGATCATATGGTCCAACACTCTCATTTGATAGAGGGGGAAATGTCAGTGTTTCACCCTGAGATATAAGAGATTTGGTCAAAGTAAGAACAGCAGAACCAGGATGTGAATCCCATTAGTGTTTTTTTCCATTATACTATATTGTCTTGTCTGTTATGCATCACGGAATCTTTGAGTTGGAAAAGATCCTACAGACCACATGATTCATTCTTCCATCTGCACCTGGACAGTTCAACTGTAATATTTGGGCTTGAACTTCTGCTGGAACTCTCCCTTATCAGGGAGCTCATTTTCTCACACTAACCCAAATTAGATGTGCCAAATTCTAAATATTATGACCAATTCCCGTCCTTTAAACTGATGACAAGAAAGGGTAGGTGATTTTCTGACTGATGAGTTATTCAGTTAAGAAAAGGATGTGAAATGTACTTAAGGATCCAAGTAAGCAAGGTCAGTTCAGTACCTTCTGAAAATTATTCCAGAGAAAAGAGAAAATTTTGGTAGATGAAGATTATAGTCATTGTCCACAAAGAAAGTAATTGATTAAAGGGAATAGTCTTCCTTTTTGGATGAGGTTGCTTGTGTCTAAATCCTTAGGCTCAGAGAGATGGGATCTCTCTTTTTTTTTTTTTTTTGCCTCTTTCCTCCATTGGATAGATAACTATCCTATAAGCTATCTGGGATCCCTCAAGAGAAAGAGATGGAAGCTTGGAAGGACCTTGTACATCTGAGTCCCCATAATTCTATTGTTTAGTGTGCTAAGTGCCATGATCTTTTCATCCAGGAAATTTATAAGGAAAGAGTATTGACATTAAGAGTAACTAATGGCTCTTAATGAAGTCATCTCATCAGGCTCAGTTGAACCACATCCCAAGGTATTAAACCACTTGTGCATGTGACTGCTATGCCTCTTTTTTGCTATCTCTGAGTAATTAAGGAGAAAGCAAGCCATACCCCAGGACTGAAGAAAGGAAAATATCCTATTTTCAAAATGAAAGTTGTTGGAAAAAATTAAGATGACAGGCTTGATATTTCTTAGAAAAATATGAGGACTATTTGTTCAAGGGATAGTTTATAATATCAGAGAGAGAGAATCTCATTGGCTTCATCAAGAACAGAGTGAGCTACTAACCAATCACTTCCTTTTTTGTTAGGGTTACTCAGTGGGAAGGGGAGGGGAATGAGGAAATAAGCATTTATATAGCACCTACCATATTTCAGGCAGAGTGCTAAGTACTTTTTTACAAATGTTATCTCATTTGTTCACTAACATTTGCAAGCTATGTTCTGTTATTATTACCATTTTATAGTTGATGAAATTGAGGCAGAGATAAATAACTTGCCCAGAGTCACAAAGCTGGTAAGTGTTTGAGACTAGATTTAAATTAAGGGAGATCAGGGGAATGCTTGGTCCATTTTACTATTTATTCTAAAGGGAGTAGTTAACAAAGTCTCTCCTGAAAGCCTCAACAGCTAGGTAGAGACCTGGAAACTGACTGAGTTTGAATAACTGGACTAAACAAGCTGAGCTTAATGTAGATTATGTAAACTTAAAGAAGGGTATTCATAAGGGTGATCTATGGGCCTGGGGTTCAAGTGATCCCTGGTGATCCAAGAGGTGGCCATCAATATGGAATAGTGACTTAAATGACATTATGACATTAGAGAGATCCTTATCAAATAAGGAATCATAGAAGTGGAAAAGACCTGAGAGTCCATGGAGGCCAACTTCCTTTTTACAGTTAAAGAAATTGAAATATAAAGACTTCAAATGACTTGGCTAGAGTCACACAACTAATATAGACCTTGGTTAGGATTTGAGCACAGATGCTACTGGCTCCAATTCCAAATATTAAAATGGAATTTGTGGAAATAACATGGTATAATGGATATAGGATGGGACTCAAAGTCAGGAAGATTTGATGCTAATTAGCTGTAAACCATGGTTTACAGGTCTGTCCTTTGCACTGGGAGCCCAAACTCTTGCACTTCAAAGTGCATTTTAGGGATCACTTCAAGGCAAAGTAGCCTCAAAATTACTCTGAGCCCTATCAAATAGAAATTTGAGTGATTCATTGTTAAAATGAATGAGCCACTCATGTTTGCCAAATGGTCTTTAATGAAATATTTGCATTTGGGCAATACTGAGCAGCCTTTATTTGGCTTCCTTGTGGGAAGCAATGTAGGAGGAGCAGTGGAGAGAGAGGAAGTAAAGGTCAGATCTCAGAACAACAGCCTCCATTTCTGTGTTGGTGTTGGAAGTCCATAGCTTTGCAAGGAAAGGGAAACTAAGGAGCTGCTGTTGGGAAGTAGCTGAAAAAAATTGGAGTAGTATATGGATGTATTGAAATCTTACTGTGCTGTAAGAAATGGTGAATGTGATGGATTCAGAGAAACCTGGGAAGACTTGATTGAACTGAAAGAGTCTGAGTAAAGTGAAATCAGGGAGAATTTATGTAAGGCTGGAAATAATAGGGTAAGGAGAAAGAACTTGGCAAGCTCTCAGAATTCTGATTCAAGAATCAGTCAAAAGAGAAATGATGAAGCATAACTCCCACTTCTTGTAAAGCAACAATGAATGAGAGGCATGGACCTGGATTTTCCTTTTCAGATACGACTAAGGGGTTGATATGCTTTGCTTGACTATGCACATTTCATACAAGGGAGGACCTCTGTTTGTGGGCAAAGAGGACTAGAATGGTGCATTAGTGCACAGTGATGGATATGGAATAAGAGCAATAAAACATATTGAACTTCATAGTAGAAAACATAAGGAAGTGCATAAGGAGGGATAGATAATAAAGTTTTTCTACCATCTAGACAAGATATTCCAAAAGTCTTAGTGACAAAGTTATTTCAAGCTAAAGAAGCTTAAAATTGCACTCAAACTTTGAGGACACCATATGCATATAAATATATACATGCACATATATGTTCTATGCATATACTTCTTTTAAAACACTGTTAAACTACTTCACAGCTGGTACAGAATACAAGGCATTAGATCTAGCATTAGGAAGATCTGATTTTGAAACCAGTCTTAGATTCTTACTACCTGTGTGACTTACAAAAAATCACTTAAGCTCTTTCAGCCTTGCTTTCCTCATCTGTAAAATAGGAATAATAATAGCATCTACCTTTCAGGGTTTCTGTGAGGATAAAATATGATAGTATTTATAAGTTGCATTTTAAACTTTAAAGAATTATATAAATGATAGCCATTATTATTATAGAATCATATTTCTGTCTTTGGAGATTAAAATGTTTGTATTTGTTGAGGATTACTAAACTCATAACAAAAAAGAAAGCTTAATAGATCATTGCGGCTTTAGGTAGCTCCATGTTTTATACTTTCTATCATGTATTTGAATTTGGACAACAAGAAACTGGTGTTCTATTAATCAGTCAGTCAACATCTATTAAGTACATACTAGGTGCCAGATATTGTCCTAAATTCTAAGAATACAAAAAAAGACAAAAATAGTCCCTTCCCTCAAGGAACTTACAGCCTAATGTGGGAGCTATCATGGAAATAAATACATACAAAACAAGCTATATTCAAGAGAAATAAGAAATAATTAATGGAGGGAAGGCACTAGACTTTAGAGGGGGTGGGGAATGAACAAATTCTTAACAAGTATCTACTGAGTTTAAGGGGAAAGGCAATGTCATCTAATAGAAAAGCCTGATCTTGGAATCTGCAAAACATGGGTTGAAGTCCTACCTTTGATACATAATAAATGTATAATAGTCACTCAAGTAATGATGCCCCATGCAATTCTCTCAGACTAAATACTACAGGCTATGTTTCATGGGAATCTCATGAATTCCAAATCACAGGTCTAGGGTAAAAAAATTTGGGAATTGTTGTTCTATCATTTTCAGTTGTATCTGACTCTTCATGACCCCATTTGGGGTTTTCTTGGCAAAGAACCTGAAGTGGTTTGCTATTTCCTTCTCTGGCTCATTTTTCAAACCAGGAGACTGAGACAAACAGGGTTAAGTGACTTTCCCTCACAGCTCATAAGTGTTTTAAGGTCAAATTTGAACCCAGGAAGATGAGTCTTTCTGACTCCAGGGTTGGCAATCTATCCACTACACTACTTAGCTACACAGTGCTATGTCATAATTGTACTTGTTACAGGATTTAACTTACAGTAAGCATAATCTCTCTCCTTGTTGTATTAATAAGCTTAATAAGAGGGATAGTTATTGGACGTGGTATTTTTTTAAACCCTTAACTTTTGTGTATTGGCTCATAGGTGGAAGAGTGGTAAGAGTGGGCAATGGGCCACAGCTGGGAAGTGTCTGAGGCCAGATTTGAACCTAGGACCTCCCGTCTCTAGGCCTAACTTTCAATCCGCTGAGCTACCAAGCTGCCCTGGACCTGGTATTTTACTGGCACCAAGGGATAAAATTTTTTTCTATCTCTGCCACTTTCTCTGCAAATTTCAGTCTTGAAGAATTGCTCAGAACACTTAGACGTTAACCAACTTACCCTGGGTCACAGAGCCAGTATGTGTAAGAGATGAGCCTTGAACCTACATCTTTACCTATAAAGCTGACTATTAATACACCACCCTATAACCAACTAAATAAAAAGGCTTTAAAAAGTGGTACTATTGAACTAGACTCTTTTATTCATTCTGGCCTGTCTTATGAATCTTCTCTTTTTTATCCCCTCAGCCTTAACATGAAGCCTTATTTCAGTGCTTTCATGATCTCATAGATATGACTATTCACTTTACCTCTTATTGCTACCCTTTCACACATATTCATCCTGGTTAATTCTTGTTCATAACCTTTTTTTATATACTCCTTGGGAACTGCAGGCTCCCTCCTTGCTTCCTCAGCATTCACAGATGCCAGTACGGTGGGTTAGTCCTCTGTTTCTCACTTTGGGACTCAGTCACTTCCTTTCTTGGATGTTCTATGAATAGAATTCTTTGTTCTTGTATATACTGTAGCTTGCTTCTATTTGCCTCATTTAATGCCATTGGCATTTTCTAGGACCTGGCAGATGGTAGGTACTTAATAAAGACTTGGCTATTATTTCATAATTCATTGGTATCAACTAAAAGTAAAAGAAAAGGGACAGCTAAGTGGTATAGTAGATAGGAGGTGGAATTTGAAGTCAAGAAGACATCTTCCTAAATTCAAATTTAGTCTCAGACCCTAGCTGTGTGACCCTGGGCAAGTCACTTAGCCATGTTTGCCCCAATTTCCTCATTTGTAAAATGAGGTGGAGAATGAATGGCAAATCACTCCATTATCTTTGCCAAGAAAACTCCAAACAGGATCATGAAAAGTTGGACGTGACAGAAAAATGACTGAACAACCATCAAAAATTCAAGAAAGAAAAACAGGAGGAATTTACTAAAATCCCAACAGTCTCTTATTCCAGTTTAAAAAACCTGTTATTAATGCCCTGAAAAATATCCTAGATGCTAAACACTATTCAACAATAAACCAGTTAGTTAGTAAGCATTTACTAGGTCCTTACTGTGTGCCAGGCACTGAAATCAGAAATATTAGAAAAAAAGAAAGATAGCTCCTGCCCTTAAGGAGCTGATATTCTACTGGAAAAAGACTACAGATAAAAAAGAACCAGTACAGAGGCTTGATTGTAGGCTGAGGAAAAAATTAAGAGGTGGCTGATCTGGGGGCCCTCCTTAAATGGAGATGTTGAGAGGATAACTATCCAGTAAGAGGCAGGGGAGGAAGGTACATCTGAGGTGGGAATTCCAGAACTGAAGTGATCTTTTAGGATGGGAGGAGGACAGATTGCAGCCTGGAAAGAAATGAAGCATAATTGTTACATTTATAGCATATAAACATGCAGATATCCTGCTATGTGATATTAGAAAGTGCAAAGAAAGACCCCAGGACTCCAGTGAGCATCCTTCAGCAAATATATGTGAAGACATGGATGAAGGTAGTACAGAATGGGAAAGTATGACTTGTTTGCAACATGCATTACTGGAGAGAATTCGCTCATTAAAGATAGAAGGGATGACTCCACTAGACCTGGAACACTTAATCTTAGAATACTAGAGTTCCTTAATTAACCCATGACACCAGTTCTATTATCAGCTTCTTGACCAAGTGAAATAATCAAGCTACTTTCATGGTCTTTGTCACTATAAAATAACAGCAGACCTCAGAACATACCACACAAGTTGTCAAGGGATAAGGGATTTGCTTACTGTGTTTATAAAGGCAAATTCTCCAACTTCTAAGGATATCCATTAGCTTTTTTTAAACCCTCACCTTCTGTCTAGTATCAATTCTAAACAGAAGTGCAGAAAGGGATTGCTGCAAGACAGTAGGAGTTAGCTGACTTGCCCAGGGCAACACAACTAAGAAGTATCTTGAGACCAAATTAGAACCCAGATTCTCTTGATTTCCAGACCTGATATTCTATCCATTGTGCAATCTAACTGCCCCCACGTCTATTAGTTGTTTTTTTTTTTGTTTTTTTTGTTTTTTTTTTTTTTTTAGTCCTGTGAAACTGGAAGGTGATTTGTGGATTGTCACAACAATTAGGGGTATTTAATTTCTGTAAAATGACAACTTTGGGCCAAGAAAAGGGGATCATAGGGTTGGAAGAGACATCAGAGGCTATCTAGTTCAAGGTACTCATTTTACAGATGAGTAAACTGAGATATGCTAAATTACTTGTCTAAAGTCATACAAAGAATTTTGGAAGTAGAATTTGAATTCAAGTCCTCTGACTGCAGAGCCTGTGCTTCCCTCATTGAACCACATTGTCTGCTTGAATCCTTTCTCTTTCAAAATAGGCAATGAAATGGCATAGCTAAAATTATACACTTAAAACCATTAAAATTACAAGAAGGACAATCTTTGGGGTTTCATAGCTGTCATTAACCGAAATGGGCATCCAGTATTATGATTGGGCCACATATGGTGGGAATAAGGAACCAAGAGATGATTGCAAAAACATTCTGTCTGCTGATACCTGCTTCAAACTGAAATCTCTTCTTCCTCTGTCATTTTAAGGGAGTAAGAACTTTCATGGGAACAGCCAGAGGCACACGTGATTATGACAAAGGTCTTTTGGTTCCATCAGTACTGTAAAGCCAGTATGTAGTTCATCAGGGCAAAATGAGTCAAGACACCCTAGGGCCAGAATTGGAATGTTCTGTACCTAATCTGCTCCATGGAGCTCATATCCTCTCCTTGGTCCAATAAATAAAAAGCCTGCTTCCCTTAAACCTCTCTCTGTGAATTGTCATACAACTAGAAATGTCATCCTAACCTTGAAGTAAAAATGATACTTTTAAAGAGCTCCCAATATCCAGCTTTATTTTCTTATAAAAGAGAATGTTGTTGCTATTTAAAATGGTATCAATTTCCTTATATACTTAACAAATCTAGAGAGATATTTTAAAGTTATTTTAAAATTGTTAATTTATTTTATATCTATGTGATCTGAATTTTCCAGTATAGATTTTAAATTTTTGTTGTCTTTGCCAATTTACTGGATGCAAGTGAAAATTAGAATGTTTTTGCTTTATAGTTCTTTTGTTATTTGGATCAATCTTTAATGTAGCTTCTAATGCGTTACAATTCTTCTTTTGAAAACTCTTTGTACAAATTCTTTGACCACTTTTCAGTTGGAGAATGCACTTTGATACTGATATTTGTGTTGGTTCCTGATATATCTTGGATCTCAGACCCTTTTTGGTGGTGTTTGATCCAAAGATTATCCTCTCCTCATAGCTGACTTTGTTTCTTATTCAAGTTGACTTAATTTTGTTATGGTACTCTTCAATTTTCTGAAATATAAATGACTCATTTTACTTTTTGTGAGCATCTCTGTCCATTCTTTGGCTGATTATTCACCTTTAGCCATAACTGTGAATGGTAATTAATTTGTTTCTTTTAATATTTAAGTCACATACTCATTCTAAACTTATTTTGGTATAGTGATATCTAGCATTTATACAGTGCTTTAAGATTTGGAGCATATTTTATATATGTGATCATATTTGGTATATGGTATAAGATGATGGTCTAAATCAAATTTTTCCCAAAATGCTTTCCAGTGATTTCAGAAAGTCTTGCCAAAGAGAGAGTGCCTCCTCAAGAAATTTATGTTCTCAGGTTTATGAAAAACTGGTTTATTGATGTTAGTTGTTTCAGATCTGGCCTTGTTTAGTCTGACCTACTAATCTACTTTTCTATTTTCTAAACCAGGAATGAATAGTTGCAAGGATTGTTTTGAGAGGGAAATTCTCAAGACTAAGCAGAGCTTGGGGGGAAATGGGATAGTTACTGCTCTTTACTCTTAGAAAAGTTTAGTTCTTGAATGATTCAGTTCTTGACCTTTTCACAACATCAGTGATTGGAGGAGTGGGGAGGAACTGTGAACAAAACAAGCTTAAGTAGAATCTTTCAATGTAAGTCAACAAAGGATAAATTTTTATGAGAAGTCAATTTGTCAGCAAAGTCTTGGCATTTGGAAGTAGAAAGTGATTCTCATAAGGAAATGATAAGGACATATTTTCTAGGATTATAGAAAGTCCAAAGAAATGGCTCCCTCTATAGTCTTCTCTAACTTTCAATTGGACATCAATTAGTTCCAACCAGTGCCTACTATTCCTATTATATTTCTTCTCATTTACTTCTTGGAAACATTTTGTAATTTGGAATCCTCAAGGACCTAAGTGTTGTTCTTGGGCAAGCATACTGAACAGCACACAGTTCCTTTCACCTTTTGATTAGTTTTCATGGCTTGGAGCCCAAATGTTGTTTAAAAGCATGATTATATCACATAGTTCATTTCTTTCTAATGAGATTATGTATATAAAGCATTTTGAAATTTGAAACATTATAGAAAGATCCTTTATGATATTATCACATCATCTTTTTTATGATGGGGCTCATACTTGTCCTGGGACAAATAGTATTTTGCCATTTTTCTTTTATATTTAATGTTTTACATACCATTACATGGATACAGTTGTTTTTTGTAGTTCAATAAAGTTATTAAGTTGCCAGCTCCCCTTCTGCAGGTTGATTGTCAGCATCCTTACTATTATTCCAGTTGCAGACAGGATGAGGGCAGTAATGTGTTCCCTATCCTATTTCCACATGATTATGAGTTCTTCTGCTAGTTATGGCATTTTCGGAGTTGTTTAAATTCTACGCCACTTGGAGATTGTGAGTATTCAATAAAGTAATATCTATTAAGATGTGCTGTTTTTAAGTTTTGATGTATCAATGTTAGGTGGTCTGTGCGCAACAATTGGGTCTGCGATTATGCTCCACTTGCAGTATAATTTATAGATTGAGGATATTTTGAGATCGGTATTTTGAGCATGAGAATTTGTTATCTGACAGTCTATGAAAGCTACTGATACATAATTCTAGCTGCCAGGTCATGACTTACTAGTTATTCAGCAGGTGCTAGGTTTTTGTAGTCTATAGCAATATGTCACAGTTTCTTTTATTTTCTTATATATTGTTGACATCACTAAGTCTAGGCTCCCTTTTATAATTCCTAGTAGCAATGACCTCTTCATGTATTGCCATCATAAATTCATCCAATTTCATAAGCAAACCTTCACAATTCCCATCTTCTCAATTTTTCTTTGCTCAGCCATTTTGGACTGAGTTCCTGAAGATGTCACTTGTGGAAGGACTACATTCATTTTTGTAGGTTACATCTCCCTTCCATTGCATTCCACAAATTCAAAGTTGTGAACCTATTATCAGTCTTTACAGTTGCTGAGTAAAGTGATATATCTGCTTGTTCCAAAATTATTTCTATAGGTTCTTCCTGCCCCCCTCCAATTTCTCAGATATTCTGAAAATATATTTTTAATTCATCTGTTGAGGAAGTACTAGTATTTCTTCATTTTTATTAAGATGAAGGATCATGGAACCTTTGTTAGTATTGTATGGGTTTTTGTTATGGTTCTTTACAAATTTATTATAGTTGATTTAACAGTGCCCAAAGCATACTTTTAGAGAGGTATTATGTAGACACCGAATGCTTCAATTGTGTTCTCCTTGTTTATCTTTGTTTTCAAGATGCCAATAAGTCTCATCATATTCAGCTATAATTTTCTCCTTGATACCTTTTTACCTATCATACTCATCATTATTATGTCATTGATACCATCATCATAAATATCATCTAGGGAAGGGAATAACCATTTATTAATTACCTACTATGTGCCAGGACAGTGGTAAGTGCTTTAAAAATATTATCTTACTTAACCTAGAAAATGGATTCCTCAGTGCTTTCAAATGTTTGTTAGCTATAGTATCAATGTCTTATGTAATTTTTTCTGGTTCAACTGTAATTTTACTCTTGGATTTCTATAGAAAACTAGGGTTACTCTTGGTTGTCACACCACTGCTTTGCCAAACAGATGGAATATTTGCTTTCTGAGATATGAGTTCTTTTGGCCTCTTCATTGTGATAACCCCTGATGAACTTAATCCTTGAGTTAGGTGTTGGAGATTTCAAGACATAGAAAGAGATAACCTAAGAAAAAGTTCAAGTTTAGGAAAATAATGGGAGATGAAGCTAAAAAGATAGATTGGGATAATATTAAAGGAGAACTTGAATGACCAGCTGAGTGATGAATTGAGTCAACTACCTTCTCTAGGCTATGAAGAGTCATTTAATATTTTCAGTAGGGAAAGGACATGGCTCAAATATTTGAGGAAGATTTAGGAAGACTTGGGAATGACTTAGGAAATATATTCTTCCATTGCTCTTGAACAGATTGGAAGATGGGAATGAATGTAAGTATTTTTTCTGATAAAGGTTGTACTAGGTAAATTTTGAGGGTCCTTTCAGCTCTGAGAATTCTTTCAATGATCCCAAAAGTTTTTTGCTACTAGAAAGCATATTTTTTTGCACTAATATTCTCCCAGAAATGCTGTGTTTTTGCAAATCATGGAATACTACAGTCTCTGGGGAAGCAGCATTGAAGAAAGATCAAATCACAGTTAACATGTAATAACCAACTAACAAAAAAGTCATTAAGCACCTACTATGTGCTAGGAATCGTGCAGTGTGGCACTTGTGTTAACTCAAAGTTTAAACAGACCTGAGTTAAAATCCAGTCTTAGACACTAGCTGTGTGACCCTGGACAAGTTACTTAACTTCTTTTGGCCTGTTGTCTCATCTGTAAAATGGGAATAATGAATAATACCTACTTCTCAGGGTTGTTATAAGGATAAAATAATATTTATAAAGTATTTTGCAATCCTTAAAATTCTACATAAATGCCAGATATTCTAAGAGAAAGAGGTGAGGACAGGGAGGACATTCTATGCGTAAAGAAGATAGATGGTCAGTACCAAGACAGAAGAAAGAGAGGAAATATCAAAATCAAGTAAAATCTGTTGTAGAGGGCTGAAGTTACAGGCAAACAGAGTGTATAAGGGAATGATGTGTAACTAGTTTGGAAAGATAATCTGGGACCATAGTATATATTATATGAATAATATTTATTTTATTTATATATATAAATAACATTTATTTAATAGAATTAATATATAAATGTTATTTATATATGTATGTGTATAAATATATAATTTAACATATATATTATATGTATAAATAATATTGGAGGGTTTTCAATGGGATGGCAAGGGAAAGGAAGTGAAGGTAAGGAAACAAGTATTTATGAAAAACCAATTATATACCAAGAACCGTGGTAGGTGATCTATAAATATTAATTCATCTGTTTTTCACAGCAATGCTGTGCTATTAAAATAGGTGCTATTCTTGTTCCCATTTTACAGTTGAGAAACCTGAGGAAGGCAGATTAAATGACTTACTCAAAATCACATAGCTAGTAAGTATCCAACAAAGAGTTTATGTTTTATTTTGGTTATAATACGGAGCCACTGGTGCTTTTTGAGCTGGAGAGTGACAGGGTTAGACCTCATTCCACTATATTAGAGAAACGAAGTGGGGGAGGGGAAATAAAGGGAGAATAGAAAAGGAAGATGATAAAGGAGAAAAATATTTGGCCATCTTTTTTCCACTGAAATATTGTGTTGTCAAGTGTCAACTTTCCTGAAATGAGTGTTTTTCTATAGGCACTACCAGCATGGCTACCATAAAATGAATATAGGGTTGGCAGCTCTTTCCACTCAGGAAATAAAGTAATTGCTCATAAAGGAATGACATGGACAAGAAATATTTCCCTGTAGTGAGAGTAGAAACTGAAATTATAATCATGAGCTTATTGTAACTGATGATTATACAACCTGCCTTTCCCTTCTCAGACCCACAATAAAATGAAGTCTTCTTTTTCCTGTCTCATGTTCCCCCTCCACACAGCCACTAAAATTAATATTCCTAAGATACAGATATTCATGTGCCCTCACTGCTGAAGAAACTCTATTCTCATGAATGACTTCACTTTTCTTTGATATATTTCATATCTACTTATCCATGAATATGTTATGTCACCTCTCAATAGAATGTAAGCTTCTTAAGTGCAGGGATTTCTTTGTTTTTGTCTTTCCAACCTCAGTATCTGGCACATAACAGACACTTTATAAATGCTTGCCAAGTAAATGAAGGAATGAATGATGATCACTGGGTTGAGTGTCAGTGGACGTAATTCTAATTACTGGCTCTATTTCTTATGATGTAAGCACCATATAGCTTTAGGAGTTGGTCTTCTCATTTGTCAAATTAGCAGTAGAAAAAGGATTAACTCGAAGGTATCTTATTTGGATTTTTAAATAGACCTTTAGGGAATTTGGAAATAATCTCATAACCGGTGCTGTGTTAGAAATTCAATTAAAGCCATATTCAAAAGTTTCTTTCATCATACACTCAGCCCTTGCTAGAACACTGACCACTTGTCATCTGGAAATGGTGCATAGGACTGATAAAATGCAGCAGACACCCAGGGAAGGAACATGAAGACTTATACACTATTCCCTAAATGTTTCCCTGTGACTAGCTAAACAAAGGATAGCCTCAGAGACATCTATGTCTGGGAAGCTTCTCATCAGTATATCTATGCATGAGTAGCAGTGCTTGGTCTAACTCACAGACAACATCTAGGTTTTACTTTCTTCTTGTGGCTAATCCAAATTGCCTAATGGTACCAAGGTTGATCATCATAATGAATGCAACTTAAATTAATCTTGTAACAATCCTTCCTTCTCTCGTGTACCCAGTAATAATACCCCTGCATGAAGTCAAAGCTATCCCTCTCAGCCTTGAGGGTCTCACCACTGCTTTCCAACACCATCCATTAATGCTGAATCAGCCAGCTATTAATATAGCTCGTTTCCCTCTTTTCCAATTGCTGGCCATGGTGCTGACCAGTTCTATGATTACTAAACTAATGCATATCCTTTCCAGTTCTAGAATTCTATGATTCCTCTTCTCTCTCAAACAAAATATTTTGTTTTTATTTGCTTAGCATGGTCTGGTTCAAATGATTATTGCTATTTAAACATTATATTTATCTAAACCCTTATAAAAATGATGATGATCTATACACAAACCCCAGCATTTTGTATCAGGCTCTCTGGCTCATGCAATTCCCAGACAAGCATAAGGGAGAATGAACCATGTTCTTCAACTGGGTGTTGGCAATACTTACCTTTATAAGGTCATTCTAAGAAGCCTAAAATTTTTCCCTGTTAAAATGAAATAGGACTAAAATTGCTTGATTTTAAGTTATTATAGGACAACTCTCCTATGGACATGGATAGAGGCATTGTCTAAAAGTTGATTCTGATAATATGGAATAAAGACCATTAGTATTCTGAGGGGAAAAAATTTCACTTAAGGAGCAAAGGCAGTGAGTGCAATGTCTTCTACTCAATTTGTAAATGAAGATGGAAAAATACACATGAATTTTTCTAAAAATATTTAGTAAGATTCAGGAAAGTATAGTAGTATATAGGTAACTAAATACATTTCTAGCAGCCTTTGGTTAAGAAAGTTGAACTAGGGGCAACTGGATGGCTCAGTGGATTGAGAGCCAGGACTAGAGATGGGAGGTCCTAGGTTCGAATCTGGCCTCAGACACTTCCTAGCTGTGGGATCCTGGGCAAGTCACTTAACCCCCTTTACCTAGCCCTGTAACAAATAAAATTAATATAGAAGGATATATATAAAAGATATTAGGGTTTTAAAAAACACTTTAAAAAAAAGAAAGTTGAACTAGTCATCTGTATATTGATGATAATTCATCTGAAAAAACAAATAAACAATTGAAAGCTTTAAGGGAAAGCAAGCTTGTGCAACATAACAACAACAACAAAATCACACGATTTTAGGCTAAATTTGGAGAGGCAAAATGTTCAGGGGTAGGAAAGTTATAAGTTGGATGCTGTTTCTAGACTGAACCCCAGATCACCAACTCATAGAATTGACTGGTCAGTCAATTCATCAAAAAGTATTGTGTGTCATACTCTTCTAGATGTTAAGATACAAATGAAATGAATTTAACTATTACTACTAGCAATGAACTTTCATGCTAGGAGAAGAAACAACGAAACTATAAATCAGTATATTTATAGTAAATATAAAGATATGAAATTAAGAAATTCTTAAATACAAATTAATTTGAGAGTGATCGCACTGGAAAATGGGAAGGGCCAGGAAAGGATTTTTGTAGAAAATGCTTAAGTTGCATCATAAAGAAAAAGAAAAATCTATAAGTAATACATTCTAGACAAGAGGAACAGCCAATGAAAAAGAATGAAGATGTAAGATAAAGTAGCATATAGGACTAAAAAAGAGAAAGCCAGTTGGGGGGAAAAGGGAATAATGTACAATGAGGCTGGATAGTTAAATTGGTGAGGCTGTAAAGGGCTTTAAAAGATTAATAAAGGAGTTGAGCATAGTGCCTGGCACATAGTAAGTGCTTAATAAATATTTATTGAATGAAAGTATGAATATTTTATCCTACAGGAAATAGGGGATCCCTGCAATTTATTGATCATAAAAGTGACATGTTCATATCTATGCCTAAGGAAAATAGTTCTGGCATTAGTGTACAACATGGACTAAGGTGAGTCTACTACTAAGGCTTGATGCAAAAAGACCAGTTGGGCTATTTCAGTAATCTCGGCAAGAGGTAATCAGTACCTAAATTAATATGCTATCTGTGTGTGAAAAGAGAAAGTATTAAATGGGAGAAATATGGAAGTTGAAGGGAGAAAGCATTTATTAAATGCCTGCACTGTGCTTTTGCAGATATCTCATTTTTTCCCTCACAATACTCCAGGAGTAGGTCCTATTATTACCTCCATTTCAGAATTGAGGAAACTGAGGAATACAGGGTAAGTGATTGGTCATTAAGTGTCTGAGGCTGTATTTGAACTTAGGTCTTCATGACTATAGGCCCAGCATTTTATACACTATGCCACCTCACTTCCTCTAGTTAGAAATAGCAAGATTTGGCAGCTGGTTTGATATATGGCATGAGGAAGAGTGAGGAATAATGCTAGGATTCTGAATCTTTGAGTGTGGGAGATTGTCAATGCCTTTAACAGAAATAGGTTAGTTTGGAAGAGGAGTGAATTTGGGAAGAAAGGCAATGAGTTTTGTCTTAGACATATTAAGTTTGAAATGTCTTTGAGTTGAAAATGTCTGATGGAGAATTGTTGCTGTGAGAATGTATATAAAAAGCTATTTATTAAGTCAGTGAAACAAGACATAGGGTACAAAAATAAGTTAAGGAACCAAAGGTGGGGAAGTGATCATGATCTTCAAGTATTTAAAGGGATATCATGGTATCCACTTCCAGAGAAAGAACTATTGGACCAGATGCATATCAAAGCATACCATTTTTCACATAAGCTTATTTATGGTTTTATTTTGGAGTTTAGGTTTAATATAAGTATTCCTTTACAACAATGATAAATATGGAAGTATATTTTGCATGATAATGCATGTGTAATCCATATAAAATAACTTATCATCTCTCGGAGAGGGGAGGGAAGGGAAGGAGGGAAACAATTTGGGTCTTATAATTTTGGAAAATGTATGATGAAAATTAATATTACTTGTAACTAGAAAAATACAATATCTTTGAATTAAAAAATAGAGATGGGTCAGACTTGGTCTACTTTATTCCAGAGAGGAAACTAGAAGAGTTCTACATAGTTGTTGGGAGACAGGGGGTAGGTTGGATGTTCTGCAGAAGTTTCTAGCAATTAGAAGTCTCCAGAAAATGGGACAGATTTACCCAAAGTCAAGAATTCTTCCTCACTGGAGGTCTTCATGCAGAGGCTAGATACTTCTCATCAGAAATGTTGCGTAGGGGGTCCTTAGGTAGTAGGACCAGTTGTCATGGGCAACATTATTAAAGGTGTGTATTTTGGGGAAGGAGGAAGAACAGTTGGGATGTTTCCTTTTCCTTGTGCAACATATTTCTTTGACTTGATTGAGAATAAAGTGGAATGAGAAGCTCACTAGATATTATCTTGAATAAATAGCCTGGATAGCTTTGGGTAATTTTAAAAAAAAATTATTTTTAGACCTTTACCTTTTGTCCTGTAGTCAATACTGTGTATTGCTTCCAAGGCAGAAGAGTGGTAAGGGTAGGCAATGGGGGAAAAGTGACTTGCCCAGGATCATACAGCTGGGAAGTGTCTGAGGCCAGATTTGAACCTAGAACCTCCCATCTCTAGGCCTGGCTCTCAATCCACTGAGCTACCCAGCTGCTCCCAGCTTTGGGTAATTTACAAACATCTGGGATTGGCCAAGTGCACGGAGGAAGAGGGACTAGACTTATAATTTCATTGCTATAGAAAACTCCAAGAAGACAAAACTGACTCTACCAATGCAGACTAGCACATTCTTTTCTTTCTTTACTTTCTTTTTAATTTTTATTTAGAATATTTTTCCATGGTTACATGATTCATGACCTACCCCTCATTCTTTCCTCCCCACTCCTGAAGCTGACAAGCAATTCCCCTGGGTTATAAATGTATCATTGTTCGAAACCTGTTGCCATGTTATTCAAAATATTTGCAGTAGAATGGCACATTCTTTTCAACTTATTACTATTATTATTATCAGTCTAATCATAAGTATTTGTAAAGTATTTACTGTATGCAGGCACTGTACTACATGCTGAAGATAAAATACAAACACAAGAAACTTACATTCTGACAGAATACAAATACATACACCGATATATATATATGTGTGTATATATATATATATATTTAACTATAAATATAACTATAGATGTACTGATAAGTATTGGGACCATACCTGTGATTTCAGTGGTATAGAGAATACTTGAATGGGTGAAGTCCATGTGCTAATGTAGTTTAGTGCCTTTCCTGGAACTTAGAGCCTTCAGGAGTTTCCTAGATAACAGAGAGGTTAAATGACTTACCTACTATCATCCCTGCTGCCTCAGCTACTGATAATATGATTATATTCAGGTAACACAGAGAAGTGAGTATAAAACTTTTCACATTTAATGTTTCTATATGTCATATTCTGAGGTTCAGCATGGATTCTATATAAAAATGCCTCCAGAACACTGGATGTGGAGAACCAGAGGGGAATGAGGACGTGCCTTACCTGGAAACATTCCTTAAAATGGGGATTCTTAGAGTAATCAACCAATTAGAGGAATGATCCCTGAGAAGAATGAATATATCCAAGGTTGGGAAAGTGATGTGTCATGGCATGGTGGAAGAAGTCAGGAGACTTAGGAGTGCCAAGAGACAAGGATTCCATTAAAATAAAAATAAAATTTTAAGTACTTACTGTTTTCCAGGGCTTGGAGTAACATAGTCAAGCTCCTGCCCTCGAGGGTCTTATATATATGTTACAACAGTGTGTATCCAAATAAACAAATATTAATATGTATAAGCAAAGAAATAACATGTCAGGTGGAGGGGTGAAATGAGGAAAGGCAGACAAGGCTTCCTATAAAACGGAGGACACATGTTGGTAGCCAAAAGAGGTGTGCAAAGTGCCCTATGGCTTTATATCATTTAACTGATGTCATTTGAGGTAAGTGCCATTATTATTTTCATTTCAAATGATTTGCTCAAAGTCACAGAAAATTTTTGAAGAGGTATTTGATCCAAGATCTTCCTGAGGCCATGCTCTATCTACTATTTCAGGTTGCCCCTCTATACTTCTATGGACTCTGGAGCAAAAGCAAGTTTATTATTATTATTATTATTATTATTATTATTATTTTATTGCATGATAAGTCATTAGCACACACACACAAGGAGAATCTACAGGATGCTTAGGGACAACTTGCTTCTTTGATAGAGATCGCCTCAACACACTGAAATCAAAGATAAGGTGAACATTAAAACCCCAATGGCAATAGAGTTGGTGGAGGAGTGAGACGATAAATTTAGGGAGAAAGAATAGATTTGGGGTTGTTTATTGTCCCTGAATACTATTAGGCAGATCTACAGCAATATTATTTCCATTTTACAAATGGAGATATGGAGGAGTAACAAGAGTAGTAAGACAAGTTTGTTTATTCATTGAACAAGCACTCATTAAGTACCTACTGTAAGCAAAGCATTGTGACAAATACTGGGGAAGATTGAAAGTTTAGATAAGATGTAGTCCAGGCAGACATGAAGCCCAAAACATCACTAACTTAATAGCCAATTGCATGGTAACGGGTTTCTGGATAGTGCTGGGTGGCATCTGTAGGGAATCCTTGTGGCAACAAGGTGATTTTTTTCCTTATGTGGACAGAGGTGGAAGGTTCCAAGGCACAATTCAGTGAGATCTTTGTTTATCTCAGTGTTCACAGGGGATTCAGTGATGCAGTGGGGCTGAGATGGAGGATGAGAAGGACACTCAGCTCTCTTGAGGTTGCATCACAGCCCAGGGTTTGTGTAAACCTTACTCAGTATCCATTTCCTCTGGGGGCCCCTGGTCTTGTTTGGGTTTTATTTTATTTTATGGTGGGAGGTTGTTTTGATTTTATTTTTTTAAGAGAAAGAGAAACCTTTAGCATGGGTAAGTGCTTGTTTTTTAATGGATCTGACTTTTCAAATTTAGAATTAAAAGGGGCCTCATAAGTTCCTGGCCATTGACATAAAAAAACAAAAACACTTTACAAATTATGATTTAATAGTACTTTGTATATGTAATGACCCCACTGGCCCAGTGAGACTGGGATACCTTCTCCTCTAAACCTTCCCAGTCTTGGGCTCAGATGGGCCAGGTTCATTCCTGAGAGAGCCTGGCCCTAAAGAGAAGAGAAGGGCTATTCTCATGTTTTCTGACTCATTCTCCCAACCCAGAGTAGAATACTAGGTTAGAGTCATGCATAGGGCCTCCCCAAAAGGATTAACAGAGTCTCTTCAAGAAATATATTGCTTGGTACAAAATAAATAAGGTATAGAATAAGTATATATTTCTTCCATCACAAAAGACTTGCAAGAGACCCATAAGTGAACACTGACAAAATGTAAATGCAAGAAGCAAAGCACATACCTCCTGTTTTACAATATAAAACTCTTTGTAAGACTGGTAATCGGTCATCTAGAGTTCATCTCAGATTCTCACCATCTAGGCACTTATCTTCTGGCTAGCTACGGCATGCCTTATTTCTTCTTCTTCCTATTCTCTGAGAATTCTTTAATAGTTGCAAGGAGAACCTCTAGCTGTCATTTATCCAGAATACTTTATAACAACTAGAACTCCATGAAGTAGCCACTTAGAATACAATGACCATCTCAGGATTGCCATTTGATTACCTGTGATCAGGAAAGTAAGTTAGACGAGCATATGGTTTACCTGTAACTTGAATACAGTTCTCATAGCTGCAGGGAGTGGGGGAGACCCCTTCCTTCACCATAGGAAACCCAAGGGGATATTTTTCCCAAGCGCTAATATTGATTCAAACCTTGTCTCAGACACCAAATAGCTGTGTGATCCTGGACAAGTCAGCTAGATGCACAGCATCAGTTTCCTCATTTGAAAAATAAGAACAAAAATTGCACCTAATATGGAGCATTGTGTGAGTATCAAATGAAAAATTACATGTAAAGTGCTATATAGATGCTCTTTATTATTAAGTTGTCTCTTCCTTTAAAGTTTAGTAAGCAAGCAATTCTTATTCTTCATTGATCAATTCTGACTGAGGTGATATCCATCATGGAATTGGGGAGAAGAAGGCTAGGATTGACCAAAAGCTTAAGGTTTGAATATCTTTTAAACTCCACCTAAAAGGGTTTGGGACACATGATCCAGGGCCCATACTCCAATTCAACAATTCCATTATTATCCATAAATTCTGTACTAGAGCCACAAAGTAGTATTATGGAAACTAGTGGAATTTGGCAGGTCCAGTTAGGCCCATTTTACAGAGAAATGAAGACCCACAGAAGAGAAATGGCTTTTCTGAGTCTACCTTTTTCACTTTATCCATCAGAACAACCATTCTATATTCATGTGCAGCTGGCATAGAGGTCATTAATCACCTGACGTATGATCCCAAGATGTCACTTGCAGGCATCCCTTATTCTTCTATACTACCAAAGTTTATACAATTGTTAGCAGGGCCCTGTGAGACTTTTATTACACTACCTTGAAATTCAGATGAGGAATGGTTATCTATACAGAAGCAGATCTGCCTTTCTGCTGAGATCAGACTCATAATGGAACTCATAGATGTCATTTCATCTGTCCTGTGACAGAGTAGAAAATGAGTCAATTTGAATCCTTCTCAGGGCTCTCTAGTAGAGAACCTCTACTACAGTACCTTTGAAATAGATGCTACAGTTCTTACTCCAAGTTCATAGAAGAAGAAATTGCTGCTTAGGGAAAGAAAGCCACTTGTCAAAAACCAGGTTGCTGGTGAGTGGAAGAGCTGGCCCAAAAGTCAGCTCTTTGGAGTGTATGTAACCTTTGTGATATCCTGTTCTGTCTGCATCTCATTCATTGCTCTTTCTTGGTTCTCTCCAAGTTGGCTACCTACTGGAGGTGACAGGGAGGAAGAGAGAGCAAATCATTCTTAGCTTCAGATAACTTGGAGTCAGTTTTATCTAAGCTTCAATACTGCCCTCCAACATGGTCACTTAGAAAACATTTGGCCAAAAAGGCTGGGTTTGCTCTTGTCTGACAGGTGAGTTCACAGAATCATAAATTAACTTAACCCTTTCAGTTAATGTCTATTAAATTTGTATCCCTATTAAATATCATCTCATTGGATGTGGTCCAATCAATGTAGCACTTTAAAATCTTTTCAAATCCTGTCATTCAATGTATAAGTTATCCTTTCTAGCTTTCAATCAGATTCACATCTTTTCAGAATGCTAAGTATGCTTTCGTCTAAATCTCTGAAAAAAAATGTTCAGCAGCCCAAGGCCAAGAAGAGAGGGGAAAGGATTTCCTCAGGAGTCAGTTTCCTCCTTGCACTGTGACATCAACCCATGAATGCTTGTACTTAAGGTCTAATCATTCATCTAGTTCTGAATATATCTAATTGTACTGTTATCTAGTTCACCTCTCTTCTTCCTTTCCACCTCCAGTAGCAATAGATGGCTGTGAGAATTGGACTATAAGGAAAGTTGAGTGCCATAAATGTAGGTTTTTGAATTGTGGTGTCAGAGAAGACTTTTGAGAGACTTTTGGTCAGAAAGAGATCTTACTTAAAGAAATTAATTCAGACTATTCATCAAAAGATCAACTACTGAAGCTGCAGCCTAAATGTGTGACTATATAAGAAGACAGAACTCATTAGGAATGACTCTGATTTGGGGAAATATTGAAGGCAAAAGGAAAAGGAGATGGTAGAGGATGTGATGGATAGCTAGAATGAAATGGAAAAAACACACAGGAACTTAGAAAAGATAACAGAGAATTGAAGGGTCTATGGGATCATCAAGAGTTGGATATAACTGAACTACTGAACAATTTAACAGCTAGAGAGCCCTTTTCAAATGCTTTGCAGAAATCTAGGCAAAATAAGAGTATCTCTGGTAAGATAAAGTAAATATTAAACAAATAGTTATACATTTGGAGTTGAGGTCCTAGCTTTGAATCCATTCTCTGATGAGACTTAGGACCATGGTCAAATTGCTTCACTTTTCTGAGCCTCAATCACTGTAACTATAGAATGGGGAATTGGAATTTTAGGTCACTTCAAACTCTCAAACGATAGTCCTTTGAGAAAGCCTTCAGACTCAGATTTTCAATTCCATCCTCAAAGAAGGATCAGGAAGGAAAAGGAACAGGCAGGCAGATTAAAAAAAATTCTTTTTCAGAAAAGAAAAATAATTAAAGAAATTAGCAAGCAAATTAAAAGCTCCAAGATGAGAAGATTTAGAGCAAATTGAAGCAAAGACATGCAAAAAGAAAGGAAAACAAGGAATTTTCAACAACAGCCAAGATGAAGTTATTACTGCTGGAAGACATATCTGTGAAGACAATAAGCATCTGATAGATAAGAAAAACAAAAGAAAAGAGATTAACAAAGAAGGAACACAACAACCTGATGATGGAATTTAAGTGCTTGCAAGTATGTGAGGAGAATATTCACTGAGTCTATTTGTTGAATTTGCTGAAGGATACATTGGTAGAAGCAATGAAGGCAAGAGTGAAAAAAGAGGCTACCCTACTAGAAGAATATTTTGAAACTGAATGCAAAATGATAACATGGAAAACAACTTTCAAAGGGGCAACCAAATATGTCTAATGTTCCCACAATGAGAGTGAATCTCTGGACTAGAATGAGAACTATGAGAATGGGACCATGAAATTTGTTTGTGTAGTGTGCCAAGATCGTTTCACATCAACACCTGGCAAGGCTCTCAGCAGTTTCCAATGCCAGGCAAAAGTGCCATGCTGTATTTATTTCAATGGCCAAGGTGACATCAGGAAAAATTTAAGAAGTCTCATTGTCCACATCTTGTGGCAGTCTATCTAATTTTATCTGTCTTTTTTTTTTTAAAAAAAAAAACCCTTGTACTTCATTGTATTGTCTCATAGGTGGAAGATTGGTAAGGGTGGGCAATGGGGGTCAAGTGACTTGCCCAGGGTCACACAGCTGGGAAGTGGCTGAGGCCGGGTTTGAACCTAGGACCTCCTGTCTCTAGTCCTGACTCTCACTCCACTGAGCTACCCAGCTGCCCCAGTCTATCTAATTTTATGCATCAATCCTTTGATTTTTCTGTTTTGAAAAGGAAAAGGAATAGATATAATATATGAACATATATTATGTATATATGTACCCTGGAAATTATGATTAATTGGAAATAATTTCTCAACCTTTGTTCGGAAAAAAATCTCATTTTTAATTCTACACTTTTCATTGTCTGACAAATTCATTTTTGAGAAATATATATAGATATAACCAATATAATATATTAATAACTTTCATAAGCCATACAAATGAGAATGGGCTAGCCAAACTGGGTTAAGGGACTTGCTCAAGGTCACACAGCTAAGAATTATCTAAGGTCAGATTTGAACCCAGGTCCTCCTGATTTCAGACCTAATGTTCTACCCATTGTGCTACCTCACTGCCCTGAAAATAAAAACTTTTTTTTTTATTTTAAACCCTTAACTTCTGTGTATTGACTTATAGGTGGAAGAGTGGTAAGGGTAGGCAATGGGGGTCAAGTGACTTGCCCAGGATCACACAGCAGGGAAGTGTCTGAGGCCGGATTTGAACCTAGGAATTTGAACCTCCCGTCTCTAGGCCTGACTCTCAATCCACCGAGCTACCCAGCTGCCCCCCAAAATAATAACTTTTAAAAAATTAAAGCTTCCACATGTTGACTGCTTAGCCAGCGATTGACTAGCACACAATGCCCAGCCCCTTGCACACAACCCTCTGCCTGATGGTCTAGAAAGTTAAAGAGAGGGGCAGCTAGGTAGCTCAGTGGATTGGGAGTGAGGCCTTGAGATGGAAGGTCCTAGACACTTCCCAGCTGTGTGACCCTGGGCAAGTCACTTGAACCCCATTGCCTAGCCTTTACCACCTTTTCTGCCTTGGAACCAATACACAGCGTATTGATTCCAAGATGGAATGTAGGGGTTTTAGTAAAAAAAATAATTTAAAATTAGAAAGTTAAAGAGAGCAATGTAGTGGGAAAATGCAATGACTCTGCCATGAGATGCCATGAGTCCAAATCCACTTTCTGGATTGACCATAGATAAGTCACACCACCTCCCTAGATCTCAGTCTTCTCATCTGCGAAGTGAGTGTTCATAGACATTAAAAGGGTGGTTTTCCTTCTTTAGGGGAGAAAGAAAAAAAAAAGAAAAAGTTGGTGAATGGGGTTTGTGGATCTCTCTGGCCCCATGCTTAGCTGTTTACCTCATCTCTGCCACACTTTGTTTCTTTCCACATGCATTTTCTCTAAATAGTTTTCCTTCTCCCTTGTTGGTCTATTTGTCTGGATAATCTTTCTCCATGGAAGTACTTCCATGATCAAAACCTATGGAAACATGGGGACCTCAGCCTAGGTAATGCCATCCCACTACACATAGTACAATGCTTCTGGAACAGATTTAATGAAATATCAATTAAAATACCAAGGAGAGATTTCATAAAATTAGTAGTTATAATAAAAAGGAAGGGGCATTTATGATCATGTATCTCAAATTATGCTCTAAAGGTCATTATTATTTTTTAAAATCTGCTATTAAATAAAAATAGGGAAAACATGAGCAGGAGCACATATTAGAAAACTCTGAATATGAACCAAATGCATCCAATATAAAAATGTCTTGTAAATACAGGCTCATAAAGAAATGTAAAATGTATATTGTTCAATAAAAGCTTCTGGTAAAATTGGATAGCATTATGATAAATAATAAGATTTGAACCATATCTCATTATACTCATCATGATAAATTCCAAAAGGATTAGTATTTTGAAAATAAGAATTTACAACATAAGAAAGAGGGAAATTGAATGTTTTATTTTTTACAGTTGCAAAGAGTTTTTAAAAATTCTTACTTATTCAAGAAACACAAATTATGAAGCTAAATAGGTTAATCTTATTATTTGAAATTTGCATAACATGAAGTACATACAAAATAGAATGAAAAGAAGCATAAGAAAAATAATTTCTGGAGCAAACATTCCTCATAATGATCTGTCATCTAAAACAATTTAAAAAGAATTAACCCATTTTTTAAAAAAGTTAACTTCTAATAGAAGTCTTTAAAGGATAAGAACAGGGAACACTTAGAAGAAGAAAAAAATACCCATTATCAACAACAGGGGAAATTCTTTAAAAGAAATGACAATTAATATTACTCTGAAATGGTATCTTTGAGTCAGAAAATTAATAATCAAGTCATGAAATTCAACCATGAAAAAATGGTGGAAAAAGCATTCTGTTCTATTGCCTAGAAAGCTGGGAGTGTGTATGTTAAGTGCTACAGAACTATTCATACTCTTTAAACCAAGTGATTCTGTTATTAGTACTATAGTTTAAGTAAAAATATCCCATCTAATAAAAATATTCTTAATATCACTTGGTTTCATTGTAGAAATAAGAGAAATAAGAAAAAAACTTAGAACAAGAATAATCTTTAAAAATAATCTATGTTTTCAACAGTTGAAAAATTGAAAAATAGAAAAATGTGAGTTTCACAATTGATGTGCACAATAAAGAGAGTCTCTTTATAGGAACTCCCTGTCTTGATGAAATTTCATAAATTCATTCAATGGAGATTCTGAAAAATAGGAAGATATGTAGGAAGACTTCTCTGAAATGCTTCTAGAGCATAGGAAATGTAAAATCAGAATCAAAGTCTGTACACATTGACCATGTTCATATATGTGAATACAACAACAGCAAAACCCAGTTCAGAAGCAAAGAAAATGGGACTACTTCTTTACTGGCTTTTCCAAGTGATTATAAGTATGTTTTTGAAAACAGAAATGTAGTTTTAACTACTTCACCATGTGTTGCCTTGTATCTGGATATTTGTAACAGTTCGAGAATGTTGAATGTATCTGTATATTTGTAATATATACATATTAAAAACAAGAGCTAGGTAATCGATGTCTATAATGACTCAATATAGTCATTCAGTCAAAAGGGAACTGAGTTTAATATAGGATAATCTCTTCTGGTTGAGACCATGTTGACTCTTTGTGACCACAGATTCCTTTTCTACATACTCACTAACATTTTATAATATTCATTAACACACTGTAGTATTATACTAGGTATTGAAGTTTAACTCACTCAATGGCTTTTTACATTTACATTGTGGACCTTTCTCTTTCTGAAAACAAGGACATTTATGTATGTCTAGTCATTTGGCACCTCTCCCTTTTCTACATGACTTTTCAAAGATCAGTTATAGTGGCTCAGCAATCATAGCTCTTTGTATTTTCAGTGTTCAGGAATTTTGTTTATCTGGGCCTAGAAATCTGAATTAATTGAGGACAGTTTTGTCTCTCTCATCATGTCTTCCCTCATATGTCCTTTCATCTCCCTCTTTTGTTCATTTCATTCATTTTTTATTATTTTTTTATATCAGAGATCATTCTCCATGGGGAGGAAAGATGTTAATAATCATTGTGAAGGTCCACTTTGTTTCCACACTTTATTATCCTTATCACATCCAACTTCAGAAATGGAGATACCTCCTTCTTGATTTTTTACTTTCCCCAAAAATAAATAATAATTGTTATACCTGTTGTTGAATGGAAGAAAAGTATAGTATGTCTATATGAAAGGCATTGCTGTAGAAAGAGGGTATTACTAAGTCCTAGTGAATACAATATTGTTTATCATATTTAGTGCTTATGAAGATTATGGATAAACCATTAATGGACTAAAGGAGAGCAATTTGGATTCAAGTCCTTGAAATCATACTAAATAAAGGAATCAAAATTATTTATCTTAGAGAATACACATGATGATTGTCATCAAGAATTTGAAGAGTTGCCATGCATCAGATCTATTTGCTTGTTCTCAGATGTTAGTAGTAGGAGCAGTGGGTAGATTTTGTAGAGACAGATTTTGAGTGGGAGATAAAAACTTTCTATCAATTGCTAAATTGAGATTGTGCCCAGGAAGTCATGAGCTCTCGTCCTTGAAGAGTCTTTAAACAAAATCTGGTGGACTAATTTGGGGGGATATTGTAAAGTGTAGTCATGCTCATCAGGTCAGAATTGGGCTAGACACTCTGGGGTATACTTCCTCCATGAGTCTGTGATCCTTGGGAAGAAGGTGGAATTAGCTAAATAAGAAGAAGCTGAAAGTGAAAGGGTCAAAGAGAAAATTTTAAGTCCTTGTATTCATAGGATGCAGACATAGAGTGGCCATGGTCTAAGTAGTACCTAGGAGGCAGGTGAGGGGGGCAGAGGAAGACACTGATTCTCTCTTAAGATTGATATTTCCTATTAAGTTTTTCTTGCCAGGACCTGAGGCTGGGGGCATGTTGGGGCCAAGAGTAGAGAGTGGAACAAAGTGTTTCCAACTTGGACTCCTATGAATATTTTTTTTGGTAAGCCAAAGATCATATTTTATTGTAAGTACAGCATTTTCTACTGGGATGGAAAGTACGTTGGCCAGAGTCATAAGACTCCACTTTACAACATGAAATAAAAGTTGCAGTAGAAGAGGGAAAAGGAACAAGTACTTATTAATCACCTACTATATGTCAGGGACTGTACTAAGCATTTTACTAATATTCTCTCATTTAATCCTCACATCAACTCTAAATTAGTTTGTAATATAGTGACATTAATCATTAGAGCTCCAATTTCCATATGATTAGCAAAACAATTACTTCCCCAAAACCTTGGTAAAAAGTACAAAGGTATTTTCCCTTTCTGCTACTTCCTCACTTTGTGACCTTGGGCAAGTCACTTAGCCACTTCTTTGGGCTTAAGTTTCTTCACTTTCTTTCACTTTCCACACTAAGTGAGTTAAGCTAGATGACTGTAAGGTCCCTTCCATTTTTTAACATTTAATGAAGTCTGGACAGATACATAGCACAGTGGATAGAATGCCATGCTTAGAGTTAGGAGGACCTGGGTTTAAATCTGGTCTCAGGCATTTCCTATCTATGTGACCTTAGTCAAGCTACCCAACCTCAATTGTCTACCCCTTATTGCTCTTCTGCCTTAGAATCCATACTTAACTTCAATTCTAATACAGAAGACAAGGGTTTAAAAAAATTTGATGAAATTATGAAAATCTCGCTCAACTCAATGGAATATATAATGAGAAAGAGAGTATTTGTAATCTTCTTCTGTAGTAAATAGATGACATAAAAGCTTGACTCATATCCAATGCAAAGATTCAATTCAATTTATACTAGATCTAATGTCTGTTACCTACATGTGATGCAATATGTGTTGGTTACACAGGAAAATTTTTACATGGTCCCTGCCTTTCCATTCTACTGGGGCACATGCTATGCTTATGTGAAGGTAGCTTTTCTTTGTCTATTTTTTAAATAGCGGAAGGCAACCCCATCCTCCTATTCCCAGACTCATCAAAATCACTTATCTCCCCCATATACAAGCTATTGCCAAGGCCTGCCAATTTCCCCTTTGCAATATTTCTGTAATATGCTCCCTTCCCACTACCCTGGGGCAGACCCTATTATTTCATGCCTAGACTATTGCAATAGCTGCAAAAGTGGTGGTGGGGAGGGTTGAGGGGGGACGTCTATCTGCCTTAGGTCTCTCCCTGCTCCGGTCCATCCTCTAACCACCAAAGTGATTTTCCTAGAACACTATCCACAGTCAGAGGAAGAACTGTGGGAGTAGAAACACAGAAGAAAAACAACTGCTTGAACATATGGACTAAGGATGTAGACTCTAAACAATCGCCCTAGTGCAATTATCAATAATATGGAAGTAGGTCTTGATCAAAGTTATTTTCCTAAAGTCCAGGATCAACCATGTCACCTCTCTATTCGATAAATCCAATGGCTCCCTATTGCCTCCCATATCCTATGCAAAATATTCTATTTGGCATTCAAAGTCTTTCATAACCTGCTCTTTCCCAAATTTCCAATTTTTCCCCTTCCTTAACTTTTTTAATGCCATAATACGTGACAGGTTTTCTTCAATCTAGTGACCCTGGCCTCCTGACTTTTCCTTGAACAAGACACTTCATATCTTGGCTTCAGGCAGTCTCTCTGGTTGCCTCCCCCTTGCCTGCAACACCATCCTCCCTGACTTTATGTCCCAACAAAAATCCTGCCTTTTAAAGAAGGCCTTCCATAACCATTCTTTATGTAAACAAAGAATCAAATCAACCCTTACATTCTGTCAATACTAATAATCAGTTCCAAGCCAGAAAAGCATTAAAGGTTAGGCAATTGGAGTTAGTGACCTGTTCACACAGCTAGGAAGTGACTGAGTATAGATTGGAACAGAGAACCTACCATATCCTGGTCTGGCTTTCTAGCCACTGAGCTACTTAGTTGCCCCTCCCTAATCATTGTTAATTCCAGTTCCTTCCCTCTGTTAATTATTTTCTATTTTTGCTCTGTATATGCCTTGCTTTATATGTATATGTTTGCTTCTTTTCTCCTCCATTAGATTGTAATCTCCTTGATGACTGCCTTTTGCCTATTTTTGTATCCCCAATGCTTGGGACAGTGACTTGCACATAGCAGTCATTAAGAAATGCTGATTGATTGATTGATTGTTACAGGGCACTTCAGGTGAATAGCTCTGTGAATAGCCTTGAATGTGTCACAAATGCAACTTAATGGTCTTAATGACTGTCCTGGGGCCAAGTGATTTTCTTGAAATGCCAAGTAAGTTGCCCAGGGTCATACAGCCAGGATGTGTCATAGGTGGGGATTGAATCCAAGTCTTCTTGACTCCATGGTTAGCAGCATGCTTTTCTGAGTCTGAATGTATACACTAATGTACCTGTGACATAAGGTAATTTGAGAAGGGAGAACTTTTTCACTTTAGAACTGGAAAAATCTGAAGGAAGGTGACCTAGCAGTACCAGATCTCAAACTGTACTTTAAAGCAATAGTCATCAAAACAATATGGCTAAGAAATAGAATGGTGAATCAATGTAATACACTGCATACAAAATATACAGGGGTAAATGATCTTAGCAATCTAGTATTGGATAAACCCAAAGATTCCAGCTTTTGGGATAAGAATTCATTATTTTACAAAAATTGCTGGAGAAGCTAACAAAAACTTTCACTGAATTAGGAAAAACTATAACAAAGTTCATTTGGAATAACAAAAGATCAAGAATATCAAGGGAAATAATTTTAAAAACTGTGAAGGAAGGGGGCCTAGCATACCAGATATTAAACTATACTATAAAGCAGCAGCCATCAAAACAATATGGTACTGGCTAAGAGATAGAAGGGAGGATCAGTGGAATAGACTTGGGGTAAGTGATGTCAGCAAGACAGTATATGATAAACCCAAAGAGCTCAATTTGGGGGACAAAAATCCACTATTTGACAAAAACTGTTGGGAAATTTGGAAAACAATATGGGAGAGATTAGGTTTAGATCAACATTGCACAACCTACACTAAGATAAATTCAGAATGGGTGAATAACTTGAATATAAAGAGGGAAACTATAAATAAGTTAAGTGAACACAGAATAGTATACCTGTCAGATCTCTGGGAAAGGAAAGATTTTAAAACCAAGCAAGAGTTAGAGAAAATTACAAAATGTAAAATAAATTATTTTGATTATATAAAACTAAAAAGCTTTTGTACAAACCAAAACAATGTAGCCAAGATCAGAAGGGAAATAACAAATTGGGAAAAAAATCTTTATAACAAAGAACTCTGACAAGGGTCTAATTACTCAAATATACAAGGAGTTAAATCAATTGTATAAAAAATCAAGCCATTCCCCAATTGATAAATGGGCAAGAGAAATGAATAGGCAATTTTCAGATAAAGAAATCAAAACTATCAATAAGCACATGAGAATGTGTTCTAAATCTCTAATAATTAGAGAAATGCAAATCAAAACAACTCTGAGGTATCACCTCACACCTAGCAGAATGGCTAAAATGAAAGAAGGGGATAGTAATGAATGTTGGAGGGGATGTGGCCAAATTGGAACATTAATGCATTGCTGGTGGAGGTGTGAACTGATCCAACCATTCTGGATGGCAGTTTGGAACTATGCTCAAAGGGCTATAAAAGAATGCCTGCCCTTTGATCCAGCCATACCATTGTTGGGATTGTGCCCCAAAGAGATCATAGATAAACAGACTTGCACGAAAATATTTATAGCTGCGCTTTTTGTGGTGGCAAAAAACTGGAAAATGAGGGCATGCCCTTCAATTGGGGAATGGCTGAACAAATTGTGGTATATGCTGGTGATGGAATACTATTGTGCTAAAAGGAATAATAAACTGGAGGAACTCCATGTGAATTGGAAAGACCTCTAGGAACTGATGCAGAGCGAAAGGAACAGAGCCAGAAGAACACTGTACACAGAGACTGATATACTGTGGTAAAATAGAATGTAATGGACTTCTGTACTAGCAGCAATGCAATGACCCAGGACTATTCTGAGGGACTTATGGTAAAGAACGCTACCCACATTCGGAGGAAGAACTGCAGGAGAGGAAACACAGAAGAAAATCAACTGCTTGAATACATGGGTTGATGAGGACATGATCGGGGATCGAAAGTACCACACCAATGCAAGTATCAACAATTTGGAAATAGGTCTTGATGTTAAAACTAGTGGAAATGCATATTGGCCAGGGGAGGGGGGGAGGGGGGGAAGAAGGGGAAAGTAAGAGCATAATCATGTAACCATGTTAACTTTTCTAAAATATAAATATTAATAAATGTTTTAAAAAATTGCTGGAGAAACTAGGAAACAGTATGGCAGATACTAGGTGCAGACCAACATTTCACACCCTACACCAAGGTAAGGTCAAAATGAGTGTATGATTTAGGCATAAATGGTGATACCATAAGTAAATTAGGGGGGTGGGGCAGCTGAGTAGCTCAGTGGATTGAGAGCCAGGCCTAGAGACTGGAGGTCCTAGGTTCAAATGTGGCCTCAGACACTTCCCAGCTGTGTGACCCTGGGCAAGTCACTTGACCCCCATTGCCTACCCTTACCACTCTTCTGCCTTGGAGCCAATACACAGTATTGACTCTAAGATGGAAGGTAAGGGTTTTAAAAAAATAAAAAAATAAACAAATAAACGTCTCATTTCTCAAATATATAAAGAACTAAGTCAAATTTATAAGAATATAAGCCATTCCTCAATTGACAAATCGTTAGAGGATACAAACAAGCAGCTTTCAGATGAAGTAATCAAAGGTATAAATAAAAATATGAAAAAAGGTTTAAATCCCTCCTAATTAGAGAAATGAGGAGGCAGCTGGGTGGCTCAGTGGATTGAGAGCCAGGTCTAGAGACAGGAGGTCCTATCTGGCTTCAGACACTTCCTAGCTGTGTGATCCTGGGCAAGTCACTTAACCCCCACTGCCTAGCCCTTACCACTCTTCTGCCTTAGAACAAATACATAGTATTGATTCTAAGATGGAAGGTAAAAGAGAGAGAGAGAGAGAGAGAGAGAGAGAGAGAGAGAGAGAGAGAGAGAGAGAGATTGAGAAATGAGAATAAAGGCAACTCTGAGGTACCACCTCAGACCTATCAGGATGGCCAATATGATAGTAAAGGAAAGTGATATATGTTGGAAGTAATGTGGCAAAATTGGGACACTAATTGTTAGTGGAGTTGTGAACTGATTCAACCATTCTGGAGGGTATTTGCAACTAGGTCCAAAGGTATATAAAACTGTTCATACCCTTTGATTCAGTAATAGCACTGCTAGGTCTGTATCCAAATGAGATTTTTTAAAAAGTAGAGTGAAGGACCTACTTGTACAAAAATATTTCTAGTAGCTCTTTTTGAGATGGCAAAGGATTGGAAACTGAGGGGAAGCCACCAATTGAGACATGGCTGAACAAATTGTGGTATAAGATGATGATGGAGTACTATTGTGCTATAAGAAATATTTTCATTACAGTGAACACACAGAAATATGTTTATTTATATACATATATCCTAGATCAAATTGCTTACCATCTCTAGTAGAAGGAGGGAAGGGAGAAGGCTAACAATTTGAATCATTTAACTTCAGAAACTGTGAAAATGTATTATTATATGTAAGTGGGAAAATAAAATATCTTTTAAAAAAGAACTGGAAAGATCAGGAACTTTAGGAAGGAGTTTTCACCTAAGCTGAATCTTCAGGGAAGAAAAAGATTATAAAAGAAGAGATGGAGGAAAGCTTGTACAAATGTGCACAGAGATAGGATGTAGAGTTTGAAGAACAACCAGTCTTCCAGGCTGGCTGGAATATAGAGTTCACGTAAGTAAGGTGAAGTCATGCTGAAATAGAAAGCAAATCATTCCAACCTTTGCTCTCATGAGCTACTAGGTTACTTGTGAAGCCCAATGCATTTTAATTGTAATCATTGCTTGGTGGGAAGTTTGGAAAATTAATACAAATGTTCTAGACATTTCAGAATCTGAATGACTATGTGCCCCAGGAGAGACAAGAGACAGACTTGGAGTCAGAGGACCCAGTTTCCAAATCTCTTCTCTCTGCCACTCACCCATTCACCTTTGTGAAAAGCATCAAGTTAGGTTACCTCCCTTGGTATGAGTCTTCATCCATAAAATATTGGATGGTGTAGATGGAGTGAAGTTCACTCCTAGCATCAATTTTCAGTGCATCAGGTGTTGATGACACTTGCAAAGAAAGAACTGTTACTCTCCCCTCTTGAATAGTAATGAGTCTAGGCATAGCCTTGGGGCTGATGTTAGCTGTTGTTACCAATGAATCTAGTGCTGGTGAATGAAGTACTATGGACAGAAAACTAACATTGGGAAAAGTGGGACCAAATAGAGTACTCTAGATGGATTCTCACTCATGCTTGTGTTTGTGATGAATCAGTGAATGGTAGTGAGAGAGGGAGTCAATGGTAGGAAATCATTAGGCTGGTCCTAACCCTCCATTTCTGTACCAAGTCTGAGGCTTGCTATTATTGTTCATGGTGCCCTGGGATCTAACACCGTCTTTCCCCCTTCTGTCCTCTTTTTTGAATTCAGTTCAGGGCCCAAGACTCTAAGTTCAATTCTTTTACTACTTCATGATGCTTCCCATCCCTTTCCCTTTTGGCCCCTCCCCTTCAGTCTTCCTGTCATTGAGCCACTCAAAACATATACTCTAGACCAACTTTCCTCTGAGCCTCCTATCATGCAGCATGTGCTTTGAGGAGATGGAAACCAGGCTGGGCTTGGAAATACAGCACAATGTGAATGCAGCAGAAACCAGGGGAAGAGCCGACTTTTCCGATAAGGATCGGTTGCTGTTTCCTGTCCTGAAGACGAAAAGTTGAGCAAACCTAAAGGTCATCTCTGTTTATGTTACCAATGCAGCAGTTACCCTCCATTTTCGTAACCACACCAGGCCATTATTTATCTACTTGTCCTTTTTTTATCATTCCTTTGAACTGCCTCCTTTAGCTTATCGTGATATTTCTAAATCTGTAAACAGCCCAAGAGGAGCTGTTCTCTTTCTCTAAATAGAGTCTTAGGTCATTTTATTATCCAGCATTAGGAATTAGACTCTACCCATCTGTTGTTCTTTCACATCTGGAAGAGTGGTTAACTCTTCAAGCCCTCCAGGCAATGGATGCTATCCTTGGAGCTCCTGAGATGTGCCTCAGTGTTCTCCCAGAAGTGCCCACAGGGAATTAAAAGGTTATTATCCTCTACACTTTACTCAGTTCTCCTCAATACCTCTTTACAGCATAGAGATGAGCCTGGAACTTCAAAGGCCCTTCCAAGGGACTGCAAGACCCGGCCATTTTTATCAAGCTGGATAGGTTCCCAGGATGGTCTCAGTAATAGATTGTATCTATTATTCAAGGACCAGCCTAACTAATCAACAAGTCACAGTAAGATTAATTCTTTTGACCATAGCAACTCATAAAGAATGTCAAATATCTACTAAAGACTGTGTGCTTGTATGTGTGTGTGTATGTGTGTGTGTATGTTGTAGCAGGGCAGATTGGGGGTGAATTAGTGAAGGGGGTACAACCACTGATTAGATCATAGTTGGTTAATATATTAAAATGATTTGACATTGATTCAACAAAGAAATATGTGGGTCACAGTCCCAGAACTGGGAAGTATCTTAGAGATTATTGAGACCAACATGCTCATTTTAAACTACAAATCTGGCAATTGTGACATAAAACAAATCTACAAATTGTCCCAACATACATGTCTACCTCTGCATCTTGAGTATATCATTGCATTGATCAAATTCTTCAGGTCTTTCAAATTTGTAATAATAATAATAATTTACATCCTGCTCATTATTCTTCAGGTACCAGGCTGAGCACTTTTTAGTTACTATTTCATTTGATTTATGAAAACCCTGGGAAGGAGAAATTATTATTTTCCAATTTTACAGATGTGAAAAAGAAGGCCAACAGGAGTAGATGATTTGCGCAGGATCTAGCAGTTAGTGTTTGCAGTTAGATTTGAACTCGGATCTTCCTAATGCAAGGCCAACCCCTCTTTCAGTACACTCTCTTCCTGAATTAGAATAATAATGTGTCTGAGACTGGACGTGAGCTCAGATCTTCCTGACTACCGACCCAGGGCTCTATCCTTTATGCCACCTGTCTGTCCTTTTATGTTACTAGCGTGGAATGATGTGTGACACAGTAAATGTTTGTTGATTATTGTTGACAGGTAGGTTGTTAAGCATTTAAAGTAGGGCAGGAACAATTTTGATTAAATTATACTTTTTTGGGACAAACCAGAATTAAAAAGTCCAGTATTTATGAGGATTTACACATGTGAAAGAGAAGCCAGTCAGAAGAAAGAGGCTTCACCAGGAATCTATGGAGCAGAGATTTGTGTCTGCCATGCACTGGCAGGTAGGTAGTACAATGGATAGAAGCACTGGGCCGTGGAACCATTTTGACTTGGGTTGAAATCTAGCCTCAGACATTTAGTAGCTATGAGACCCTGAGTAATTCATCTATTCTCTGCTTGCTACCATTTCTTCATCTGTAAAATGGAGATAATAGCACCTCCTTGCAGAATTGGTGCGAAGATTAAGTGAGATATTTGAAAAGCACTGAGCAAAATGTTAACATATAGAAGGTGCTTTCAAAATGCCCATTCCCTTCTGTTTTCCCATCATTGGGTAAATTTAAACTACTTCATCCCAAATCATTTCAAGGCCTCCTCTAGGGAACTGTGCTCATGGAACTAAGATTCCCTATCTCTCTCTATCCCATGATTGGTCTTGAGAAAAGGTTGGTTATGGGGATCTGGGACAGACTTTTAATCTAGGAATCCAGGATGGCAGATCCTCTGTTAATATCTACATTTCTAGTGGGGAACTTTCCAGTCTGATGGGAAGAGTGTTAGATTGAGAACAAAGAAGCTTGCATTTGAATTTAGGCTCAGCCAACTAGGACAGGGTTTTCAAACACTCAATATACAATAGTTCTCTAGCATGCCCAAAAGAGATTGAAATGTAATTGGGAAATGTCTACAAAAATAAAATATAATTAAACATTTATTGTAAAACTAAGCCAATATGATCCTTCTATTTGGATTGGTGGCCCCCTTTCTACTTGAAATTGACACCACTGATCTAGGGCAAGCCTCCTTCCTTCTCTGAATCCCAGTCTCCCTATTTGCAAAATGAGAGCTAGACTAACTGGTCCTAGGTCCTCACACAGCTCTGAAAATTTATTAATTCTATGACACAAAAAAACCCAAAATTTAGCCCCAAGTGCTCTTTTCAAGTTTGCTTTTCCTAATAAATGTGATGGTATGTCAATTGGCAATGTTCTAAAGCAGTCATACATCTGGTACCAACATGGCTACTGGCACTAGAATTATCTTACTTCTGACAGAAAAAGTCAAGGTTGAGCCAGCTAGCCTGGCACCTTGACCTCTTTCATTTATTTATTTGTTTGATTGTTTGTTTGTTTGTTTGTTTTTAAAAGATTTTCTGTGTTTACATGATTCATTTTCTTTCCCTCCCTTCTTCCCTTCCCCCTCTGGGAGTCAACAAGCAACTCCACTGGGTTATATACAAATGTTATCACTTAATACCCGATATGGACACAATGTCCATATTATTCATTTTTGCAATAGAACAATCTTTTAAATTAAAATTTTAAATTTTAAAACCAAACCCCCCAAAACCAAAAATCCCAAATCAAGTACCCATATAAACAAGTGATAAGTCATATATTTTTCTTTTGCTTTTCTACTCCCACAGTTCTTTCTCTCAATGTGGACAGCATTCTTTTTCATAAGTCGTTCAGGAGTGTCCTGGATCACTGCATTGCTACTGGTAGCAAAGTCCATTACATTTTATCTTTCCATAATGTTTCACTTTCTGTGAAACATTTTTCATTTTAGGTGTATATACCATGATATAACTAAAGCCTCTGAGACTTTTCATTTGACCAACTAAGTGTAAATAATGCATAATCCTGTCAGCCTAAATTTAAAGGGAACAGATTAATATAATGTGTGGAAACTTCCATCAAGTAAGTTTGGAGATTTGTGGCTAGCTGTGTGGTGTGGAGACCTATACAAACTGAGAGGGGAGCTTCTCTCATGTGACCTAGTCATATTCCACTTGGCACTACTCAGTTTCTAGGCAGCTAAATGAAAATAATAAATAATGCCCAAGGGAAGTTGGCGGTTAAGAAAGACACTAATCACAATGATACTTCCTCTTGGAGCATCAGGATGACCATGAACCTTGCCATCTTAGTTCTCTTGAGGCAGTGAGAAAAGAATTGGATTTCTAGCAAGGCTAATTTATCCCTACCTCCTGCTCTGTTGAGAAGATTAAAGGGTTAATTAAGAATGATTCTATTGTTCCCCTGGGAGAAATCTGGGAAAGGGATGGACAGCAGCCATTTGGGAATGAGTGCCAGAGAATTTAATACTGAGTTAATTCTATCCTACATTATTGCCTATTATTATGTTTCAGTAAATGCTTTTGTCTTAGAAAAAACATACAAGCAAGCAAATGATTTGTAATCTAGGGCCTATGTTCCAACTTTACTTTCCTCCTTCATACTTGTGAAACATTGGGCAAATCCTTTACCCTTTTGTCACTTCTCAGTTTCCTCTTCTTTCAAATGGGTTTAACTGATCTCTAAAGATCCCTTTAGAATCTAAAGATTCTCTCAATCTTATGGTCATTCAAACTACTGAGAGAGCCTGGATAGTGTCAAATAATCTAGGAACTCCAAAATATATCTAAGGAGACTTAGCTACCATTTCTCTTGCCCTTGTTTTATAGATTGGGCTAGGACAAGAGCATGGTCAGTAGCAAGATGGTTGAAGAGCCTGGTGAAGTAGCCTGAAATCTGGTGTCCTTACTTTTTCTTGGCCCAATTTACAACAGAGCCTTCCATGGCACTCTCATTCCCACTGTGGACCAACTTGTCCAAGGCTTCCTGCCAGTTGGTGCCAGCCAAGGATTGAAGTGCCTTGGCATCTGATTTAGGAGAAGCAACCTACCCTAATCTGGGTGCTCCTAATTAGAGGGGGGCTGTTCAAACATGACTTGGACTAATGAAATATGTTCAGCTAATGATCCTGGAAGAAATGATTCTTTGTTTTCTAATAACAGAAGGAAGTGGGAAAGATGTTTCCAATTGTTTGCTTCTTCAGTTTTATGGGGTTCCTCCAGGTATCCAGGCACAGGCAAAAACAAAAGCTTTCTCCCCAAGTGTATGAGCTCCTCTATTAGGTGGACAGGGACCCCATTCATTTCTCTTCTTACGTCCAGCATTTAGCATGATGTCTGGCCCATTGTAAATACTTGAGAAATGCTTGTTGACTGGCCAAGTAGTTGGTTCTTCTCAGAACTCCTACAGGTTCCACAAATGCTCTGATTTGATTCTGTAAAACCTCTAACACTGACCTTCCTCTTTCTAGATTCATGTTCCACCATTTCTAAAAATGGGGAATTATCTTTATTTGCAGACAATGAATATGAGTAAAATAAAGTCACTGCAGTCAAATGCATACACAGTCTGTGTAAATATCTGCCATTACATGGGAGACTTTCTTCTCTGCCATTTGCATAGATGGCCCATGTGATTTGTGTGTTCATGTTTCTAAATCCTGAGGCAGCATGATGTGGTGGCAGGGGTGCCAGATTTTGAAATAAGAAATCCTGGGTTCCAATCCTCACTCTGATGCTTACTAGTCATTTGACTGTTATCGAGTCTCCTGTCCTCTCCAATGCATAAAGCACTGGACACGAGGATAGCAAGATGTGAGTCCAAATTCCTTTTCACATTTTTCCTAATGGTCAGTTAAATTTCTTCAGTCCTTGTTTCCTCAATTGTTGGAAACTTGCCTTGTGACTTTAGCCAAATAACTTAACTTTTCCTATCCTCAGTTTCCTTATTTGTAAAATATTAATAGCTACCTGACATAGTGGTTTTAAGAATCACATAAGATAATATGTATAAAGTATCTTTTGAGCTATTAAGAACTATATGCATTTTAGTTATTATTATTTTACATGGGATCTTGATGGATGATATTTGGTGTGTTATGAAATTACATCCATGATTTAATTAAAATTCATCTGAATACACTAACTTTCATGTTGAAGGGAGGATTAATGCCCTGAAAATGTTGGCCCTAAATATGCTATACAAGCATACCTCAGAGATATTGTGGGTTTGATTCCAGACCACTAAAATAAAGTAAATATTGCAATAAAGCAAGTCACATGAAATTTTTGGTTTCCAGTGAATATAAAAGTTATATTTACACTATTCTGTAATCTATTTAATGTGTAATAGCATTATGTCCAAAAAATGTACACACATTAATTCAAAGATACTTTATTGCTAAAAACTGCTAACCATCACCTAAACCTTCAATGAGTGGTAATCTTCTTGCTGGTAG
The DNA here is from genome assembly GCF_016433145.1 of Gracilinanus agilis. Classification (NCBI taxonomy): domain Eukaryota; kingdom Metazoa; phylum Chordata; class Mammalia; order Didelphimorphia; family Didelphidae; genus Gracilinanus; species Gracilinanus agilis. The sequence continues at coordinate 12,752,868 of NC_058135.1, read as the reverse complement.
AAGGCTGTGCCTTGATGTTAATGTCTGCTAACCTGATTGGTGGTGGTTGCTGATGGCTATGGGAATTTCTTAAAATGAGACAACAGTGAAGTCTGCAGCACCCATGGTCTCTTCCTTTCACTTGAACACTTAAGAAACCATTGTAGGGTCATTAATTAGTTTAAATATTGTTGTATCTCAGGGAAGGGGGAGGCCTGGGGAAAGTGAGGACAATGGGGAACGGCAAATTAGAGGAGCAATCTGAACACACATATTGATGTCTTACATGAACGTGGTTAGTGGTATCCCGCAACAGTTACCATAATAATATCAGAGATCACTGATTACAGATCATTAAACAGAAATAATATAAATGAAAAAGTTTGAAATGTGAGAATTACCAAAATGTGGCAGTCATAATGTGAGCACATGCTGTTGGAAAAATGGCACTGAAAGACTTGTTTAATGCAGGATCAACAGAAACCTTCAATTTATCAAAAACACAATATCTGCAAAATCCACTTAAGGGAAGTGCAATAAAATAAGGTATGTCTGTCCTCATTGATTAAGTAATCATGGCCAAGAAATCACCACAGTGCCTACTACATAGGGAGTATCTAAGAAATTCTTCTTGATTGTCTGACTGATTGACTGATCGCCTTAGAGATAGTGAGCTGCTCTGTACTCAGCTTGTCTGCTCCTTAGGCAGAAGACAGGGCTGTACTGAAAGTCTTCCCAGCTTGGTAGCACTGGGATTACCTTGCACTCTGCTGACATGGACTTCAAGACCTTAAGGTCTGTCTCCTCCATGTCACCATCAGGCATCAGAGGAGTTAAAAATGTTCAAATCTTTCCTCTTAACACTGTGGTCTTGGGCAAATCATGTCACATCTGAGCTTTAGTTTACTCATCTACAGAACAAGAGAGCTTGACTAGATGGGCTAGTCTCTTCCAACTCTAACCCTATACTCCTAAAACTTAGGAGGAACTTCGTTAAGGTTATGTACAGTTTTTTTAAGTCCCGTTTGGGGCCTCATTAAAGTATGATGCTGTCCATGATGTGAGTTCACATCCAGTCTCAGATGGTTAGTAGCTTGTGACGCTAGGCAAATCAGTTAACAGTTTGCCTTAATTTCTTCATTTATAAAATGAAGATAAAAATGGCAACAATGTTCCAGGGTTGTTGTGAAGATAAAGTGAGATAACTGTAAAATGCTTAACACACGTACCTAACACATAGTAAGTGCTATGTAAATATTTGTTAACAGCATTATTATGGTTATTATTTCCCAAAGACCATATCAGTGGAGGGCAACTTTTAGCAAATCCTCATCAACTGGAAAGGGCTGAGATGTGGGTATGAATGTCTGCCATTCAAGAACCAGCCCAAGTAGATCAGAGAGGCAGGACAGTATAGTCTATAGGCCACTGGATTTGGAGGCAGGAAGACATGGATTCCAGTCCTACACAAGATATATAGTAGTTGTGTAATTATGTATAAGTTACTAAACTTTTTTCAGTCTAAGTTTCCTCATTTGAAAATGAGGACACTAGACTGGATAACAACCCTGTTCCCTTCTGCCTTGAAATCTATGATCAACTGATTTTCTTACTTCTCTGGGCATATTTCCTTTTCTATAAAATGAGAGGGTTGGATTCAATGATGTCTAAATGTTCCCCCAAGCACATTTAAGATTCCAAGAACTATATATTGGCCAAGAGGTGACCCATATTAAGACCCACATGACTAAAGAGTTCATCCCAGCTCTAGACCTCCCCCTTAGTTGCAGGAAGGCTTTGAGCAGAGTTGGTGGAGGCACCAGCTATGCTGATGGAATTAGAGAACATTATAGATTTTTACTTGAGAGATAGAATGTGTACAATAACAATGAGAATAACGACAACTAGCATCCATATAGTGTTTAGGATTTACAAAATATTTTATATTTTTGCTCTCTGAGTTTATCTGCTTTTGACTGGAAGCTCTTATCAAGGCAGGGATTGTGTCTCACCTAAACTTTCCCAGTGCCTCCCTCTTCTAGTGCTTTGTATGTCATGGCTATTCAATAAAAAATTGCCATCTCTTGTTCCACAAGCACAAGAAAGGATATGTTAGAGTAGATGTTGTCTGAGCTCCTGCTTTGTACTCATCAGATAATCTAGAGAGGATGAGCTAAGTCCTTTCATGCACAGGACAATGTAGCATTTATGATGATCCAGTTTTGCAACTTTATCATGACTCTAACCATGTAGAGCACAGATCCACAAGGGCCAGATTCTCATTAAGAAGAGACAGATAGCTTTCATGAAAATCCCCCAAGAATCTGGTCCTTCAACAAAATAAATTAAGGATACTTATGTCCTTAAGTATTGATTTTTTTCTGATTAAGAGGAGAGAGAAAATATGTAGATGTTGCCATGCTGATCATGGACATAACAGGAGTTGGATCGTAATAGGTCTTTATCGATGACACATGTTAAAACCAGTGGAAATGCGTGTAGACTATGGGGGGAGGGGTGAAGGAGAAAGTAAGAACATGAATCATGTAACCATGGAAATTTTTCTAAAAAATAAAAAAATAAAATAAAAAGGAATCCTACTATGAGCTTTTTTGCTTTCAGAATATATCCTCAACTTCAACATCCTCAAGTATCTTGGAAGGACCAACTGTGTGTGCACAACACTAAGAAGATAAAGATAAAAAATTAAGAAATTCTTGACCTTAGAGAATTTACATTTTACTAGAAGGGCAAAACTTATATACCATTCAATTCAATTCAACAAGCATCTATTAAGGACTTCTTACAAGCCAAATGTATTAAATTCTGGGGCTGCAAGGACAAAAGCAAATACAATTCTCTCATTCAAGGAGTATGCTTTCTCCTGGGGTAAGGTCTTGACAGAAAAGTAAATAAAAATATTATATAAAGTAGATACTTTTTAAGTTCATAGAAGGGCAAAGGGGAACAGAGAAAGAGCCCAGTTCTTCTTGAAAAACCAGGATGTCATAAGAAAGAAATAAAACATTTTTTAATTAAAAGGAATAAAACTCCAAAGTTTTTTAAATGAAAAAGAAAAATTTAAGAACAGACTGTTCCAAAATATGAAGAAATTACAAAGGAAAACCATGGTCTCAGAAAGAAAACTAAGGTTTTAAAAAATTAAGTCTAGTATTAATAAAAAAGAAAATCAATGTCTCAGTAAAATCTCTCAAAAGATTGAGGAATGGTATAGGACGTTGATGTCAAACTCAAATAGAAAAGAGTCCACAAAATCATACATAAGGATTGATTTGGAAAACCCAATGTCTTTCCAAATATGTGACACACAATCCCCTCCAATGACATTTGATTAAGATTGGTACAATGTAACCATCACTTCCCTAGCCTTGGACACTTCCTCTCAATAAAATCTAAGATCACATTTATTTTGGGGGTATCAAGAAAGAAATGTTTTGCATGGTTCCCAAGAGGCATCCTACAAAGAGAGTAAAGCCAAGTGGTTTGTTGGACAGTGCAGGTCTGATGAGAAGGGGTTGGCTTGTTCAGCAAAATCCAAAACAAATCAATCATGCCAGAAGTCCAAATCCCAGGGAGGTAGTATGAATCTGGGGGAGGTTGTATAGTGTTCTCTGTGACGGAGGAACTCCTTGGAATGATAAAACCCTACCATAACAGTAGCCTCAAATTTGCCTCTCTTCCTGGGTAGGTGATGAGCCTTAATATGCCTGATTTGATACTTTAGCATGTTAAGGTTTCTATATAGGAATGAAATAAAGTCTATCTTTTGCCTAATATGGTTCACTAATCTTCTGCTTGGGTACAGGGGACTCACATTTGGGGGAACCTACTTACAAACTATGCTTAATCTTTATTTTAGATATGATCCTGGATCAACTCCAAGTTAATAGCCCAAAGGAGAAACTAAGAATCTTCAGGCGTTTATTCAAAGGATCATTTGTGGTCTGAAAAAGACTAGTAACCTTTGGAGAACCCATAATTTGTCTATAGTCTGTACTTACTTATATTTGTGCAAGTTGTTTCTCTCAATAAAATGTAAGCTCAGGGGGGCAAGGACTATTTCACAATTTACTAAAGTTTGTAGCCATAGCATTCAACTCACTATATGATCTGGTAGTTATTTATTTAATGCATGGTCATTGATTAACTGATTGATTGATTTTGGCTACCTTGTTTCCCTGTTGGTACATATCAAGCTTGAATTCAATTAAATAATAGGTCATTTTAATAATTTGATAATATTAATTAATTTTATAAAAATTATTATAGTACTATTATAATAATAGATCAATAAGCATTGAGGCTAGAGAGTCAGACTTGGAGCCAGAAGGCCCTAGGTTTGTTTGAATCCTTTACAAGTCATATGATGGTAGGAGATTCAATTTACCTCTCAATGTCCCAGACACTTCTCTAGGACTTTTAATTCATATTTCCACACCAGGACCTCCACACGGTATTAAAGTCACATATCTAGACTCTTACTTTTCCAGTTCTTTAAGACTTATAAAGTCAATTCTCCACAGCAGATCCTGTGGAGGCTTTTACCACTCCCACTTTAAAGATGAGGAAAGTGATTTGCACAAGGTCACAGTAAAAATCTACACAGAATGTAGAATCAAATTCAGATTTTTTGAAGCTAAGTTCTATCCAAAACTCCTAGTAGCTTTAACATCCAGTGAAGTGCTTGGCATACAATAAGTACTTATTACCGGACTGAGAAGAGGAAGTTAGGTGCTACAGTCAAAAGTGTTGAATGTGGAGTTCAGAAGGCCTGCACTGAAATTCTGCTTCAGCTGCTTCCTAGCCGTGTGACCATTGGCAAGTCAGTTTACCTCTGCTGCTCTCCATTTAGATTTTAGATTTGATGGTCTTTAAGGTCCATTACAATTTTAAGTCTATGGTTCTATAAATCCATGCTCCATTTATTCCTCCTCCCAGAATAACCAGAGAAGATTAGAAGAAAGATGAAATAGGTTCCCCCAACTTGATCTGTATGAGAACTACTCTGACCTTACAAGTCAAGAACTTTCTTTCCTAGATATCCAAGTAGGCGTAAAACATCTAAATGGATTGGATCATCTTCCAGGTGGAAAATATGTAGAAATGAGGAATTTGATTATGCTGGATTTGGAACATAGCACTTAACACATGTAATAGATGCCTAGGCCAGCAGTATTTGTGGAACTTGCCATTCAGAAAAAGATAGGATTGCCTTTCTCCTGCTTAGTCCTTAGACGTGGGGCCACAGTGGGGAGCAACTAATCACATGGAATTTTGTCAATCCCAGTAACAGCAGTGATCTGGAATGGGCTGGGTTGGGGAGTGGATATTTGGGTGGGCTAGTAAACACTTCCCTGAGCTCTGTTTTCCATCCTTTCCCTTATTTAGAGATCAGGCAGCTGTTCTTCAAGTAGAAGGAACAAATGACGAGGCATTGGAAAAAGTCAGAAGGAAACAAAAACTATGGGTCATACCAGGGAAAGAGTCAATGTCCTCCCATCCCCCTGATAGCAGAGATGGCAAAAAGGGCAAGAGCAAGATTGCAGTTGGACTGGAAAAAGAGATATGTTTTGAGAGCAAGCTGTGGAAAGTATTAGGACTGGGCTAATTGGGGATTTGGTGCAAGTGCCTGAGGAAATGGGAGGGTACTCTTCCCTTGAGGGATTTGTGCTTTGTCCTCCCTGACCTGTTTTTTTAGTTTTGGAGTCCCATGTTGAGGTTCATTCTCTCTCTAGGAAAACCCAAAGAGTAGATGAAGGGACTTAGAGGAGGCTCCCTTGAGAGGTTTAGGGGGTTGGAAGGGACCCTATGGTGGCTCTGCCCTGGAATCCCATTGGCCTTGGTCATAGTTTTTCCTTTCCCATATGGCACATTTTCAGTTCCACAGAATAAAACATATGTAGACTAGGCTGGAGCCCAGGTTAGACATGAATGAACTTGGATGATATCAAATCCCTCGCTCAGTTTGCTGAATTGTCTTTGTCACCATTTTCTCCTACTGTTAAAATAAGGGATTTAACCTACATCAGGAGTTTGTAACCTTTTTTATGTCATGGATTACCACACCTTCTTGACAATCTAATAAAACATTATTCTAAGGATAATATCTAAATGCATAAAATAAAATACCTATGTTACAAAGAGAACCAAGTACATGGAAAAAGAATCATCAAAATAGTAAAAGTTCTAATTTCACAGAGTCCCAGAAATTGATCCATCCCTTGGGTTTACATGGACCCAAGATTAAGAACTACTGGATACAATGCATTATCTCTAAGATCCTTTCCAGCTTTCATACTAGGAATCTAATAAGCTTACACCAAGTTAATGGCAGGACCTGGAAGTAAACTCAGGTTTCTGATTTCTGGTGCTTTCTACTCTCTATGTCTACCTGACAAAAGAAAAGTAAACTTGCTTTCATGTGTTTTAAAAGTTAGCTTGTAGTGGGAACATGTGGTTCATTATGCTTGGTCCCAGATGTCAAAACTAGAAGAAATGGTAGTTACCAAGAAGTCAGCTAAGGCTTGATTGTGGGGGGAAAAATACATAAATTCTAAGAGTTGCCTCAAAGTGGAAGATGTTGACTCAGGAACTTGTTAAAGAACTATCATTTTTCCCTACTAAATTTATGTGGCCCTTTACCAAGTTTCCTTCATTTTTCTGGAAGGCCCTACTCACCTCCCAGACATCCAAGTTTATGACCTACAAATCATCCTTGGCATTTCTCTCTCTTTCATCATCTATATCCAATCAGATTCCAAAATTTATCAAACCTATTTCTTATAAATCTCTCTTCTCTGATTTCATATAACTGCCACCTTCGTACAAGTTCTCATCATTATCTGCCAGAAATTTTCAATAGCCTTCTAATAATTAGTTTCCTCACTTCTAATTTCTTCCCATTTAAATCCTTCCTTTGTAAAATAATCTTCTTATGGTACAAATCTGACCATGTTCCTCCCTTTCTCAAAAACCTCCAGGGCTCCCCAATTTCTTCTAGGATAAAATAGAAAATTAAAATCTATGACAAGGCATTTAAGGTTGTCTTCAATTTGTCTCTAACCTCTCCTTTCCTTCATATTACTTAATAATAATTGCTTTTATATAGTACTTTAAAGTTTGCAAAGTTTATCTGCTTTATTTCATGAGACCCTACAAAGAATGATTGGTTGTCATATCTCCATTTTACTGATGAGGAAACTGAGATTCAGTGAAATTAAGTGATTCAACTATCTTTAGAGGCTAGATTCAAAGAAAGGTTCTCCAGACTTCAAGTCTATTGCTCCACCCTTTAGGGCATGCAGCTACTAAACTTAGTATTCTCAGCTCTAGGCTAGCTTATTACTAGATAGTTCCCAAATTCCATACTTTGCACAAGGGCTGCACAAGATGTCCTGCATAACTCCCTCTTTATTTCCAAATACTCTATGTCATTATCTTCCTCCATTACCTCTACCACAAAGCCTCTTTATTCTCTACAGCTCTTAGTTTTATCATCTCCCAGAAATGCTGTATTTTCTTATCTGTCTACCTATTGTATCCTCAAATGGAATGTAAGTTTCTTGTGGGCAGGAATAATTTAATTTTGTTTAAACCTCTAGAGCTAAGCATAGGACCCTGAATAGAGCAGAAAGGGCTTGACAAATGTTTGATGAATTTAACTGAATATTTTGATGAGGGCCCTTTTCATGTACAGTTTGTTCTTTTGGCCCTCTGAAATCCCTCACCACCAAAGTTTGATGATTTGGTGATTCGATTCAAAGGAAACACTTAGCTCATGGCTCAGCAGAGCCCAGATGGTCTACTTGTCATTTCCTTTTCTGGTGTGTGCTACGGTAGAATGTTATCATGGAAAGATGGGGAGGAATCATTTTCCACAATTGGTCAATGTGGAAATAGCATGAGTCTACAATTCAAGATGCCTTCTGACTATGGCTTGGGTGGACACAAAATGACAAGTTTGGGGAAACTATTTGATATCAGAGGCACTTTGGATTAGGCCATGCTATCTTTAAAACCAGGAAATTCCTTGGAGCTAGTGAGTTTGCTGCCTTAATCCAAGATGTGTAGATATTCATAGAGTGAATGAATGAAATGGTTCCAGTTAAATGCTTTCTCTAAGTTTACCACCAGAAATACAAATAGAAAAGGCAAACAGCCCAGGCTTTGAGGGAGTTTCCATTTGAATAAGGGGAGACAACAGTTTGGAGTAAGTTTTGAGATGGAAAGCTGCCAGTATTCTTGAAGTGAAGGAGTCAAACATATGCTAATGCACTTTCCTTCCTCTTCACTTCCTCCAAGCACTTCACCCTTCTAGGGTTCTCCTAGTCCCTCTTCCCCACTCTGGTTTTATTTATTTCTACAATCTTGGGGATAGTAGAGTGGATTAACTGATGGACCTAGAGGCAGGAGGTCTCTTCCCAAGTTCAAATCTGGTCTCAGATGCTTAGTAGCTTATTTGATTCTGGGCCAGTAAAATGAACTACAGAAGGACATGGCATATCACCCCAGTATCTCTCAAGAGGAGCCATGATCAAAACTGAACAACAATTTAATCTTTATCTTGCTTGTAGAATCCTCATACGAGTTTAGTTATGAAGGGAACGCTATCAGTGGAATCACCTCTATATTATAGCAGTAAAAATGGCTTTTTTAAAAAAATTATTTATTTATTTAAAGAAATATTTTTCCATGTTCCTATGATTCATTTACTTTCCCTCCCCTTTTCCCTCCCCACTTCCCAGAGCCCTCAAGCCATTCCACTGGGTTGTACAAATGTTGTCACTTGATACCTATTTCCTTTTATGTTATTAGTCTTTGCTAGAGAGATCTTTTAAATCCCAAAACCCAAATCACATACACATATATACATGTGATAAGTGATGTCCTATGCTTTGCTTTTGCATTTCCCATAGTTCTTTCTCTTAATGTGGTTAGCGTTCTTTCCCATAAGTCCTTTAGGAGTGTCCCGGTTTGGTATAGCAGTAAAAATTGAGAAAGAAATCAAGCAATTTACTCAAGATCATTTAGCCCAGTGGTGGGCAAACTACAGTCTGCGGGCCAGATGCGGGCCCCCTGAAATGTTCTATCTGGCCACATGACATTATTCCTCATCTGACAAATACTATGAGTACGATACAACACAATGAAACTTTGAAAGAGTTGCCTTAGAAACAGACTGACAGATGAGCATTTCCTTTCCTTTGGCCCCCTCTTTAAAAAGTTTGCCCATCACTGACTTAGCCAATCCAGGGAATGGGAGTCTTCAAATCCAGAATTCCTTTTTTCATGGCCCACTTGGTAAACTGGGTTACTCTGGTTGGAGTTACTGAAAGTCACTGCTCTCTACAGTACAACTAAACTAAAACGTTCTGCAAACTCCTCCCAAAGAGTAGTCACCAATATTAGAAGCATCTGCAGAAAGATATTTAGCTTATGAAAATGTTAGAGAACTTGCTTTGGCCAGGAAGGATAAATAACCATTGCCCACTGCATTGTATTCTCTCCTGTTTCCCCCCAACTAGATGCCGGGGCTCCTAGGTTCTAGAGCCCTAGCCATAAGCCCTGATGTTACCAACATGGCCTGATACCTCATTGAGCCCCAGATAAAGGTATCTGAGACAATGTTCCTTTAGCCACCAGCCCTTATATATGTTCTCATTCATTTCTCTCCTGAGATCTAGTTTTGCATCACTGATTGCCTTTTGGGCTTCTCAACCTGGATGTTACCTAGACATCTTAAATTCCATAATATATTCAAAACAGAATTCATTAACTGTCTCCAAGCCATTCCATCTTCCTAACTCATTACTGTCATTACTGAAACCGCAGAAATCAATACTACTTATTTCGCTCCTCTTGTTTCTCCAATGTATTGTCATATCTTAATAATAATAATTGTCATTTATATAGCAGATTGCAGGTTATTGCCTCTATTTGGATGTGAACTCCTTGAGAACAGTGACAATATTTTTGCCTTTCTTTCTTTCCCCAGAGCTTGCCACAGTGATGAAGGCTTGGCACCCATGGTGCAAGAGCTTGCCAAGCCCTTTTCAGGGATGTTCATACACTTTTGGTGTCCACAATTGTTATATGTGGCTCCAAGAAACTGTTGCATGTATAGTAGCCACACCCTGGTAAAACCATCTGGGCAAAGTGTTAAACCAGGTTGAGAGTTACTGCCAGTCCTCAAACCTAACAGTGATTTAGCAGGGTGTCTGCCTCAAGCATATGAAGACTTCCTCCAGCAGAACAATTTTTTCCAATGGCCTAGAGGCTGCTGAAGCAGACTCTGTGGAGTGCTTAGAGGTTAGTCAGACACTGGAGAAGCCAAGATTATCTGTTCTATTCCAGGCCATCTCCAGTCATCTTGACTTTTGTCCTGCCATTAGACTTGGATGACTCTTGAGGAGAATGAGTCTGACAACTTTGTTCGACTGCCTCAGTTGAATCCAATTCATACACAAGTTGAGACATCATCCTTGGAGCACTTAGCCCGATGCCTGGCACGTCATCCCAATAGCTAATAATAATAGCAACATTTATACCATGCTTACCATGTGCCAGACCCTATGCTAAATACTTCATAAATATCATCTCACTTGATCCTCATAACAACCCTTTTGCCTTTCTTTCTTTCCCTATTGGGAACCTTGCCCAAGGCTGGGAGGAAAGGGTTATTATTATCTCCACTTTACAGATGAGGAAACTGAGGCAGTCAGAGAGGTTAAGTAACTTGCCCAAAGTCACACAGTTATTAAGAGCCTAGTCTTCTTGACTCCATGCCCTATATTCTATCCATTGCTCCACAAAGCTGCCAAATAGTAGCTTATTCCCCTTTTCCCACCTGGACAAGGCAGAAGTGGTTTGCATTCTTCACTGGTAGAAAAATGCATACATTGTTGAATTCATTTAGCAATTGTATCCCTGCTTTTTCACTAAGTTTACTTCCTTATTTCATCAGACCACCAATTCAGATCATAGGTTCTTCTGGAGCAGTTCCATGAATTTGTCTTCCTTCGACTCTCCCTACCTTCAAATCTGCTGTCACCGTATTGCCATATTTTGAGCCTCTTCCAATCTACAGGCTGGATCTTAGCTAGTAAACCCACAGTCCATTGCAAGTATTGTTTGGTGCACAATTTCTCCCAGTTTCTGTTCTTTGGTCTGTAAAATAAAGGTCTTGCCACATTGAATAAGCTGATGTTTTGCTACAAAGCTCTCTCGGTATTTCCTGTGATCTGAGCTTCAGGTATATATCCTTAACATCCCACACTCTAGCCTTGCTATCTAGAAGTATATCATAGTTAATAATATGGCAAAAGATCTCAGGGGTCCCATGAACTTCACTGTGTCAAAAAGTCCATTCTTATTTTGATCAGATTGCTTTGTCGTTTATTTGATACATTCAAAAACATTCACACTTGGAACACATAAAGGGCTGAAGAAGCCCTGCTCTAATCAAAATATTAATTGGTAGACTTAAAGCCTGATATTTTAACAAGACATCCAGATTTTGAGGCTACTATAGAGTTCTTTTAACCTTCCTACCTGGTTTCCCAGGGTTCTTCCCTTTATAATTCACCACTTGCCATGATGTTCTGGGATAGAAAATGCTTTAGGATCAGTCACTAGGACACAACCAAATTCATATGAATAGCAAACTGCATGCCAGTTGGCTCTTTTTCACCTGTCACCATGGCAACAAAACCCATGTTGGTTACATCAAACAAATGAGGTCCTACCATGGGGCTTGAATGTGGCCCCCTTTGCTATCAGCACTGTGGCCATAGAGGTTGCCAGATATCCCTGTGTGCTTTGAAAAAAAACAATCCCGCAACTCTAACAAACAGCTAGCAATTCTTAAGCTCATCCATTGGCCCATGGATTTGCCGTGTTGCCCTGGTGAGGTGAGCATTGATGGTGAATCCTATCTGTGCCCATGTAACATGACCTAGAACTAGAAGAGGTCTTAGGAATAATTTAATCCAATATTTAACCATTTCATTTTACAGAAGTTTGAACTGAGTTCCAGAAATGGATGATGACTTTCTCAGGGTCACACAGTCACAAGAGCCAGGACTTGACCATATGTTCTGGATGCTAAATCCAAGTCTTGTTTCCTTACTCCCCACACTGCCTTCTCCATTATTTGCTGTTAGGTTCATTGCAAATATTAGATCATTTTGCCCTGACAACAACCTTGCTCTGTGATTACGAGCAAGTCCTTTCTCTTCATTGTGTCTCAGTTTTCCAAACTGTAAGATGGGATCAGTGATTAGAAACAGAAGTTCTGATGTTCTATGGCTCTATAAATAATACATTTCATAGCAGAAATCAGGCAAGATTGTATTTTTAAAAATTATTTTACCTTACTGAAGCCTCACTTCCATTTCTCCCAGTTGAAGGCTCATTCCCTGACAAGTGAAAAACAAGGAACATTCCTTATGCTGGTCCAGTATCTCTTCATAGAGAGTAGTGCAGCTGTCATTCATCAGCAAAGAGACAGAGGTGGGGCAGTGGTTAGGAGGGGGGGAAGCAGCAAAATCTTCAGCTATCCCTACTTTCTTTCCTCTTGGGAGTAAAGGATGTGCTCTTCCTATCCCCAGATGTCCCCAAGTCTACTTTCAGAGCCAGAGATTTGGGAATTGGGTTCTTTTGGGGCCAAAGGAAATCAGGTACATTTTTCTGCCCCGGTGCCCAGCCCCTTGGGCACTTTGGCACTTCCCACTTCCATCTCCCAGCAAAATCTTCCTTTTCATCTGACTCACAAAGCAGCACTATTGTTGATTATTGTCACCGCAGGAAGCCAAAGAAACTCTTCTCTCAGTTACTAGCTCCTTTACAATATGGGGTGGGGGATGGTAGTGGAGGAAACTTGGAGAGGGAGACTTTAGCATTAACCCCTATGCTGGGTGTTATCTCCCTCTGGTTGTTTATTCTTATGGAGCATATGAAAGTCAACCACCTCTACCAGGCTCTTCCTTTGTCTAATGGCAGTCTCCTAATTGGTTTCCTGGCCTCCAGTTTCCAATCCATCCTTACTACAATTTCCAAAATAATCTTCCTACCACCTGAGTCTGAGCATGTCACTTTCTTGTGGTATATGGGACCAAATACAAACTCATTACTGTTACTTGTGGTTCTCTAACTCTCCAATTCCAGATCACACTTCCAGTCTTATTTCATACTCTTCCCCTTTACCTTCATTGTATTTCAAGCAAACTAGACTATTTCCCCAATCCCATGTAGCTAAATCACAGAAAAAGAGAATTGGAGAACAGGCAGGGACCTGAGTCACTATCTCCAACACATCCCCAAAGGATTTGCCGCTATAATGTACCTGACAAGTGTTTCTCCCATTAGACTGTTAGCTCCATGAGAGCGATCTGGGTTTGGTTTTTTTTTTGTTGTTTTTTTTTTTTTTTTTTTTTTTTTTTTGTCATTTTTTGGAGGGGTAGATGAGGGAAGAGGAATATCCAGTACTTAGCAAAGTTCTTGCCATAGCATTAGTAAATATTAAGTTGCCTTATTGTTTTCCAGCATCTGCTTGAAATCCTCCAAAAATGGACAAACAGGGATTCTTTTTTGGGACAGCTCAATTCTTAGGGAATTTTTCCTGACATCAAGACTAAATTTCCTAGGTTCAAATCTGCCCTCAGACACTTCCTAGCTGTGTGACCCTGGGAAAGTCACTTAACTCCCATTGCCTAGCCCTTACCACTCTTTTGCCCTGGAATCAATACACAGTATTGATTCAAATATGGAAGGTAAGGTTTTTTTTTAAAAAAAAGACTAAATTTCTTGCTTTTGTAACTGCCTCAAATTGTGGGCTGGACTCAGTTTATGCAAACCTAGAAAAAAGACTGTTAAATTTTTAGTGTGATCTTTTATACCTTGGATATCTTGAATTAATATTTTCTTGATTTTCTAAGACTTAAGAACATTATGGAGAAAATGATAGTAATTCAGATTAAACTTAAAAGTGTATTTTGGCTAGTCCATGACTAAGTCCATTGTTAAACATTTACTAGCACCCCCCTTCCTTCTCTCTTCTATTGTTCCTGCTTCTACCTCCTATGGCCAAACAGAGGTCTAATCCCTCTTCCATGTGACAATGCTTAAAGGGCTAGAAGGCAACTCTGGTGCCCAACCCACCACAGTCTTCCCCAGGCTAACTACCATAAGGTCATTCAAGTGAATCTTACATGACATGGACTGTGCACATGGTTATAATCAGTTCTTTTCAAACTTTTACCTTCTCTCTTAGAATCAATACTAAGTATATGATCCAAGGCAGAGGAGGGATAAAGACTAGACAATTGGGATTAAGTGACTTGTCTTGTCTCACACAGCTAGGCAGTGCCTGAGGTCACATTTGAACCCAGGACTGTCCATCTCTGAGCCTGACTTTCTATCTACTGGGCCACCTAGCAGCATACATAATAGGTTCTTAAGAAATATTAGTTGAAACACTAATGAAAACTATTGAAATGAACAACTTCAGTAAAGTTATAGGGCAGAAGATAAAACCACACAAATCATGGGCATTTCTGTACCACCAACAAAATGCAGCAGGAAGAGCCTGAAAGAGACATTCCAGCTAAAATAACTACAGATGGTGTAAAGTGTTTGAGAAACTCCTTGCCAAGATACACATAGAAACTACATGAACATGATTACAAAATACGCTTCGCACAAATACAGATTTAAGTTCTTGGAAAAATACTAATTGTTCATGAGTAGACCAAGCCAATATAATAAAAATTACAATACTACCTAAATTAATTTACTTATTCAGTGCCATGCAAATCAAGTTACTAAAGAGTTTCTTCATAGACCTCAAAAAAATCTTATCTCATTTGGAGAATAAAAGTTAAAGAATTATCAAGGGGATCAATGAAAAAGATGGGAAGGAAAGGTGCCCAGAAGTACCAAATCTCACACTATACTACCAGGCTGTAATCATTGACACAATTTGATACTGAGTAAGAAACAGAGAAGTTGACTAGTGGATTAGATTAAGTACACAATATACAGAAGGAAATGAACATGGTAACCTAGTGCTGGATTAACCCAAATATCTCAGCTATTAGGGCAAGAACTCTTTGACAAAAACTTTGAAAATGGAAATTAGTCTGGAAGAAGCTAGGCATAGACAAAAATCTCCAACAATGTACCAATATAATCTCAAAATGTATAAATTACTTAGACATAAAGCATGGAAGAAATTACCTGTCAAGACTATGGATAGGGTAAGAGTTTATGATGAAACAATAGAAAGAAAGGATAATAGGAAATAAAATGAATTATCTGGATTACATAAAATTAAGAAGATTTCTGCACAAATAAAGCCAATGCAGTTAAAATGAGAAGAAAAACAAGAAACTGGAGGTGAAAATCTTTGCCACAAAGTTTCCTTCATAAAGGTCTCATTTCTCAAATATATAGGGGACTGAACCAAATTTTTAGAGTACAAGCCATTCACCATTTGATAAGTGGTCAAAGAAAATGAACAAAAGATCTTCAGATGAAGAAATCCAAATTATCACTGCTCATACAGGGACAGCTAGGTAGCACAAGGCCTGGAGTTGGGAGGACCTGGGTTCAAACCCGGTCTGAGAAACTTCCTACCTATGTGACCCTGGGCAAGTCTCTTAACCCCATTGCCTATTCCTTACCCTTCTTCTGTCTTAGAATTGATACTAAGACATAAGATAAGGATTTCTTTTTAAATAGTCATATGAAAACATGGTCTAAGTCACTAGTAATTAGATCAGAGAAAATTAAAAGAACTTTGGGGTATCAACTCATACCAGATAGATTGATTGAGATGCTAAAAAATGCAAAATGACACATGATGGGGCAGCTGGGTAGCTCAGTGGAGTGAGAGTCAGGCCTAGAGACAGGAGGTCCTAGGTTCAAACCCGGCCTCAGCCACTTCCCAGCTGTGTGACCCTGGGCAAGTCACTTGACCCCCATTGCCCACCCTTACCACTCTTCGACCTATGAGACAATACACCGAGATTAAGGGTTTAAAAAAAAAACATAAAAAAAAATGACACATGATGGAGAGGATGTGGGGGGATGGGTATACCATTGCACTATTAGTGAATTTATAAAGTAGTCCAACCATTTTGGAAAGCAATGATACTTACTGGATAGCAATGTGCTTACTCTTTGACCCAGAAATACCCTTTCTAGGTTGATACCTCACAAGATTAAAGGAAAAGGAAAAGAATCTATATGCATAAAAATATTTATAGCAGCTCCTTTTGTAGTGGAATAGAATTAGTAACTCATCAATTAGAGAATAGCTAAAATAGTTATGGTATATGAAGGTGCTGGAATATTAGTGTGGAATAAGAAATGATGAAAGCAATGGTTGCAGAAAAACGTAAGAAGACTTGTATGAACTGATACAGAGTGAAGTGAACAAAGGCATAAGAAAAGTAAACATAGTAACAGTGATGTTGTAAAAATCTGTGAAAAAAGCTCTGATCAACACAATGACTCAGCACAATTCCCAGATTCATAATATAACCTGCTAGCCAACTCCAGGAGACCTGATGGATTCAGAATGCAGATTGAAGCATTTTTTTCTCTTTCTTATTTTTTTTCTTTTGAAACATGGCTAATATAGAATTTTTTGCATTACTTTATATTTGTAGAGAATCAACAATATACTAATTGAGATAAATTATATTTGTAATAACATTTGTATTTCCTGCCTTCTCAATGGAGAGAACAGGTAGGGGAGGGAGAGAATTTTGAACTGAAAATAAATAAAATTGAACTGTTAAAAATAAGTCAATGTTTGTTGACTGACTTCACCATTCTAATTGTCATCCACTGGCTGCTCTCCCTTATCAAAGTCCTTCCTAAAATGCAATAACCAAGGGGCAGCTCTGTGGATTGAGAGCCATGCCCACAGATGGGATGTCACATTGCCTAGCTCTTACCACTCTTCTTCCTTAGAACCAATACATAGTATTGATTTTAAGATGGAAGGTAAGGGTTTAAAAAAATTAAAATAAAATGCAGCAATCAGGATTGAGTATAGTATTCAGGGTGTTATCTGAGGACAGAATATAGAGGGACTAACATTTCTTTATGGAGGTTCTGCCTCTCTTAATACACATCCACATTGAATCAGCAGTTTTAGGGGGCTTTCATATCACCCTGTTCATTCACAGTGAGCTTCCAGTCCATTGAAGCCCAGATCTTTTTTGGGTTGGAGAAAGGAGATAATAATAGTGGTCTTCAAGATTCAAAAGGTTGTCATGTGGAAAAAGGATTAGCCTCATTCTGTTTGGCCCTACAGGGTAAATATAGGAACAATAAACAGAAGGAAATTTTCTTAACAATTAGATAGGCATCAAAGTGGAACAGGCTGCTTTAAGAGGTAGTGAATTCCCTAAAATAAAAGTTTTCCCTTGAATAATGCTTAGTGATCATTTGCAGGAAATATTATACAGTAGATTCCTATTCAGAACCAAATTATATTAGATGGCTATTGAAATCCTTTCTAATTCCAATATTTCAGTTCTGACAAAAAAAGGAACAATCAATGAAAAAAGAATCCAAGGCAAAAATCCAAGATTTGGGGATAAGAAATCATTATTTGACAAAATTTATTGGAAATATTGGAAAGCAGTTTGGCAGAAACTAGGTATAAACCCAATCTCACACTGTATACTGAGATAAAGTCAAAATGGGTACATGACTTAGACATAAAGAAAAGCAAATTAGGGTAGCATGTAACATTTTACCTGTCAGATCTATGGATAAGGGAAGAATTTATGGCCAAACAAGAGACAGAGAACATTATAGGATGTAAGATGGATAATGTTGATTATTTTAAATTTAAAAGATTTTGCACACACACACACACACACACACACACACACACACACACACACACACCACACACAAACCCAATGTAGCCAAGACTAAAAGGAAAGAAAAAAATGAGGAAATTTTTTTATAGCAAATTTCCTTGATAAAGGTCTCATTTCTGAAATACATAGAGAACAAGTCATTCCCCAATTGATAAATATTAAAAGATTATGAACAGGCAGTTTTCAGAAGAAGAAATCAAAGTTATCTTATAGACATATTAAAAAAATGTTCTAAATCACTATTGATTAGAGAAATGCAAGTTCAAACAACTCTGAGATGCTACCTCACACATTATCACATTGGGTAATATGACATAAAAGGAAAATGACAAATGGTAAAGGGAATGTGAAAACATTAGGACACTCATGCAGTATTGATGGACTCATGAACTGATCTAATCAACCTAACCATTTTAGAAGGCAATTTGGAACTATTCCCAAATGGTTGTAAAACTGTACATAACTCTTTGACCCAACAATAATACTACTAGGTGTGTACCCCAAGGAGATCAAAGAAAAAGGAAAAGGACCTATTTGTGCAAAATATATATATGTTTTTTAAATAACTCTTAATTTCTGTCTTAGAGTCGGTCAATACTACATACTGAGGGGGCAGCTGGGTAGCTCAGTGGATTGAGAGTCAGGTCTAGAGACGGGAGGTCCTAGGTTCAAATCTGGCCTCAGACACTTCTCAGCTTTGTGAGCCTGGGCAAGTCACTTGACCCCCATTGCCCACCCTTACCACTCTTCCACCTATGGGCCAATACACAGAAGTTAAGGGTTTAAAAAAATAAATTAAAAAGCAACTACATATTGATTCCAAGGCAGAAGAGTGTTAAGGTTAACAATGGGGGTTAAGTGAGTTGCCCTGGTTCATACAGCTAGAGAGTACCCAATGTTAAATTAATTTGGAAGTGGCTGAACAAGTGGTGTTACATGATCATGATGGAATTCTATGGTGCTTCAGGAGATGAGAGACGGCATGCTTTCAGAAAAAACTGGAGAGACTTTATATGAACTGATTCAAAATGAAATGAGCAGAAATATGAGAACATTGTACGCAATAACAACAATGTTGTATGATGATCAACTTTGAATGACTCAGCTCTTCTAAACAATGCAAGATCCAAAATAATTCCAAAGGACTTATAGTGAAAGTGCTATCTGTATCCAGAGAAAGAACATCAATAGTATTGATGCAAATCAAAGCATATTTAAAAAATTTTTTTACCTTTTTGGTCTCTGTTTTCTTTTGCAACATGATTAATACAGAATTACTTTTTATGACTTCACTAATTGCTTGCCATCTAAAGAAGGAAGTAAGACGGAAGGGAGAAAATTTGGAACTCAAAATTTTAAGTGAAATTTGATTTAATTAAAAATGAAAGTTTAAAAATGTTTTACATTTAATCTTTAAAATATATAAAAATATTTAAATAAAAAAGAAAAACTGTGAAAGTTGATGTAAGCTGGCATCTTAACAAGGAAAGGGGATATAATTGGAAGAAGTAAGAGCAATTAAGCTTCTAATGCACTTTACATAAATATTTCTATTTCACCATATTGAAAAGTGTTATACAAATGCTAGCTATTTCAGTGATAATGATGATTTCTCCAACCCCACAGAAACTAAAAAACCTCACACAAATGAATTATGCCCCAGATGTGGAGTAGTTCTGGTTGAATCTACGAGATAAAAAGGCAGAACCTTGTACAAGGTAAAAATCTTTTAAAATAACATTAGGGAAATTACATAGAGTTCTCCTTCATCCCCATCCTCAACAAATGGTAAGTGCAAAGTTCTTTGAGTACAATCAAATACGTAGTCTCATAAGTGAGAGTTCCACCGTAAGGATTCCCCATAATAGTAATTCAGCTTCAATCCCATCCCTTCTCCCCTGCTCAGAAATTTTATTGGGAAAGATCATCAGTTACAGTGAGAAAGAATATTGGGAACTGAGAAAGGAACAAGTCTCTCCATTACAGCTTTACTTAGGACAGGGATCAGGCTAAGTAATCTTCATATTCCCCAGTATTTTGAGGCTCAGGACACATAATAACCCCAAACTGGGGATTTATGTTTTAGAAGGCTGTGGAACCAAAGAGTAAGAAAAGTATCCAAAGACAACTGACTAGAAATATAAGAGAAAAAACAGAGATCCAAAGTTCAAAAGAAAGTGGCTGAACAAAAACCTAGTTCACAAGTAGATGAATAAATGGAGATCATATGGATCAGAAGGAAGGAAGAGTAAAAAAAGAAAAAAAGAAACAAGGACATATTAAGCAAGCATTATAACTACAAGTAAAATGAACCCAAGTTATCCAACTAAAAAAAGAAGTCTATGGACTTCCCAGAAATTACAAAACACTAATAAATGAGCGGTTCAAATGAGAGATAAAATTTTAATAGAAGAAGTCATAAATGAATTTAGACCATTGATCAGAGTGCTAGAAGAATTAAAATAAAAAAATAGTGGAGTTAGAAAAAATAAATATACAATGGGGATTCTTTCCAAAGAAGCAGAAACTCAGTCAAAGGATGTGAACAGGAGGTTTTCAGATAATGAGATCAAAGCTCTATATAATCATATGAAAACATGCTCTATCTCACTCAATTACAGAAATGAAAATTAAAACAATTCTGAGGTGCTACCTCACACCTATCAGATTGGCTAATATGGCAGAAAAGGAAGGTAATACATTTTGGAGTGGGTGTGGGAAAATTGGGATACTATCGGAATTGTAAACTGATTCAACATTCAGGAGAGTGATTTGGAATTATGCCGTGTTTCCCAACTGTGTGACCCTGGGCAAGTCACTTGACCCCCGTTGCCCACCATTACCACTCTTCCACCTAGGAGCCAATACACAGAAGTTAAGGGTTTAAAAAAAAAAAAGAAAGAAAAACAAAGGAATTATGCCCTGAGTTCCAAAATAGACAAAGGATAGAGATGACTACAAAATATTAAATCCATTAAATTACCATTGAAACAGATATCCCTGGCAAGTTTCTGATCTACAAAGGATCAAGAACCAACTCAAATATCTAAACCAAAGCTGTTGATTTGAAGTCAAATTGGAGAGAGGACCAAAAGCCTCCAAGAACATAGTAAATTTTTTTTAATTGGAATGCCATTCTATAGAAGATATTATACAAGAAAATTGACCACAAAGCATTGATTGGTTAAATCCATAAGCAATTGCTACAATGCTCCAAATTTCAAAGCATGTGCTGATTAAATTCCATAATTTCAATATGAAAATATATTTTGAAAGCTGCCAAGAGAAATATTTTTAAACACTACGTAAAGCAAATTTGAATAATAAGGCTATTTGGCTTTTATAGAAAATAGTAAAAAGACAGAATAATACATAAAAAATCATAAAAGCAACTTAAAGAGCAGCTCAGAATAATTAACAAAATTGAACCTAATCAGCATCAAAAACATCAAAGATGAACCTTCAACAAAATTAGAGAATCTTATAATTTTCAAGATTGGAAGGGACTTTGTTGCCATCTAGTCCAACCCTGAAAGCAATGTCCACTGTAACATTTGAGCCATTACTGGAAGAAAATTGCTTCTTTTCCCACTTCCTTTCTAGCAGTCTCCTCAATATGGAAATGCTTCTGCCCTCTAACTGGTGAGTCACTAGATTAGAACATCAATTCAAGATGTAATTAGACCATACATGCTCACTTCACTCCTAACCCTTCTCCCTATTCCAATTTTCCTTTATATGTTGTCTTCTTTTATTGGAAAGTAAGATACTTGAGGGTAGAGATTGTTTCTTAATCTATATTTGTATTCCCACTGTATTAGCATGGTGCCTGGTGTATAGTAATAAATGCCCTGAGTCCCTAAATAGACAAAGGATAGAGATGACCACAAAATATTAAATCCATTAAATTACCATTGAAACACATATCCCTGGAAAGTTTCTGATCTACAAAGGATCAGGAACCAACTCAAATATCTAAGATCATTCTGCAAAGGATATGAACTAAGATTTCTCCAAAGAAGAATTTAATTTAATCACAACCATGCGAAAGACAATGATTGCAATAAATCACAGCAATGTCAACTGTAAACCAAAGCGACTTTCTGCCATTTCATCTCACACCCAGTAAATTGGGAATGATTACAAAGGATGGAAATAATCATTGCTAGAAGGGTTCTGGGGATACAAATAACATGAAAACACTGTTTGTAGAGGTATCAGTACAACCTTGCTCCACAATCTTTTAGGAATTCTCCTAAGAAATTAACTAAATTGTTATACTCTTTAACCCAAAGATTTTGTTGAAGTTATATATCCCAAAGAGACCAAAGATTTTTTTTTTAAAAAGGCCTCACACCGACCAAAATATAGTAGGACTTTTGATGGTAGCAAAGAACTGGAAGCAGTGTCAATATATGTGAATTGATGAAACATGAAATAAGGAGAACCTTCAAAACAATACAGTGATTCCAAAAAGATAAATGGAAACAACTACAAATAAAATCACACACTGAATTGTTACATGTGGCACATTCAAGCCCCTCCCTTCATTATGGAGGTGGTGAACTATCATGGTGAAATATTGCATACTCTTCAATGTAGCCAATGTGTTGGTTGACTTTAATGAAATGTTCTGTCTCTTGTCTCTCTTTCTGTCCCTCTCTTAATAAAGGGAGGATTTTGTTTTTGTTTTTTTATTTTTATTTTTAAAATATTTTTCCCTGTTTCCATTATTCATTTTCTTTCTCTCCCCTCTTCCCTCCCCCCTCCCAGAGCTGACAAGCAATTCCACTGGGTTGTACAAATGTTATCACTTGATACCTATTTCCATATTATTCATTTTTGTAATAGAGTAATCTTTTAAAACCAAAACCCCAAATCACATATGCATATAACCAAGTGATAAATAATATGTTTTTCTTTTGCATTTCTATTCTCACAGTTCTTCCTATTGAGAGTGAGGGGTTTTTTTGTATGAGAGGAAAGGAAATGATAAAATTAGGAAATTAATGTGATGTGGAAATGTAAATTATATTAAATGTAATTTAGTTTATTCCACTTATTTGTTTATTTAGATTATTTATTTATTTAATATTACATTAAAGTTAAAAAACTAAAAATTAAAATTTAATTAAAATTAAATTTAGTTAAAATTAAATTTTAGTTTATTCATTTAGTTAAAAATTAAACCAATGTAAATTAAACTAATGAATGAATTGATAAAGATAGAATATGTCAAGCTCAACAACCTAAGAGATATGAAAAGATCAAAGCTTACAGACAGTAAATAGTTTGCATCTGCATTGGGTCTTGAAGAAAGACAAGGATTTCATTAGGTGAAGATTCATTCAGAGGGTTTTTTTATGTTTGGGAAAAGGTGTGCAAATATAAAAATGCAGAAGAGAGCTGAGGGAAGAAAAGAAGTATTTGCATAGCAGCTACTCTATCTCAGGGACTGTCCTAAGTACTTTACAAATACATTTGATCTTCACAACAATTCTGGGAGGCAGGTACTATTATTATTTTACAATTGAGAAAACTTAAAAAGCAATTGTTGGATGACTTGTCCAGAGTTGCACAACTATTAAGTATCTAAGGCCATATTAGAACTCAGATCTTCCTGATCCATTGCTCTGTTCTGTATATTTGGAATTGGGGAGATGCCATTTAAAAGTATATTATATATTTCCTATGGACATGTAGGGACTTTGAAACTACATTTCCCATGATTCCTCATGGCAAACAGGAAGTATGATGATGTAAGAGAGGGGATAAGACTCCTGGGTCAGGAGGAAGTCTCTCTCTTAGCTACCGGGTGCGGGAAGATTCGAAAGGTAAAAATGGCTGAGGCAATGTGAATTCTTACCGCATGGTCTAATGATTTTATCCCTATCAGCATGGCTTTAATTAAACTACTAATTTCTCTTATTATATCAGTCTTTATCATTTTTTATCGTAACAATAATGGCAACCACAAGGTCAAAATTCGAATTCTCAATTTTCCAGATAGTCTAAAGAGAGCCATGCCTGTTTTTTGGCCATCTTGCTCAGCTCTTTTGGGCAATTTTTTAAAAAAGGAAAGTGGCCTTGCTCGCCACATGGGACTCAGCCAGCCAGTCCAGCCCGACCCACCTTGGGAGGTCAGGCCAGCCAATTCTGGCTTCTGGCTTTAAACCCAAAATGCCAGAGCCCAGCCAGTATCATCTCGCTGCTGATCTCTTGGGTCCTGACCTGGTCTCCCTTCCTGCTGCTTCCCTGCTGAACTTCAAGCCTGCCAGTGCCCCAGTGCCTGTGATCTCTGCCACTTTTCACTATGCTGTCTGGTTGTCAGTCGACTGGAAGCAACTCAGGTCCACACTATTGAGCAGGGAAGTGATGTGTGTAATCAGATATATTCCTTGGAAGAAATTTTTCCCATAACCATCATATATAGTATACATTTTGGTGGTGGTGTGAGAATCAGATGAGATATTTATGAAGCACTTGACCAAATGCCTAGTACATAGGAGTAGAAAAATACATTATTATTCCCCTCTATCCTTCTTCCCTCCCTCCTTCCCTCCCTCCCTTCCTCCCTCCCTCCTTCCTTTCCTTCTTCTTTCCTTCTTTCCTTCCTTCCTTCCTTCCTTCCTTCCTTCCTTCCTTCCTCCCTCCCTCCTTGCCTGGAGTTAAAGATTGCTAAAGGAAAGTATATTCATCAATATTATTTCATCAATAAACTCTTGTGAATATCTGAAGAAACAATTTCAGATGGAGAAACTCTTTTTTATCAGTGTACTGACTTTTTTTTTTCTTTCAGTCAGAAGACTTGGGTTACAATCTCAGTTCTGCTACTTATTATTTACGAATAGCACTTCAAGTCCCTGAGACTTTGTTTTTCTAGTTCTGAAACTATGATTCTATGGATTGAAATCCCCTGAAGTGGGACCTTTATAGTTTATTATTTACTTAAACCTTCAATTTCAAGACTTTTTTTCCCTAGAGTAATCAGGTGGGAGAATGAGACTTATTTATTTGGAGTTCTCTTTATTGGCCCATGATGCATACTTGAAAGTCTTCTCTCTGCATCTTCCTCCTCCAGACCTTTGCTTTCTTCTGAAAGAAGCCCATGAAAGGAAAAAGGCTATCCTAGTCTATCAGACTAAATGCTCACTTATAGCTTATAGACATTTTCACAGAGTCAGTGTGTTCTAAGAAGATGATCTATATTTCCTTCTGAGGTGTGTATGAATTAAATATTTAGAGGACCCCCAATCCTAGAAGACTCATCAAAGAGGGTGTCACAGAGTCATGTGTTTTAATTTGCCTGATGAAACCCTGTTCAATTAGAAAATCTCTGGGGAAGGATTTAGGAACATTTGAAACTTTACATGAAATTATCTTCATGGAATAGAAATATTTCCCTGTAATTGGCATGGGACTAAGAGGAGGATTCAAAACATTTGAGTTATTTTACCCCTAAAGCCCTGGAAATAGTTGGCTCTGAAAAATTCTGTCATAATTGTCCAATGTGCTAAATTGAGTTAAGATGAAAACCAAGTCCCTCCATGTCCATTAGTTAGTCATATTCTTCTGTCCTCAAAAATAGGATTTGTGCAGCTTTTTCCTCCCTGTGCTCCTGAAGATTCCCACTCCCCATTTTGATCACTTCTACTGTCGTATCATTCAAGCCTCCCTCAAGCTGCTGGAGGATCCTGTTTGGTCAATCCTCTTGCTCCGTGTTTACTGTTCTGTGGCTTTATCTCAAAGTTCATCATTACATTGTGGGTTAGAAAATGCCTGGGAGTTGTTTCAGGATGCTGTGTGGGCTCATTCTTAAATCACAAGGGCTGAGGGAAAGGTGTCCTTCTTAGGGGGTGAGGCAGGTTTGTTGTTTGGAGCTGCTGAAGTCATTTGTTGTGAACCTTCTTCAAATGTAGTCTATAATTTGTCCATCCAGACAGCAACATCAAGAGCTTTACATTTCAAACAGAGCATCATCTATTTGGAACTAGAATGAGACTGCAGTTATCTAATCCAATCCCTGTATGAAAACAACAAAACAAAAACACATTAAAAAGAAGAAGAAGAAACCAAAGCTCAGAAAAAAAAAGGCTTTCATCAGAATTGTTTCAGTGCAATAGTAGAAAGATTGCTCTGTGTGCATGTCCTTCCTGTTAGTGAGAGAGTTGGGTGGGGGGAGACGGCAGACTAAAACCTTTTGTAATAAGAGGATTGATTTCAGAATCCATGCCTGGATCAAGCTTCAGAAAAATATGTCTAGAATAATAGCACACACATCCTCAAATCAACCTTTAAGATAAGCTGATTTGGGGGAGAGGTAAGACAGACCTTGGAACATGACAAGGCCACTACCCATGAGCCTCTGCTTTCAGAAAAGCAGCAGTCAAGGAGAGGTCCAATCTGAGAGCTGCCTATTTTAACTAATGATTCTTGCTACCCTCCATCCTAAGCTCAATTTTTTAAATTTAACTTAAAGGAATGTTAGTGCTATAAGCACTGTCTAAATTTCAGTTCCTTCAGACAAACCCCTCATCTCCCTTACCCCACACCAAATTTTATTTTGATTGATTTGTTGGGTAGCTTTTCTTTACCTTGGATCAGCCAGAAGATTAGTAAGTGCTCCTTTTCATCTTTCCAAGTCTCTTGTAGGAAGTCATTTAAAAAAAACCAAAAGCATCCTTACCTTCCATCTTAGAATCAATACTGAATATTGGTTCCAAGGCAGAAGAACCATAAGAGGTAGGCAATGGGGGTTAAGTGACACCCAGGTTTACACAGATAGGAAGTGTTTGAGGCAAGATTTGAACCCAGGACCTACCTAGGTCTGGCTCTCTATCCACTGAGCCACTTAATTTCTCCCTTGTATGATGCAATTTTAAAATATATAGTTGAAATTCTCTGTTTTTTAAACTCAGAAATATAAATATCAAGGCATTCCTACAGACATTTAATTATATTAAAGTATTATTTTATAACACTTTCCCTTCTATTAGATTATAGGCTCTCTGAAGACAGAGAGAACACTTCTAGGCCATTACACATTCTAGACCATGTTGGCAGCCCTGAGAGTGCTGGAGGAGGCTGTTCCCTTCCCCCTCTCCCCCTCTCCACATGGGCCTGAAGACATTTCTCACATCACTTACCCCTTGTGTGTTTGGAATTCAGGGAGGTGCCATTTAAAAGTATCTTACAAGCTTCCTGTGGACACGTGGGAACTTTGAGACTACATTCCCCGTGATCCAATGGGTTTCTGGTTTTTGGACGTGGGGACATCAGAGAAGTCCCCAAAACATATAGGGCAGCTTAAATTCGGAGGGTGGCAGGGAGACAGCCTCTTTGTTACCTGAGCAGGCTCCCCGGGGACAGAAAGGAGTAGGGAAGGTATGGAAGAAAATGGTGGAGGTGCCAGAGATTTCTTACAGGCACGTGGTTGATTTATCTCTATCAGCAATGACTTTTATTAAAATCCTATTTTCCCTTTTAATATCTGCCTTTATCATTTTTAATCATAACACCCTCTACCCAGCAGCCCAATGGAAGTACTTCTTCTCTGTCTGGGGTAAGACAGGGGACTCACATGGGGCATGAGGGTTGCAGTTTGGGCACTCAGTCTCTAGAAGGTTCACCATCACTGCAATTAATTCACAGGATAGATGACTGAAGGCAACCTTAGAGATGCAGTTGTCCAGTGATGGCGATAATCCTTGGGCCTGGGGACAGGCACAGGTTCCCCCAGAGAGATCTCTGCAAGCTATCTTTGGCTCATGTGCCATAGGTTTGCCATTATGGCCCTAGTCCAACTCTCTTATTTTCCTGAAGCCCAGGCAGGGGACGTTACTCATTTAAGATTATTGAAAGAATATATCAAAAATGTATAAATGAAAGAAATCATTGCTTTTTATTTCTTCTGCATTGTGTAAAGATTTTTATAGGATGAATTTTCTAAATGCTTATTGGCTTTTTATGTGACTGTATCCTGCGATTGTGGTGGAAGGGTTTTACAGAATCAATTCATCCTGAAAGGGACCTAAGTCCTAAAAGCAGTGGGTCAGGCTTCTCTTGACATCATTGTTTCTCTGGCTTGTCAAGGGCACACCCTAAAGTAGGACTCTAGGGAAAACCTCTAACACAAAATTTAGGTCTAGATCATGTCTAGGATTTCCTCCCAATAGGGCTTGAAGTATACCTTCTAGGCTTAATGTATACTGTGGATGTCAGGTAGATGAAAGCAGTATATGCCCTTTACCACTTAAAATGCTTAAAAGAGAAATAACCACTGATCTCTCATTAATAATTACAAAACCATAAAATATTAAACCCTAAAACACATATTTTTCCTGAAAGATCAACATTATTTTGTAGGATGGCTTTAGTATTTCATCATACTCCTGAACTGTCAGAATAACTCCCAAGGAATTGATCTGCTGGCTACTCAGGGCATAGTTCTTTCAAATAATTTGCCTTTCCCTCTGAGAAATGGGGTCGCTTTGGGAATTCCCTCTTGCTAGACTGCCAACACCTAACCCAGACATCCTTGTCTTCTTGAATTTAAGAGGTTATTGCCAAAGCTGGAGCCACCTACTTCTTCTCATCATTGACTTCTCACCTCTTCTTAGGGAAGAAAGCAATAGACAGTACTCACATTAATCTGCTGTCATAAGCTTTTAGTAACCATAGCTTCAGGGCTATTGGTAGTAGAGGAGAGAAGTACCTGCATACTTTGCTGGAATGGCTAGAATAACCAAAAGAAATCTGTTTGTCAACAGTTCTTTCTTCAGCTCACTGAGTATAAATGTGTGGGGATTCCCTCTGCCTTCTGTATCTATTCATCTTTGACAAAAAGCCCCCATCATTGGGGCCCAATTGGGACTCACTTGTCATCTCAACAAGATGCATTTCACCCAAAATAAAATCAAAGTATATGTTCCATATTAGGGATTACCCCCCTTACACTGCACAAGGCAGCTAGATGGTACAGTGAACAGAGAGTTGGGCCTGGAGTAAGGAAGACTTGAGTTCAAATCTGACCTCAGGTATTTACTAGCTGTATGACCCTGGGCAAGTCACTTAAGCCTGCTTGTCTCCATTTCCTCATCTTTAAAAATGAACTGGAGAGGGGGCAGCTGGGTAGCTCAGTGAATTGAGAGCCAGGCCTAGAGACAGGAGGTCCTAGGTTCAAATCCGGCCTCAGACACTTCCCAGCTGTGTGACCCTGGGCAGGTCACTTGACCCCCATTGCCTACCCTTGCCAATCTTCCACCTATAAGTCAATACACAGAGGTTGGGGGTTTAAAATTTAAAAAAAAAATGAACTGGAGAAAGAAATGTCAAACCACTCCAGAATCTTTGCTGAGGAACCTCAAATGGAGTCACAATAATCAGGCATGACTGAGACAACTGAAGAAAAACTGAGAATAAACTGTCATATGTCATGAAGGAACCCTAGTTGTGTTCAAGAGGTCCTGGGTAACAAGAATTTGCTATCACCCATTTGTACTTTCAGGCTTCTATTTCGTCTATTGCTACCTCCTTTTAAAAATCAAGTGAGGAGCAGCTGGATAGCTCAGTGGATTGAGAGCCAGGCCTAGAGACGGGAGGTCCTAGGTTCAAATCAGGCCTCAGACACTTCCCAGCTGTGTGACCCTGGGCAGGTCACTTGACCCCCATTGCCTACCCTTGCCAATCTTCCACCTATAAGTCAATACACAGAGGTTGGGGGTTTAAAATTTAAAAAAAAAATGAACTGGAGAAAGAAATGTCAAACCACTCCAGAATCTTTGCTGAGGAACCTCAAATGGAGTCACAATAATCAGGCATGACTGAGACAACTGAAGAAAAACTGAGAATAAACTGTCATATGTCATGAAGGAACCCTAGTTGTGTTCAAGAGGTCCTGGGTAACAAGAATTTGCTATCACCCATTTGTACTTTCAGGCTTCTATTTCGTCTATTGCTACCTCCTTTTAAAAATCAAGTGAGGAGCAGCTGGATAGCTCAGTGGATTGAGAGCCAGGCCTAGAGACGGGAGGTCCTAGGTTCAAATCAGGCCTCAGACACTTCCTAGCTATGTGACCCTGGGCAAGTCACTTGACCCCCATTGCCCACCCTTACCACTCTTCCACCTATGAGACAATACACCGAAGTACAAGGGTTTTAAAAAATAAAGTTAAAAAAAAGTCTAAAAAAAAATCAAGTGAGTACTTAGGAAACAGAAAGGGGTAATGTGTTTAATGAGATGAAAACAAGAATTAGAATCTGAAGGCCCTAGTTCAAATCCTGCCCCAGACAGTAATAAGCTGAATGATGTGGAACAAGTCAGTTAACTACTTGAGACCTCATTTCCCTTCTACATAAAAAGTGAGGATTGGAATTGATAGTAATTTCTAAGGTACCAACTGGCTTTGTGTCCCAAAGTGTAGAAAGAATTTGTAGCAGATGTGATGAGCCACTGTCTGATTTTTGAAAAATAAAGGAGAAAAGAAAAGGATCTACAGGGAAATGGCCATTTGTTTTAGAGAAGAAAATGATTCCTACCACCCACTTCCCCAACCCCCTCTCCCCCTTCAATCTTGTTTAGTGAATTTACTTTAACTCTTGGTGAAATTCTAGAACATCATTATTCAAGGGATAACTTGGGGGGATTTAAGAAAAAAGCAGTTATCAATGGCAACTAGCAAGGATTCTTTGGGGAACAATACATGTCATCATCTTCATTGACAGGACTACTAGTTTGGAAGGTCGTAGGTGCTAGACCTCATGTTCCTGGTTCTTAGTAAATAGACGCTTCATAAAACTAAGAGATGTGGGATTAAGAAGGGGGTTCAGAACTAATGCCAAGAGAAGCAGGACGGACCCCAAACTTGAATACTTGGGTTCAAGTCCTGACTATGGGACACCTTCATATATATGCTATGGTATGTAACACACAGAGGGATTATTTCCCAATTACTACTACGGGAAAAGCAGCATACTGTGCTCATTCAAGGATCCGAGTCAGACTTTTTTCTTATTAGTTCCCTATTTGTTTCATTCCTGACTAAATGCTTTACTATCAAAAACAAACCCATATGTCATTTGCTTCTCACATATTATTGTATATAAAGCTGTCTTTGTTGGTGTCCTATCCTCCTCTACCTTCACCTTTATAAGGGCTATCTTGAGTCTTCACCTTTCACAGTTCCTAACAGAAGAGTGCACACAATTGGTTTGTCTACAAGCATTTATTAAGCACCAACTTTCTGTATGCCGGGGATAGTACTGGGTAAAAAAAAACCTCAATAGTTTTAAGAAAATCACAGGCGGATGAAGAAAAACAATATGCAATGATGTACAAATAAGATAGGCAGAATACATTGAATATAATCAACAATGGGAAGGAGGAAAAGGAATTAAAGGGGATCCTGGAAAACTTTTTCTAGAAGGTGGGATTTTTTTCTGAGATTTGGGAGAAACTTGAAGGTATTGATGAAAAAAGAGAGCATTCCAGGTATGGGCAATAAAAATACTTGCAATTGGAATATATAGTGTTTTGTTTTAGGAATACTAAAGAGGCCAGTGTCATGTAAAGAATCTGAGGAGGAATAAGGTATAAAAATAATGGAAAGGTAGAAGGGGACCAGATAGGGCTTTAAATTCTAAACAGAGGATTTTATATTTGATCCTCAAGGTGTTAGGGAGCTACTAGCATTTGTTGAATGGTGGGGAGGGAGAACATAGATAGCATTGTCAGATATGTGCTTTGGGAAGATAAATTGGGAAGAGACTTGTGTCAGGCAGATGACTGCAATAGTCATGGGGAGGAAAAGAGGTAATGAGGGCCTCTACCAGGCTGTTGACAGTGTCAGAGGAGAGAAGAAGATTAAAAAAAAAAGATGTTCCCAAACAGAAACACTAGGACTTAGCAACTGATGGAGATAGGGAAAAAGGAAGTAGGGAGTGTGTGTGTGTGTGTGTGTGTGTGTGTGTGTGTGTGTGTGTGTGTGTGTGTGTGTGTGTGTGAATGAGAGTGAGGAGTAGAAGATGACTCCTATGTGTTACCATTCTTATTATTATTAGGCAGAAAAGGAGAGCTTAGAATGAAGGTAGGAAATGTTGAGTTTAAGATGTCTTCAGGATAACCAATCTGAAATGTTCAATAAGAAGCTGAAGATATGAGGAGTCCAGAAGAAAAGTTAAGACTAGATAGATGGACTTGGCAATCATCAACCTCTTCCCAGTAAAATGTAAGCTCCTCAAGGGCAAACATTGTTTTCTTTTTTTGTCTTCATGTCCCTGGTGCCTAATACACACTTGGCAGAGGAGTCATTTAGTAAATGTTGATTAAATATTATTAAGTGGGCTTTCAAGAGACCTCAGGAGCCATCTAATTTTAACTATGATCTGACCAAGAAAAGGCCTAACATTTTTCTTCCCAGTAATTTTTGGTGATGTAGCACTTTATTATCTTCTATGCTTTGATCTTGAATGAGACAAGTAAGAGGGTTCCAAGTATAATCTCTCTCTCAGAGTCAAGAAATGAGAGGGACTGTTAGGATTGGCTAAGAGAGAGGTTACAATTCACATCCTTGAAGGCCACCCTTGTTACCAGGAAGCACTACCTTGTTAATTGGAAAATCCTCATAAAGGTTCAACCTAATTCTCATTTTCTGGACAGGAGTCCTAGTTCCACTCTTTAATATCTGCATGACCTTGGGCTAATCCTTTCCCCTTCCTGGCCTTCAGTTTCCTCTTTTGAAAAATGTGGGGCTTGGACGACATTACCTCTAAAGTCTCTCATATATCTAAGTCTTGTGGGTATAGGTCTTCTCTTGAGTACTTTTCCATCATCCCTTATGATGCCTTGAGTTAGATTTTTCTGGTCCAATAAATTATTTTGGTCATTGTTGCAGGAAGGAAAGGTATGAAGGTGTTAATACATCTTATCTACATGCTTGTACTCGACTTAAATATTAACATGTTCTGTATGGAGAAAATCTGCGAGTTTGTTCCACAGGAGCCATTAGAATGTAGTGTCAGGAAAGAACAAGGAGCTTGGAACTTCTTTCTCACCAACAACCATCTCTTTGGTCTCCTCCCCAGGGGGTCACTGCAGGAGGGCTGCCTACATAAACTTCTCTCGTGTAGGAGTAAACATGACTGCATGGTCACAAATAGTGACTAGGAGAGAAGAGGAGCGAGTTTAGCTTTTCTCCTGTATGTTTATCATGATTAGTCCCAATTGTTTATAGGAAGGAGAAAGCTTGAGATGTCCCTTAGGAGGTGGGCAGAGCCATATGGTTTGGAGGGCTGTTTGGAGAGAGAATGTTTGGTTAATTTCAGGCAACACATGGTTCTCTCGTAGCCATTATTTGTCATTTCAAACGTTGTTGTTGATATTCAACTCTTGAAATAAATAACACCAACTGGAAACATTTATAACTACTTCGGAAAAGAGGTATACTTTCAAGCTGTTAGGATCCAGCTGGAGGTTTTAGTTTCCCTCTACAATCTGCCAGAGTATTCATAGACTCTGTTTCTTCATGTTCACACATTGAAGACCTAGAGATAGATGGCTTCATTGAATCTACATTCAACTACATTTTCACTGAGTATCCCAGAATGTCTTTTTTTTCATCAGAAGAAAACATCAGTCAGCTGGTTCCTTGGAATCTACTGGTACTTATTTTGTTCTGTAACTATTTCTGTCCTTAGCATTGTAACAGAAACAATTTGTTTGATGACTCTTCAAAGTTAAGGTAAATGCCAAAGTGAGCTGCTTCAATATATATGTAGTATAGACTTATATATAAGTATAGACTTATGGTATCCAAGATCTAAGAGAGGAAAGGACCTCTGAAGTCACTTGATCCAAACTCTTCATTTTATAGATGAGGAAATTGAGGCCCAACATGATTAAATTACTTGTTCTAGGTAATATAGGCAGTGTATTTCAGATAGGATATGAACCTATGCCTTCTAATTCCTCCACATAGGGCAGATCCTATCTCTCTATTCCAGCCTATTATATGAAATTCTGTTCCATATCCTTTTACAAAGGGTTCAACTAAAGTGCTATGACCTTTTCTAGAGATCAATCAGTTAACACATGTCCATTGAGTATTTACTGCATATTCACATCATGCTAGGCATTAAAGATGCAAAGAGAAAGGTAAAAATAGCCTCTGCCCTCAAGGAGAATACAGTTGAATGCTTTCTACCTTCTGACACAACCACTCCTTTCTCTGTTCATACAATCCAACCCACATTGAATCCATCTTCCTCATTTCTCATTTAAACTATTGTAATAACTTCCTGATTGGTTCCCCTCTCTTAAACCTCTCATAAAATCTATCCTATACATTAATGGAATTTCCTTAAAAGTAAATCTGAGTATAAATTCCTAGTACTTGATTAACTTCAATGATCCTTTTAAGATCAAATATAAGATCTACTTCTTAGCATTTCAAGCCCTTCCCAATATTGTCCCAGCCTATCTTCTCAGCCCTATTATTTCCTTCCATGCTCACTGTGGTCTAGCCGAACTGGATTTCTGGTCTTTCTTATGCATAATATTCCATTCTCTGTCTCTGTGCCTTCGTAATGATGGTGTGCCAACTTTGTCTCCATCTTTCAGAATCCCTAGCTTCCTTCAAGGCCTGGATAAATCCTTATCTTTAACAAAGGTCAGACCTTCTGGTCCTTCCCCTTAACTTTACCTTGTATCTCTTATGTGTAGGTTTTGCATTCACCTGGAGCCCAAGGACTACCTATCATTTATTTCTTGTTTCTGCTACATCTTTTCATTCATTTTTTTATTTGTCTAAGACATGAAATCTTTTAGACAAGTTCTCTCATGAAAATCTTTGTATTGTGGAAGAGTTAGTTTATGCCTAGCATCAATCCTTTGCAAACATTGAGTGACCTTTGACTCTTCAGTCTTTAGAGAATGTGGAGTTTCCTGACTCAGAGATCTTCAGTTCAGATTTTACTTTATACATGGGGTTTTGATAAGTGCAATGTTCACTCTAGTCCCTAAATAATTCCATTCTGCCTTTGAGGAGCTTACATTCTAACTGGTTGGATACTATGAAGAGGATATTCCTGCACAGAGAGATGTTACCTTATAAGATTCATTTCTGATAATGGGTTCCGAATTGGAAAAAGAAATGGGAATTGGGGAGGAGAAGAATATTGGTATCAATAAGGGAGAGAGTTTACAATGTGGGGATGTCTATCATCTACCAGAAGATGAAGGTACAGGTAATTTTGTCATAATTTATATTGATTTTTTTAAACATAATTTAGATTTCCTTCAGTATCCAATCCCCCTCCTTATTCCCAGAGAGTAATCCTTTATAACAAAGACTTCAAGTCAAATTATTAGGAACTATTTGAGAACTGAAAGGTTCCATTTCCTCTTTGTAAGCATCAGGGAAGGCTTCATTGGAGGAGATGGCACCTGATTTGAACCTTGAAGTAAGAGAGATACTTTCATGAGATGGAGGTGGAGCTTTCTCTAAGCAAAGTCATAAAGTCTACAGAAAGAATGGGCTGATTAGAGTAGGGTTAGGATAAGGGAGGGGGTTCAGGCTTCAGATATATTAGGTAGAGCAAAAATAAATGGTTCTGTGTAGTGCTCAATGTAGTTCTCTGGACTAGTTTTTAGATTCTGATTAGCTTTCTTAGAATTACAAGTGGCTAAATTCAGAACTGGAAGGGACCTTGGAAGCCGCTGAGTTAAATTTCTTCATTTTACAGATGAGGAAATCAAGGCAGAAGGAAATGATAAACCTTTCCTTCAGTCACAATAGGTGAATATCAGAAACAGAATTTAAACTCACATCATTGATTCTAGAGTTAGTGTGCCCTTTCCAATGAACCATCCTGATTCAGTCTATATAGAGTAGAGTGAGATTGGCATCCTCTACCCATAGAAAATGGAAAAGAGGGTGCAAAATCAAGAAATAGATTTCATAGGAGAAATCATGAAGCTGAATATTCCATATGTAATCTACTTTAAAACAGTAATTAATACACATTATATTTGTAATGATTATCTTAAAATATACATCTCTACCATTGGAAAAAATTCTCCTTCTTCTTTGGACTTAATAAGTGCTGAATATTGAATCATTACTGCCCCCTGTTCATTCTGAATCATCCAAAAGAGCTGCCTCCCCCCCGCCCCCCGAAACCACACATTAATATTCCTTGGAGTTTTTTCTGCCTTCACTCCAGTCCTGCTCCTCCTTTTGAGTGCCTTTATTGTCTTAGGATAAACTCATAATCAGCTCCCATATAGGGCCAACCCTATCTTTCCAAATGTCTTTGTGTGTTTTTTCCAGATATGAGAATGAACGAATGAGAATGAATGAATGAACAAGTAAGAAATAAGAAAATAGAATCCTCCAATGCCCTTATGCTGAAAGATTCTTTTCTCTTCTCAAACTTTCTTGGGGCACTTTCTTTGTGGATAGCTGCCTTGTCCTTGGAGAATTTTTTGGATTCTCCAAACAGTTAGCAAAGGTCATGTTCCATTTCCACCTCAAGGGAAGGTAAACTGAGCTTTGTCTGCTGACTGCAACCCCCAGGGCAATCCTGACTAGAGGATAAATCCTATGGGTTCTAACTTTTATCTGGCCCCATCTAAAAGGAGAAAGCTGATCTCCACTTCATCGGAGCTCCCTCCACATACACACACATCTCCCTGGTCTCCAAGACAATCCCATCTTAGGAATCAGTTAAAATTTTTCCCCGCTAAAAGAAAAATATGCAAAACTGAATGCTGATCCAACTAACTGAAAGAGAGGGGTGCAAGCTCCTCCAATCAATAAAGATAATAATACTTATTTACCTCTATTACCATAGGTAAATCACTCAGCCTCTAAGAGATTCAATGTCATTATCTATAAAATGGGGCTAATAGTCTTTATAGCCTCTAATCACAAGACTGTTGTGAGGCTCACATGAAGGCATGTCTATAGAGCATTTTGCTAACCTTAAAATACCATATCAATGTAAATCAGTAGTACAAGAGAGCACCTTCTATCCCTGGTTATTCTCCATAGCTCTCTCTAGTCACTATAGCTACATGACTTCAGAGCCCTGTTAAATAAACAAGGGAAGATAAATCCCTAGTGTTCACAGTTGGGAAGAAGTTAGAGCTTGGTAAGTCTCCACAGCATCCTCTGAAACAAGGGCTTGGAGCACTACAGGGAGGCTAAGTAAACATGAAATTCTACAAGTCCTCTTTCCTTACGTGAGTGCCCCTGGATCCTAGAGACAAATAACATCTGTGCAAGCAGATGGCTTAATCAGACTTCTGCATCCCCACTAAGTTTTCTAGAATGTTCAAGCTAGAGGAGGCATTCAAATCATCAAGTCAAAACCTCTTAATTTATAAGTGAGAAATTTGTGATAGATTAAAGGAATTCTAGAAACATGAGATAATTAGATTTCAGCCAAGCATTTGGTAAATTCTTTTTATGGAGGGATGGGAACTGAAAGAGTGAGGTGGTTTTGAAATTGCTTAAATTATCAGAACCAAATCATCAATTGTCACCATGGAAGGAGATCTCTGGTTGAATTCTTCAGAATTCTCTGCTTTGCCTCTCTGTTTTTCAACATTTTAACCAATGCTTTGGATCTTGACTGCATTCATAACTAGCATATTTAATTTGCAAATAACACAAGGTTAGAAGGGGTAGATGACATTATGAATAAAAGGATCTCCAAACTTGATATGTTATGAAAAGAGTTCTGAATTTGAAGTGAGTGGGCAGATTCCTCTCCTAACTCTCCAATTTAGTATTCATGTCACCTCGGAACCTTGGTTCTCTTTTCTGGACTTTGGTTTCCTCAGTCATAAAATGGAGGAGGTTGGATATGACCACCTTTAATGTTCTTTCCAGCTCTAAATCTATATTAATCAAAGAAGAATCTATTTAGCACAATTCTTCATTTCAAAAATATGGAATGGGGGAAGAGAAGATAAATAATTTGCTAGTTAGAAATTTGGAGGTTGAAGTGGACTTCAAGCTCACTGAAGAAGAAAGCATTACATGGCAGCCAAAAATGTCAATTTGTTATGAGTATACTTGAATAGGGGCACAATACATATGACTAGGTAGGTGATAATTCTGATGTGGTGTCATCAAATATTTTTTCTCTTCTTTTTTTCTGGCCACTATTTTTTCAGAAGGTCACAGACAAGCTGGAGAATATGTTCAGAAGAGTTAAATTAGGATGATGAGAAAAAGGGAAAATTGCAGAGAAACAGAGATCTTGGTTCTACATAAGGAAAAGCCTCTAAACAATTAGAGGTATCTAAGAGTGAAATGGTTTAAGATAGAAGATAGTGAGTTTCCTGTCACTAGAGGTCTTTGAGCAAGTGATAACTGTCTTCATGCAAAGAAATATCAGTGGGCTAAAGTACATCTAAGCATTGTATTAGTTGTGGACAAAGAAAGAAAAATGAAACAAATCCTGCCCTAAAGGATCTTAAATTCTATTAGAGGGAACAAGATGTCCAAATGTAAGTGAATACACAAATATGCAAGGCATTAACAGATTGTAATAATAGGAACGTTTGTATGTAGAATATGGCATTGGAGCTGAGTATTGTGCATTCCAGGAATAGGAAAGGGTTCCTACTTATGAGTCAGAGGTCTTGGGTTTGAATCCCAGATCTGCTACATACTCCTTGGTTGACTAAGGATTGGCTTAATTTTTAAGCAACTCAGCTTTTTTATTTGCAAAATGAGAAGATTAGAGTAAATGACTTCTGCAGTCATTTTCAACAATAAATCTATAATCCTATGTTCACTTGTTTTATCTGAGATACCTATGGGATATTCAGGTAGAATTGTCAAATAGGTAATTTAGTATTGAAGTCCAAGAGAGAGTCAAGGGCTAACTATATAGATCTGGGAATTATGAATATAGAGATGATAATTAAACCCATTCCACAAAAGATAATAAGGAAAAAAATATTTGTACAAAAATATTCATAGGCACAATCTTTGTGATGGCAAAAAATTGGAAAATGAGCGGATGTCCCTCAATTAGGGAATGGCTGAACAAATTGTGGTATATGATGGTGTTGGAATAC
Source organism: Gracilinanus agilis (assembly GCF_016433145.1). Lineage (NCBI taxonomy): Eukaryota > Metazoa > Chordata > Mammalia > Didelphimorphia > Didelphidae > Gracilinanus > Gracilinanus agilis. Next base: position 12,713,877 of record NC_058135.1, on the reverse strand, counting down.
TATTGTGCTGTAAGGAATGAAGATCTGGAGAATTTCTATATGAACTGAAAGAACCTCAATGAACTGATGAAGAGCAGAACCAAGAAAACATTGTACACAGAAAGTGAAACATTGTGGAACTATCCAATGTAATGGACTTTGCTACTAGGAGCAATGTAACAGTCCAGGACACTCCTGAAGGATTTATGAGAAATAATGCTATCCATATTGAGAGAAAGAACTATGGGAGTAGAAATGCAAAAGAAAAACATATGACATCACTTATCACTTGTATATATGGGTATACGATGTGGGGTGTTGGCTTTAAAAGATCGCTCTATAGCAAAAATAAATAATATAGAAATAGGTATCAACATTTGTACAATTCAATAGAATTGCTTGTTAGCTCTGGGAGGTGGGAGGGAAGAGGGAAGGGAAAAAATGAATCATCTAAATATGAAAAAATGTTTAAAAAATAAATTTAAAAAATGGCATATGATGAAGTCCTCATATTAGAAATCGTAAAAAGAAGAGAAGAGGGTCCAGGATGGAGGCTTGGGGGTAATATTCATATAGTTAGGAAGTATGGCATGAGTAATGATCCAGCAAAGCAGAACAAAGAGATTAGATAGAAAAAGGAAGAAAGAATCAGAAAAACCTAGAGAAGAAAGCATAACTGAGAGGTGACCCATTGTCCAAGGCAATTGTCAAGAATTAAAGAATGCTATGAATAAAAATTAATCTTAAAAATTTAGTATAATGTCTCCAAGTATTTTTTACTAAAGAGAACAAAAATAAGGTTTCCAGTCTTTTTAACTTAAAGTAAGTCCCCAGCCAAGTTACTTCTGTTCCATCAGGTCCTAGATTCTCCATGGGCCCTGGCCCATTTCACAAATGGGGGCCAGGAGACACAACTACCCATATGGTCAGGCCAGACAAATTAAAGTCAGCCAAGGAGAGAGCTTGAGTTCAGGGAGGGACTGGAGCCCAAGAAATGACATCCCCAGATTCCCAACCCTAGTTTGGTCCTGCCCTCCTGCTTACCAGAGATGGCTTATATAGATAAGCACTGGGACATCAGGATGGTTTGCTGTAAAGAAAGGCAAAGAACCCAAGAGCATCACACATTGGCTTTTCAAGTTCAGACTAAACCCTCTCTCAGAATCCTTCAACTGATCTAAGGCTGCACATCAGTCCCCATTTGTCATACCCCCTGACTTTGATAATTTATTCTGGTCAGGAATTCACCTGCCATGCTGGCAAAATAAGACACATGGCTCTATGATTCCTTTAATATAAGACTTCCAGGATCCAATAGTATCCTAGATATTTAATTCACACAAGAAAGTTATGGATTCAGAAAAGATATGAGCTGACTCAATGACCTTTGGGGCCTCTTGTAATTCTTTCCTTTGGGGCTGAAGAGGATGGGTAACTTGGACAAGTATTAGAACTCATACTATTCCCTAGGTGTCTTTACTTCCAGTTGAGTTTTCTTTCAACATTACACTTATAAGCAAAGAATCATCAACTTTTAGAGTTTGATAGAGTGTTAGAATTCATCTGGCCCAATCCTTTCATTTGAGAATGAGAAAACTGGGGCTCAGAGATCTGACTTGCTGAAGGTTTTGAAGCTACTCACTAGCAGAATCAGGATTTGAACCAGGCCAGCTAAATATTCCTATTTCCACATATTGCGTCCCTTTTTGAAATGACCCAAACCACATTTCATTATACACAGTTCATTATGGTTATCTAAGAGTGCACCAAGTGCTTTCTTTTATAGAGTTAAGCTCTCAAGTCTGGCAGGGTTTTTCTCCACTAGAGACAGATTTTGGTGTTGGGTTTATTCCTCAAGAGCCCCCAGAATTACAGATGAGTGACCAGATTGATATAATCCATTTAAGTTATATGGCCTCTTCAGGATATGACCAGGAGGACTCATGATTATTCAAAAATTTTGAAGATAGGACTAGTTGACCAAAGGCTTCAAAAACAGTGCTCTACAGATTACTTGGAAGAAGAAGTAACATTATATGATTTCCTTGGCATATTGGATAATGAACTGGTTTTGGAGCCAGGAAGATTGAGGTACAAATCCCACCTCTAACATCTAGTGTGTCTTTGTAACACTGGGCAAGTCACAATATTTCATTGTCTCAGGCAACTCTCTAAGAGTATAAACTACAGTTAGTATGCCAACCTGAATTGGTAGAGAGAAATTCCTCATCCAGGAGTTCTTTATACCATTGAAATCTTGGGTCCAGTCCTCATCCCTATCTTTTATTTTGTGGCAGTGGTGATCATATGTCTATGTTTCCACTGACACTGGACTAACTTAGAAAATCTGATCTTGCTCAAATGAAATTGGATTGAGTGTATTTCTCTACTTTTCCTAAGTTTTCTTTGAGGTAAACAATTTTGCCAAAAATATTTAATTTCTCTCTTTTTTCGGTTATTTTTTCACTCCATTCCAAAATGAATATTATTTTTGGTTATTTTTTTCACTCCATTCCAAAATGAATATTACTTCAAGGAAATGTGTTAAATATATAGCTCTTAAAGAACACACTTTAGTGACCGTTAGTGATAATTCATGGCCTGTTGGTTGGAAAAAGTCAAGTCCTGTAAGTATAATTCTCACCCACCAGATTGACTTTAGTGGGATAAAAGTTGGATTACAGCAACCAACAAAACACATCTGTCAAGGCATGCCTGGATTCTAATTTGTTAGTCTTTAGAGAGTGCAATAGCCCTTTCAAGATTCTGGATCTTTGATGTCCTGAAGAGAAAAGAGAAGGAAAAAGGACAAATAACAGATAAAAAGAACCTCAGGGTTATGAAGGACCTCAGGTCATCTAGACTAGTGGTTACCTGAGAATAAACTCCATCCCTGACAGGGAGTCCACCATGAAACGAGAGATTTCCCTTCTTCCATCCCTGTCATTGTTCTGTCTTAAAGCAGTATTGGTTTATGAACTATTGTGATATTAGAGGATACAATCCTCTTTGTGCTACCTCATCTGTGAGATGGGAAATCCAGAGTTAGGAAAGCACACGGGATCTACCACAACCCAAAGGAAGGAAAGAGAAAGTACCAAAAATTATAGTTATAACACGGAAGGAAAGGGACAAGGATAGTAAGGATAGCATGAGCAGAGCCCATTACAGGAGGCTGTCCAGTGATATACTGTAGACTCAAGCACTGTTTTTCACCATTTCCCCAACAAGCTCATTAATTAACTTTCTCTGCAACCCACAGAGTATCACTGAAGAGTTTCTAAATCAAATTCAGTAATCAAAAACTGGAGAGTTTTCTGGCTCAGGTTCTGGGGGGCAGGGAAAGAGATAGGTAGGAGAGAGGGGGGTGGAGAGGAGGAGAAAGGGGGTGGAGAGAGAGGTGGTTCTTAGAAAAAATTCAAGGATTAAGAGAATGAGATATGATTTCCCCCTCTTTTATTCATTTATTGCATAGAATTGTAGGATTCCCAAGTGGACTTGGGAGAGTATTAATTATTTTATGTGAAAATGTGTATTGGCCTGTCTGTGCAAAACTGTATATTCATCTGTACATGGAAGCTAAAATTTAAAATAAAACTTCTATGTGACTTATGCATTCAAATTTATTCTGTCTCTACCTCCTTGTATTCCTGAATTCAAAATGTGTTTAGGAGGAAAAGAAAGAGAGGGATAGAGACAGAGACAGAGACAGAGAGACAAAGAGGGAGGGAAGGTAGAAGGGAGGGAGGAAGGGAGAGAGAGATGATTCTTAGAAAAACTGAAGGATTAACAGAATGAGATATGATTTCCCCCTCTTTTAATTATTTATTGCATGGAATTGTGCAAAGGATATTGATCCTGACATCAGAAAAGCTAGGTTCCACCCCTGGTTTTAGTACTGGCCACTTATATGAGCCTGTACAATCCTCTTTGTGCTACCTCATCTGTGAGATGGGAAATCTTACAAATATTGTGAAGAACTTTCTTTCTAAACTGGAAAACACACACAGATATGATATAACTAATACACATGTATAGAGATATTATCAGTTATTATGATCAAAATGACATGTTTTCAAGTTAATGAATAGGTTTTCCATTGAAATGCCATTGGGAATAAGGGATTCTTGCAAACATTTTTTTTCCCTTCAGTAGCTGGAGCTAGAGTTCCTGTGCCCGTTTCACAAATCTAAATTCCTTATAGCTGTGATGTTGAATGGACTCATGTTGAATTTTGTTGATTGAACAGGAAAACTTAGAAACAACTGCATTTCACAGCCTGCTTAGGTTCATGTATCTGAAACAATCCCCATGAAGAAAAGGAGGAGGTGGAAGGATGCTCTCTTGAGGTGTAAAGGGAGAAGAGGTGGGGTCTTTTCTGTCACTGGGTGTTTATCTTATTTCCCTAATTTGGATTGAGGTGAAAGTCTAAATCAATAAAAACTTTCTGAATGAAGCTTCACTTTCACTTTTCCCCAACTCTTAGGAAGTTTTAGACCATTAAAAAAATACATTTTATTGAAAATATTTTTTAAACAAAGGTGTTTTCACTATTCTAGCCCTCTGTGTTCTATCTCTATTTCCTTGCTCTTGTTTTAGTTATTGCTTGAGGCAGACTGGAACTCAAATGCTTTATATATGCTGGTAAATTTTTAACCATTAGTTACCAAAAAAAAAAAAATTAGAAATGACACACTAGTTTAATCTGTATTATTGATATTTTTTCCATTACTTTCTTAAGTATGGACAATCAATAAAACAGAAAACAATTCCTGATTTATAGACAGTTTCAGAGATGTAAATGCTCACATTAAAAATTATTTAAAGGTAGTCTTTCAAGCTGGCAACAGCACACTCCTGGGTATTTTAGTTTTCCTATTTGTAAAAATGAAGGAATTCTACTTGATTGGGTTTTCTTAATTTTTTCTTTGTGTGTTTCCTGGATCCTTTTTGCAGTCACTCTAGAGAAACTCCTGGATCACTTCTTAGAATAATGTTTTTAAATGCATACACTAAGATACAAAGGATTGGAAAGGAAATCAAAACCAAACATTGAAATATAGTTCTCCATATGTATGTATGCATTTTTGTATGTATATGTGTGTATTTGAAACAAGTTCATGAATCCCAGGTTAAGAAGCTTGGACTAAATAATAGCTAAGATCTTTCCAGCTCTAAATCTCACATTGGCAAATTGTAACGATTTCCATTATATAAACATTCTGTAATGTAGATAAATCACATCAGGACACAAATCTCTGAATAACTCAGGATTCCAAAATAGAATTGATGGCTCAATTATTGTCTCTTACTATTTTATGCCACGAATTTCCAATAAACAAAAGAACTGGTTGATCCTTTGGAGATGGCTGCACTAAAAAATGAGTGGCATAGGATGATAGAATTTAGAACTTAGAGGAGCCTTGACCATTCTCCAGTCCACCAATACAGTAATTGGTTTCCTTTGTAATTCTATGCATTTTATTTTAGGCATTTATACCTATGATCTTGAGGATCTGAGGACTAAACTAGACTACTAATAGGGTCTGGGGCTAGCATGGATAAGCATAAACATGTATATTGGTTAAGAAAGCCCTTCTCTGGTCTAATTTCCTCATTTTACAATTGGGGATTCTGAGACCCCCATAGGTGTCTTGCCTAAGGCCTTTTGAGTAGTAAGAGTGGCCCAACTGAGATTTAGTGCCCAGTTCCTCTAATTCTAAATGCAACACTTACTGCACTCCACCAGTCTAAAGTGGGATTGACCAGTCCATTACATTTTCATGTTGAATTAAGTCAAACACAATGATTGTGCTGGGGCCCCCAGTAAGCCAGGCTCCAAGCACCTGGGGCCCCCAGTAAGCCAGGCTCCAAGCACCAGGAGAACTCTCTAGGGCTCTGTTTTCGCATGAAAGACAAATCAAAACACAATCAAGGAAGATTCCACACCCTACTTAGAGAGCAATTAAGCTAATAATCAAATCATTTCAGCTGACAAAGCCAATCAGCAAGCTTGTAAAGCTGTAATTTAAAGTGCTGGGGGAAGACCAAATCAGGATGAGCTAGAGACAATAATCTCCTTAGTGCTGAAGACCTTCCCAACTCTCCACTTGTCTGACCTGCATTCCTTTGTTTGTCTGAAAATAAGTGAAAGGAGCTTGAAACAGGTCTCTCACTAAGAAAATCAAAGTGAAAAGTGCTTCAGAGAAGCCTAAGCAAAACAGCTCCTGAGAAAGACAAGGAAGAAATTCCCTGCACTTGCCCCCAGATCCCAGCAGTTCTTCCCTTATTGGCCTTGCAGGTAATACTAAAACAATTATTGTAATAGATGATCATACCACATATTAGAATGAATTCAAATACCTTTAGTGATTCTGATTCTAATGTTTTAAGATTTGATAACTTAAACTGCGCTACCATTTTTAGTACAGCCTGTATATTAGTGTGTGTGTGTGTGTGTGTGTTTGTGTGTGTATGTATGTATTATTCTAATCAGCTACCACTACTACATATTAATGTATGTCGCACTTAAAGGTTTGCAAAGCATTTTCCATATGTTATTTCATTTGAAAGTTACAACCCTTATGAAAATATCATTTTACAAAAGTAGATTATTTATTCCCATTTTACATATAAAGACTAAATGAGATTAAGTGACTTGCCCAGGGTCACATAACTAAGTATGTCTCTGAAGCAGGATTTGACCTGAGTGCTTCTTGGCCCCAAGGGCAGCATCCTTCATGATGTTTCTTGATGGGGAGAGTGAATGTCAGTCAGCCTTCAGTTGGAGTTGAGAGGTCTGTTCAAAAGTTGTTCCCAGCACTCAAAACTTTTCTTCCTCATCACCTCAGCTTCTTGACATCTTCAGCTTTTCTCAAAGCCTAACTCATATCACTTCCATTTATAGCTTGTCAATTAAGAGGCCTTGTGGAATACACCCATTTACAACAATACAAATATTATTTTGCATTTATTTTGCTTATATTTTGTATTCATTTATCTGTGTACCCAATGGAGCAGCCCAGGAAAAATGTAAGCTCCTTGAGAGTAGGGGCTGGACCATGTCATATTGGTATGCATATCTCCAGCCCCTAGCCCAAAGCCCTGTCTAGAGCAGACACTTAAATGATAGTTTGAACCTTATTGAATCAAATCAAATCAAATCAAAAAAATATCAGTCTATCCTCTATATTTCTACCCCACCCCCATCTCTAATTGATTGTCCTCTATTAACTTTGGCAAGTTCAGAGATTATCAAATGAGTCATAGTTGTTATGCCAACTTTAGGTACCCATAGTGGCCAACACTAGAGGTTTCCAATGATGATGAATTCACAGCTCATTGATGTGTTTAAATTATAATAGAATCTTGTGCCTGGATTCAAAAAATCAATTGCACAAGATCAAGATGAAAGAACATGTTCGTGTGGAAAATATATGGGGGTTTTAGTTGGTCTCTGAAGCAGAATTTGACCTGAATGCTTCTTGACCCCAAGCACAGCATCACTCCAGATATTTCTTGATGGGGAGAATGAATGCCAGTCAACCTTCACTTGAAGTTGAGAGGTCAATGCAAAAGCTGTTCATTCAGTACTGTAGGTTGGTAGCCACATAAGCTGATCCAATCTTATGGCTACATTAAAAGAAGAATACTGCTCAGCACTAGGAATGTGCTGGTCCTGCTGTCTCTGCCTCAGTCTATCTACATCTGAAATAATGTTCTCAGCACTACATTTGGGGAAGGGCTTAAACAACCTGGAACAGTTCCAGGGGAGGTGATGTAATTAATAAGTGTGTCAAAGGGGCCTTATGCTGGTAATAAGGCTAGCAGAAGGATGGTGCTGGTTGTTAGGATGGAGTGATTTGCACCTGGGCTGGGCTTGAAACTTGTTTATAAATGTAACAAGGATCCAACCCAGGTAAGTAAGTGCCCAGAGAAACCTGACTGCTTTCTACCATGCTCCTTTAAGATATCAAATAACCCCTTCCCTGCTGAGGAAGCAGCTTTCTGTTGGTTATTGGCAGGCTGACAGGAAGTGGATGTTGAATTTCCTGCCCTTCAGCAATGGAGTTTGTTCCAGTTAAAATTTCTCAGAACCCTTCCTGTTGCCTGTTCTCCTTGGCCTTAGATGGTAGGCAAGTAACCACAGAATTCTCTGGTTAAGGCTAAGGGGTTTATTGATAACAGAATAAGGAAACAAGGCAGAGGAAAGAGGGTTAGGAAATACTGTGATCTGATGGTGAAAGATTATCTGACTAAAGTTGGTAGAGATCCTGTTTGGATGGTCTTTGCTGACCCAGGGCACGGAGCCCTGGGTCAGAGTGATGTGGTTTCTGGTTGATAAATAAAGTTGTTCTTGGACTAAATTTTGCCAGTGATGATAATGATATTATTGAGTTGCTCTAGAAGATAGGTCTTAAAACCCTACCCTATTCTAGGCCTAAGCTACCTACATTCTACACTCCCGCCACCCGGGGCCCAAGGAGGGGAGTAAGGGGTAAGTGAGTAGTCAGGGCAAAGTCAGGTAAGAACAGAACACAGGCCTGGGTCTCCAGGGCTTTATATACTCTTAGATCAACTGACAGGTTGCCCCCAAGCCAACATGTCAAGGTTAAAAATCCTATATTCCAGTGATCATGTTGATTTGTCTTGTTGTTGCTGATTTTTGGTCATTTCAATTTATGTCAGTGGGGTTTTCTTGGTGAAGATATCTCTTTCTCCTTCTCATATTACAGATGAAAAACTGAGGCAAACAAGGTTAAGTGATTTGCCCAGGGTCACAGAGTTAGTAAATGTCTGAAGCTAGATTTGAACTTAGGCTTTTTTTTTTTAAATTCTAGATTGAGTACTCTATCCATCGTGCCACCTAGGTGGCTCATTGGGTTGGTATGGCATATTTATTTTGGTCTGTGGGCAGTGAAAATAAAAACTCAAGTGAACTTAGGAAGACTTTTTACAAAAACACACTCTCTCTCTCTCTCTCTCTCTCTCTCTCTCTCTCTCTCTCTCTCTCACACACACACACACACACACACACACACACTCCTAATACAAACTCAGCTACCAAGGACTTGAAACACTCCCCTTCAATGAAGAATTGAAAGACTGAGAAACCTGAGAGTAGTGATGAGTAGATAGACAAGATTTTTTAACTAAATGGAAAGCTGTCCTGTCTTTAAAAAAGTACTAGCTTCCCCAGATGCAAAAAATGCCAGAATGATAGATGGAAGTTACAGGGTGGCAGATTTCAGATCGATATACGAAAACGTTCCTAGTGATGATTTGTTTCCTCAAATCAGAACATAAAGTTTCAGAAGGTAGACAGCTCCTTCTCCTTGGAGATATTCAGGATGAGGCTACTTTAGTATGTCTCTTCTTTTAGGGTTTAGAAAATATGACCTCTTTAGTCTTTCCTAACTTGAAGATTCTTTCTTGCATTATGTCTCTTGGTGACCTCATTAGCTCCAATGTTTCAATTATCATGTCTCTACAGAGGACTTGGATTTATATATTCAGCCCTAGTCTCTCTTGTGAGCTTGAGACCTGTATCACCAACGACCAATTAGTCATTTCCAAATGGATATCCCATAGGCATCTCAAATAGTATTCATTATCTTTTATCCCAAACCCATGTTTCTTCCTAAGTTATCTATTTCTGTCAAGGACACAACTATCTTGCCAGCAACCCAGTTTCACAACCTCTGAGTCACTTTCAACTCTTCATTCTCTCCCTCCTTCTATATCCAATACTTTGCTTGCCTTGTCAATACTATCTGCAAAGCACCCCTTGTATCTATCTGATTCTCTCTGTTCACAAAGCCACCATTTTGGTTCATCAATGCTTTCAAAGGGTATTTCAATAGCCTCCCAATTGGTCTTCTAGCATCAAATTTCTCGAGTATTCTTCACAGGGCTTCCAGTGGGAGAGAAGGAAACTTTTCAGTTTATCCTGAAATAGCCGTGGACTTATGAATCTTCTCCCCTTGATTATCACCTTCATTTGCATGAAGAGAAGGCATCTTGATTCTTGGTACCCTGAAGCTTGGAGAGAGCAGAACAAGTTTCCTTGCTCCGTTATTTGGATATTATGCATTAGTAATTGGCATATGTTCAACTTTTCACCTCTGTCACTGATCTCTGGGGGAAAAACTCCCATTAGAAGAGCTGTTATCTGATTTTCCTGCCATTGCCTCCACCCTCTGTGCCCCCTTCAGGACTTCTATCAATGGCACTTAGCAGCACCCACGCCTCTGGCCAGGGACACCGGAGCAGCTGCTCATCTGCTTGCCCTGTCAGCTGCCGATGAATGAGGTCTCTAATTCTGTCTCCATGTGATGGGGATCGATGGGCTTATCTCTGCTGCTCTTCCATTATCTCACTTGGCGACAATACAATGCTCTCTCTGTGGGGTTTAGAGAGTGGAAGGGCATGCTGACCTGCTGATTGGTTTATTTCAGGAAAGCCATTTTCTAATCACTTTTCTTTGGACCTAGGGGAGCCGGTTTAATCTGCACTTACCACTTTTTGTAGTTGTCATCCCTGGTACAATGGAAAAGAGCCCTAGGCTAGGAATGAGAGATCTGGGCTGGAGTCAGAGCTGCACTATTCACTGCCTATGTCACCTTGAGCAAGACTTTCCCTTGGCCTCTGTTTCCCACTCTGTAAAATGAGGAACTTGGACTGAAGAGTCCCTAGGGTTTCTTCTGGCAGACATCCTATAATTTCAAGTCCCCGAACTAATTATATTTAGCCGTCAGCAATCAATCTCTGCCCCATTTACAGGTATAATTTCCTTCTTAGGCCCTAGCATCCAGCACCCAATAAACTGGGGAATCAGTCAGTTGGCACCAAAGTCCCCTTCCTGGATTCCATGTTCAAGGTTTTTCCTAGACATCTCCTTTCACTGTCTTCCCCCTTGCTTCTTATTTCAACTCTTAGTCTCTAGGTCATGAAAAATTTTCAGGGGCAGCAAAGGGGCCAGGCAATGTCACAGTCAGTGTAAAACTTCCAAAAGAGGCAAATGTGGCAGCTAGCTATCAGCACTAGGCATAGCATGGTTGGAAGTCCCAATATCATTAACCCATGACCAAATGAAAGCATTAAGGCCAAATGGGAGTGAAATAAATTGTCACACAGTTAGTAAGGTAGGCAGGCCAGGATTTGAATCTAGGCCATCTATGGTTTGACTTGGAGCCAAGATTCTTCCCATTCTTTCCCACTTCTAAATCCTCTAAATATAATTATTTTATGAGCAACCCAAGATACATGTAGTGTATTGGGGAGGAAACCTGTCATGGAAAAGATCAATGCCTTTGTCAAATGAGCCAATATTGAGGCCCAACTCTTCAGGTTACTTGGGCAAATCATTTCCTCTTAGGGGGTGGTATAACATTCCCTTTCTTCTTTGTCAACTGAAAGGGTTAAACAAGTTGAGTTTTAGATTTGTTTTATTTATTGAGTTGGATCTGACTCTTCATGACCCTATTTGAAGTTTTCTTGGCAAAAATAATGGAATCGTTTGTTATTTCTTTTTCCAGGTTATTTTACAGATGTGGAAACAGAGACCAATATGGTTAAATGACTTGCCCAGGGTCACAGAAGTAATTAGTATCTGAAGCCATATTTGAACCCAGTTTTCCTGACATCAGACTTGGCTCTCTTTCCACAATGCCACCAGGTATCTGATCTTTAGGATTGAGGTTTCATTCTATTTGTATTCCTGAGGGCTTGAGGTAGAACTAATGCAGTATCCTTAGTAAGCATTTATAGAAAGCTTGAAGGTTACAAAGTACCTGTCATACTTTGTGAAGTCTGAATCAAATGGTCATCCTTCAAGATTTTTACAAACATTCTCAGGTCATAATATACTATTAACCATAATATACCACTGACCAAAATGGCCATCAGGTCATACCAATACTATTCTCTACCTATTCTTCTCTGGCAGGCATAAGTAAACTACTTATTATGTGAGATGATATTTGTAAAGTGTCTGGCACACATTGGGCAAAATCCATGTCGATATCTCTCTTGATGTAAAGCCTTTTCTCCTTCCCTTCCCCACACTGTCTTTTGAGCATGAGAGTGTCTCTGCAATAATACCAAGGAGCATAAGGAATAAGGAAAGGGCAGTATGGAATAGAGAAGAGAAGGTCAATGTAGTTAGCTGCAAATAAGAAACCAGAGCAACCACTCTATCCAGGACCAAAGTCAGGTAGGAATAGAAGACTTCCCTCTAAGCCAGAACTCCCTTTCTCCTTTTTCTTTGATGAAGAATGGAGGGTTCATGGCATTATATCAACTGCAAATTTCTACACACTCCCACAGCATATCCAACAGGTCACTCCTTCTGGACTAGAATGGAGTCTGAGAGGAAGAGGAGAAGGAAGATAAGTCAAATGTTGGGTTCCAGATATTTTCATGGAGATAAAGTCTTTGTAAAACTAAAATGCTGGCATTTTGCACACTAAATATGATGTAGGAAGTTCTACATTTTCTAGGTATTGGCACCTTTGGACACAAATGGGGATGACCAGGGCATTTGGCATTTGGTCCTGCAATTGGAATGTGCCATGTTTCTTTCCTCATTATATATGACCTGCTGTAAATATTGACAGTTATGATGCAGGGAAGAGAAAGACAGAGACTTCCTTTTGTCTTGCCTGAGGCCATGTTTAGTGGTTAATTGGTTGGCCAACTGGCCCTGCCTGCAGTCTCTTGACCTCTACAAGAGCCCGTAAGATTGATGATTCCGCCTGCCTTTCAGAGGGCACTGAACCGTGCAGACCCATCTTTTGTTTTGGGGAAAATACTGTGTTCTGAAGCAGCTCATTATTTAAGGTACTCCGGACACAGAAGTGGGGAGGCAGGGAAATACTCAACTTCAAGACAATGGCTTTAGATCAAAGCATCAGGGAAGACAGAGAGTTCATAAACTGGGAAACCAATTTGAGGAGAGGATTGATGAGCAGAGATTCAGAAAACCAATTGAGTTAAATATTCCTTCTAGCCAGCAGTCCACTTTTCTCACAGAACATTTCCTTGCCCTTCTTGAAATTTCTGGTTTTCAAGAAGTAGACAAGGAGAAAAAGATGTTGCAAAGTGAGCCCTCTCTCCAGAAAGTCTGGTGCAAGCAGCTTTGAGCAAGATGATCCCAAGGAGGTCTTCCACCTCTAGGATTCAATGACTTGATGACTCAGAGGTCACTACTGAATGCTCAACTTCTCTCTTCCCTATCAACACCAGTGAACAAGGAATATTTCACCAAGGACTGAAGGGTTGTTGTTTTGACCTTTTACATTGACTTTAGAAATAAAACAGTGCTGATTGGTCCTTCTTAAATCCTTTACTTAAATCTCTTTGAGGTTATGCTATTGTTTTGGTTTAAATGAGTGGAAGCCCCACCGTTGGTCATTCCTTAAGGTTCATGCCTGGCCTTTGGAGATAGTTGTCACTGGGAATTTATTTTTTTAATTTAAATTTCACGTAAGGGTGCCTAGAGTCCCTCAAATACCTTTCCCCTTACATAATGTCAGTTCTTAGTTCAGATGATAGAGGCTTTGCAAACTTAGATATTAATTGGTCCAATTTTGATGGGCTCTGATTTCTTTGACTTAGCCTTTAAAAGCCATTCTCCTAAGCAGGGCTGCCCCTATCCATAGAGAATGCTCAGAAATCTGAGTGAGAAAACTTCTGGCTGCCATATACCACAAAGAGTGTTTGCCTGCCTCTTCCCAGGAACCTGGGAGAACACAAAAAGCTTCAACTCCCCCCACCCCTAAGGTCTTGCCACTCTGACCCCAGCCATGAGAAATGACAAGCAAAACCAAGTGACTATCTCAAGCATCCTTTTGCTGCACAATGACACAGCAGTGGGTTTAGCAAATGGAGTTTGTGAGCAAGCTGCCTGGATAGTCCTAGACTCTAGACAAGGAGGGATTGCCTAATAGGCTTACTCCCTCCTCTCTTTCTCTATCTCTCTATCTCTCTGTGTGTCATATAGAGTGTTAACTATCCCATAGAACTTTGAGAAATTTAGCTACTTGACAAACATCATCTATGCCTTTATTCAAGCTATAGAAATGAATATTAAAAAACACAAGACATAGCTAGATCCCTGAGGTTCTCTGACTCTTTCCCTCCCTCTCCTTCTCTCTCTGTTTCTCTCCTCTGTCTCTCTGTCTCTCTGTCTCTCAATAAGAGGAAAATGGGGAATTCTGGGAAGTCACCTACCGGCCTTTTTCACAAAGAAAGAATCTCAGTTGTATTTGGTGTTCCTTCAGCCTCTGTTTAGAGATCCCTAATGAGAAGAATACCAGCATTAATGGGAGCAGTTAATTCCACTCTAGGCCAGCTCTCATTGTTTGGAAGTTTTTCCTGATATCAAGCCTAAATCTGCTTCTTTGCCCCTTCCATACCACTGCTCTTGACCTTCTGGAGGAGGATAGTTCTTCTTCTAAGAGGTGGTGGCCAAACTTAATAATCCTCGTCCCTTTAATTCCTCTTTTCTCCAGGGGACCCATTTCCTCTTCCTTCAGTCATTTTCATATGTCCTTTTCTCTTTTGGGTGTCATAGGGAGTTGATCAATATCCTTTCAAATTACACCCTCAATTGGATCTCTCACTCCATGTGGAGTATGGCCTAGAGCAGAAGAAAACAGTATTATTATCTCCCTAGTTCTGAATATTTGGGCTCTTTTTTAAAAAATATATTTTAATTTTCCAATTCCATGTAATAACACTTTTCCACATACATTTTCTGAAATTATAACATCCAAATTACCTCCCTCTCCTCTGGGGATGGTAAGCAATTTGATCTGCATTATACATATATTTTCATGCAAAATATACTTCCATTTCAGTCATTATTATAAAAGAATACCCACATTAAACCAAAACCCAAACAAAACCACAAATAAACTAATGTGAAAAATAATGACTTGAACTGCATTCCAACTCCAACATTTCTTTCTCTGGAAGTGGATATCATTCTTTGTCATAAATCCTTCAGAACTGTCTTGGATCATTGTATTGCTGAGAGTAGCTAACTTTCACAGCTAATCATCATATAATA
Source organism: Gracilinanus agilis (assembly GCF_016433145.1). Taxonomy (NCBI): domain Eukaryota; kingdom Metazoa; phylum Chordata; class Mammalia; order Didelphimorphia; family Didelphidae; genus Gracilinanus; species Gracilinanus agilis. The sequence continues at coordinate 12,698,825 of NC_058135.1, read as the reverse complement.
TTGCTGTTGCTGTATACAGTGTTCTCCTGGTGCTTCTTATTTTACTCTGCATCAGTTCATATCTTCCCAGCTTTTTCTGAAATCCTGCTCACTCTTTCTTATAGCACAATAGTTTTCAATCACCATCATATATCACAATTTGTTTAGCCATTCCCCAATTGATGGACATCCCCATAATTTCCAACTCTTTACTAGCACAAAAAGAACAGCTATAAATATTTTTGTACAAGTAGGTCCTTTCCCCCTTTTTATGATCTTGAAATACATACTTAGTAGTGGTATTATAGGATCTAAATGTATACGTAGTTTTATAACCCTTTGGGCATGGTGCCCAAGAATTGTTGGAACAATTCACAACTCCACCAACTCCACCAATGCCTTAGTGTTCCAGTTTTGCCATATCCTCTCCAACACTCTTGGTGTCTTTTAGTTCAGTTGAAACTAGCATTAAGTTTTCATATTGTCATTTGATGCCATTGACTACTATTGGGTTTGTAGCCCCCTAAAACCCCTGGATCTCATTTTAGGTAAACTCTTATCTAGTTGTACATTCTCCTTCTTGTGCTTGTGAAGCTGAGCTTTTTACCTTTTATAGTTGTTCAGTCATTTCAGTTGTGTCCAACTCTTCATGACCCCATTTGGGGCTTTCTTGGCAAAGATACTGGAATGGTTTTCATTTTCTTCTCCAGCTTATTTTACAGATGATGAAATAAGGAAACTGAGGTAAACAAGTCTAAGTGAATTGGGTAGAGTCACACAACTACTAAATATCTGAGGCCGTACTTAATCTCAGGAAGATAAGTCTTCCTAACTTCAATCTGGCACACTCTATCCACTGAACCACCTACCTGCGTTCTTTTGACTCTACTTGTAGTAATGAAGTCTAATTTCTTTTAAATTTAACCTAATTGGATTTAGCCCAATGATCTAGCCTCTTGGGCCCAGATTTTGTCATTTGAGGTATTAATTATCCCATAGAACTCTGAGAAATGTATCTACTTGACAAACATCATCTATGCCTTTATCCAGGATATGGATAGGAATGTTAAAAAAACATAAGGCCTAGCTTAGATCCCTGGGATTCTCCACTGGAGACCTCCTTCCAAACTGATGTTGCAGGGAAAAGAAAGACAGGCTTCTTTTTGTCTTGCCTGAGACCATTTTTCGTAGCTAGTTGGCCAACCAACCTTACTTATAGACTGTAGTCACTGAGTTTCATTATTTACCATAGAAGCTTCTATTTCTTCTTCTCTAAAAGGGATTAAACTGACTTTCTCCAGGCAATAACACAGAAAATAAACATCAGATATGGAATTTAAACCCAAGTTCTGAAACTCGACGGCCAATTTTTTTTTTTTTACTAGATCAAGTTGCTACGTATCTAGTTCTCCCTTTTTAAACCAACTTCCCCTCAATTCCTCATCTGGAGGCTGGTGGAAAGAACAACAGAAGCTATAGGATCCCAGTGGGACAGTAGTTTCATGGAAGCCACAAGAAAGGTGATTCAGCATCGAATGTAAGAACTGCTGGGTAATCATTTTGGCACCACAATGGAACTCCACCCAATGTTTGCAAAGTCAGGTTTAAAAAGGAAAAGAGAGGAAACCAGTCATCCTTAGCATGCCTTCTCCTTCAAGTTTCTATTGACTCTCAAATGCTGAAACTACCTATGTCTTTGGAGTGTGTGTGTGCTCCTCAAATCAGAGAAGATAATTAATTGAACTTGGAAATGAAATGAAGATGCCTGCCTTGACTTGTGATTACATTCTCTAGAAGCTGTTCTGCTTCCCTTTCCCAAGAAGTTTTGTCTTCAGGTCAAGTCTGGTTCCTGTGGAAGGGTTGTCCCCACTTGCTTTAAAGTCATAGAAGCAGATGCAAATATACCCCATCAATCAGTCAACAAGCCTTTATTAAGCCCTTGGTGATGAAGATGAAAAGACAAAAAAGAGACACCCTGCATTTGTGGAGCTTAGATTCTATCAGACCAGCCAAAATATACATATAGACATGCATACAAAATACAGACGAGGTAAATTTTTTTTTTTTGGAGCTGTCAATAATACAGAGGTTCCTAATTTTTTTCAATCCTTATACCCTTTGGCTTTCAGTAGAGCCTTCTTTACCCCCATTGCATATTAAGGGAAATAAATTCTATTGTTTGCCAGGAGAAATAAAATAGAGATGAGTTAATTTTTGATAAAGAAAACTTTATTTGGACCATGACAATCTTAGGATCATAAAGTTGTTAAACCTCAATCAGAACCAGTTAAATTAATGGGAGCTTTGATTCTCTTTCTTGTCAACCATCAGTTTTATCCTCAATATGACTTTTGAAAAAGGTATCCACATATCATGTTTAGCCTCCAGCTTGTTTTTTGCTTTGGCTTGAATTGAGAACAGGATTGAGAATCTTGATTCCCCAAGGTAAGGTGTTATAAAAATTATTAAAATCTCATGGACACATTTAGTAAGAATGGGATATGTGTCTCCAAGGCTACACCAAAAAAGTTTGCAACTGCATTGATGAGAAATTAGTTCATCATTTTAAGCTATTGAGAAGCTCAATCAACTCATATTCCACTTAGTGGGTGAAGTTGAATTTTTCTAAGCTCAATGTTAAAAGGGTTTTGTATCCAAAATTTATTCATTTGCTTTGGGGCAGTGGGAGCTGCTTCTTCAATGGACTCTTTTTCAAAAATTTTGGACCAAATCTAACATTATTTCTCAATTCCTCCTCTACCTCCTTACTGTCCCCTCCAGTTCACAAATGTTCTCATTAACACTAGTACTTTCAAAATATTTTAATAGAATACTGTGTTATTTTATTCCTGGTACTCATTTGGCAAGCTTTTCATAATCCCTTCAAGTTTGTGTCTCCCATGTAGGGAGCTCCTGCACTAGTAACTTGGGGGAGCAATCATAAAAATGTCCCGTGGGAGATAGTACTTGACCCAAGCTTTGAAGGAAGCTAGAAATTCTAATAGGTCAGAGTAAGTTGGGGAGGAGAGGAATGGATGGGCAAGTGATGAGCAACTTCTTCAAAGGTCCAAAGATGAGATACAGTACAGTGTCATTAAGGAATAGCAAGAATTGGGTTGGGCTGAGAGAGTTTAAAAAGAGATCATGTGGCTGCAGAGACGCTTACTTTCTTCACCACCAACTGATATATGAGACCTAAAAAGGACAAAAAAAATAAGATCAGATGAATGAAGGGGCTCCACAAAAGGGTGCAGCATCGAAGATACATGGTATTTTGTCATTTTCATGCTATAAGGGGGTGAAATAGCTCCCACCAAAATGAGAGATGATAACCTCTTCCCGAGTGGAAGACACAGCGCCAGAGTCAAAGCCAGCACTCCAGAATTAGAGCAAGTGTGGGGCAATCTCTAGGTTCTTGGCAACTGACTAAGACTACCAGGGACTTACTCCTGAGAGCAGCTAGACTTAGGGCCCCAGGATGCTGAAGAGCATGGACCTTGGGCACTGAGATAGAGCAGAGAGGGGTGGCACACAGTGGAAGCCACCAGAGACTCGAAAAGTAGCCTCAGGGAAAAACTACTCCACAGCTCCAAAAACAGAGAACCTGCCCTCCTCACTCAGACTTCTGGCTTGGAAGGAAAAACCAGCACAGTGATGACCAGCAATGGCCAAAAAGAACAAGAGAAAGGCATTGACCCTGGATAATTTTTATGGAGAAAAAAATCCAAACCACAGAAGAGATAGCAGAGGAGGACAAACAAGTAAACACATCCAAACCTTTCCCCCAAAATGAAAATTGGTCACAATTTCTTGAAGAGTTCAAATGTGAGATCATGAGAAAAGTGGAAGAGATTTGGAAAGAAAAGTGGGAAATACTTCAAAAAGGAAATAGTTTAAAAGGCAAAATTTTGCACTTGGAAATTGAGGTACGGAAATGAAATGAAATGAGGAGCAAATTAAAGACCAGAAATAACCTTCTGGAAGTCATAAAAAGCAGGATAGACCAGACCAAAATGGAAAATCTAAAGATTAAAGCTGAAAACCAGACTTTAAAGACCAGAATTGGGCAAGTAGAAGCTAATGATCTCATAAGACAGCAAGAATTAATAACATAAAGTCAAAAGACTGACAAAATAGAAGGAAACATTAAATATCTCACTGAGAAAATGACTGACAAAGAAAATAGGTCTAGAAAAGACAATTTGAGAATCATTGGTCTACCTGAAAATTCAGAAAAAAACAGGCACCTTGACATCATACCACAAGAAATTATCCAAGAAAATTGTGCTGATGTTCTTCAACAAGTGGGCAAAGTAGACATTGAAAGAATCTGTAGATCACCTTCTATATTAAATCCTCAAAAGACAACCCCCAGGAATATAACTGACAAATTCAAGAGCTTCCAAGCTAAGGAAAAAATTTTACAAGTAGCCAGAAAGAGACAATTCCGATATCAAGGAGCACCAATCAGGATTACACAGGACCTGGCAGCCTCCACACTAAAAGATCACAAGGCATGGAATATGATATTCAGAAACATAAGAGAATTGGGTTTATAACCAAGGATCACCTAACCATCAAAAACTGACTATATACTTCCAGCGGAAAGTATGAGCCTTCAACAAAATTGAAGATTTCCAAGTATTTGTAAAGCAAAGACCAGAACTAAGTGGAAGGTTTGATATCTAAACACAAAATTCAAGAGAAACATGAAAAAGTAAATAAGAAAGAGAGGAGAAAGAAAAGAAATTTTTTAAAAAAATTTTCTTCTTTAAGGGCTTCAATAAGATAAAATTGTTTATATTCCTGTATGGAAAAATATTATTTGTAACTCTCAAAACTTGTATTCACTATTATAGTAATTAGAAGAATTATTCACAGGGAGAGGTTGGGGTACTAAGTGTTCTAAGATGATATGCAAAAAAAAAAAAAAGAGAGAGGTGGGGGAATAGAAGATGGCACCAAGAGAAATTTTAAGGAATAAGAAAAATAGGATAATCTATACTGCACAAAGAGGAGCATGAGAAGGGAAGAATACTATTATAAGAAGGAGAGGAAGAGAGTGTTAATAGGCAATACTTAAACCTTACTTTCAGTGGAATCAATTCTGGGAGGGAAGAGCAGCTAGTTCCACTGGGGTATCAAATTCTATCTTACTCTACAGGGAAAGTCAGAAGGGAAAAACCAAGGGGAAGGTGGTGTAGGGAGTACAAAAAGGGAGGGAAAGAGAGGGGGGAGGAAATTTACTAGACTAAAAAATAATAAGAGGGGAACAAAAAGGGAGAGGGTAGAAAGGGAAGTAAAATAAGGATGGGGATTAGAGGAACTGATTAAAAGTAAATCGCTAGTTTTAAAAGGAAATAGCAAAAGAAGAAAGGGCAGAACTAGGAGAAGATATCAAAATATTGGTGAATAAACACATAACAATCAGAACTCTGAATGTGAATGGGATGAACTCACCTATAAAATGGAAGCAAATAAGCAAATAGCAGAGAGGATTAGAAACCAAAATTTTACCATATGTTGTCTACAAGAAACACACGTGAGGCAGGTAGACACACACAGGGTAATGATAAAAGACCAGAGCAAAATCTATTGGGCTTCAACAAAGAAAAATAAGGCAGGAGTTGCAATCATGATATCTGACAAAGCCAAAGTAAAAACAGATCTGATTAAAAGAGATAGGGAAAATAATTACATCCTGATAAAAGGCAGTATAGATAATGAGGAAATATCAGTACTCAACATGTATGCAACAAATGTTATAGCATCCAAATTTCTAAAGGAGAAACTGGCAGAGCTCAAGGAGGAAATAGATAGTAAAACTATACTAGTGGGAGATCTGAACCTTCCTCTATCAGATCTAGATAAACCAAACCAAAAAATAAATAATAAAGAGGTAAGAGAGGTGAATGAAATCTTCAAAAAATTAGAGTTAATAGATATGTGGAGAAAAAATAAATAGAGACAAAAAGGAATACACCTTCTTTTCAGCAGCACATAGTACATTTACAAAGATTGACCATGTACTATGGCATAGAAACATGGCAAACAAATGCAAAAGAGCAGAAATAATAATTGAGTATTTAAGATCATAATGCAATAAAAACAGTAATTAGTAAGGGTATATGGCTAGGCAAATCAAAAGTTAATTTGGATTCTCCAAAATCAGTTAAAGAACAAATCATAGAAACAATAATTTTGTTGAAGAGAATGACAATGATGAGACATCATACCAAAATCTATGGGATGCAGCCAAAGCAGTACTCTGGGGGAAATTCATATCCTTGAGTGCACATATTACAAATTAGGGAGGGCAAAGCTCAATAAATTGGACATGCAAATCAAAAAACTAGAAAACAAACAAATTTAAAATCACCAGATGAAAACTAGAGATCCTAATAATTAAAGGAGAAATTAATAAAATCAAAATAAAAGAACTATTGAATTAATAAATAAGACTAGAAGCTGGCACTTTTAAAAAACAAATAAATAGACAAAGTACTGGTCAATATAATAAAAAAAGGAAAGAAGAAAACCAAATTAACATTATCAAAGATGAAAAGGAAAACCTCACCTCTAATGAAGGGGAAATTAAGGCAATCATTAAAAACTATTTTGCCCAATTATATGGCAATAAATTTAGCAGTCTAGATGATCTGGATGAATATTTGCAAAAATATAAATTGCCTAGATTAACAGAAGAAGAATTGGAATACTTAAATAATCTCATCTCAGAAAAAGAAATTGGGCAAGCCATCAAAGAACTTCCTAAATAAAAATCCCCAGGACCAGATGGATTCATAAGTGAATTCTATCAAACCTTCAAAGAACAACTAATCCCAATTCTATACAAACTATTTGACATAATAAACAAAGAAGGAGTTCTACCTAATTCCTTTTATGACACAAATATGGTACTGATTCCAAACCCAGGCAGATCAAAAGCAGAGAAAGAAAGCTACAGATCAATATCCTTAGTTAACATAGATGCAAAAATCTTAAATAGAATACTAGCAAAAAGACTCCAGCAAGTGATAACAAATGTTATTCATTATGATCAGGTGGGATTTACACCAGGAATGCAAGGATGGTTCAATATTAGGAAAACCATTCACATAATTGACTATATCAACAAGCAAACCAACAAAAATCACATGATTAAGATGCTGAAAAAGATTTTGACAAAATACAACACCCATTTCTATTGAAAACACTAGAAATATAGGAATATAAGGGCCTTTCTAAAAATAATAAACAGTATATATCTAAAACCATCAACAAGCATCATCTGCAATGGGGATAAATTAGAAGCTTTCCCAATAAGATCAGTAGTGAAACAAGGATGCCCATTGTCACCTCTATTATTTAACATTGTACTGGAAACACTAGCAGTAGCAATTAGAGAAGAAAAAGAAATTGAAGGTAACAAAATAGGGAATGAGGAAACCAAGTTATCACTCTTTGCAGATGATATGGTGGTTTACTTAAAAAATCCTAGGGAATCACTTTAAAAGCTAGTGGAAATAATCAATGACTTTAGCAAAATTGCAGGATACAAAATAAACCCCTATAAATCATCAACATGTCTATATATTTCCAATCCATCTCAGTAGCAAGAGTTAGAAAGAGAAATTCTATTTAAAATTACCCTAGACAATATAAAGTACTTAGGAAACTATCTGGCAAGACAAACATAGGAATTATATGAACACTAAAAACATTCGCCACACGATTAAAACTGGATGTAAATAATTGGAAAAATATTAATTGCTCATGGGTAGGATGAGCTAACATAATAAAAATTGCCATCCTACCCAAATTAATTTACTTATTTAGTGTCATACCTATCAAACTACCAAGAAATTTTTTTACTGAATTAGAAAAAACTATAACAAAATTCATTTGGAAGAGCAAAAACCAAGAATATCAAGGGAAATCATGAAAAAAAGTGAAGGAAGGTAGCCTAGCAGTACCAGATCTTAAACTGTACTATAAAGCAGTAGTCATCAAAACAATTTGGTACTGGCTAAGAGACAGAAGGGAGAATCAATGGAATAGACTTGGGGTAAGTGACCTCAGCAAGGCAGTCTATGATAAACTCAAAGAGCCCAGCTTTTGGGATAAAAGCCCACTATTTAACAAAAACTCCTGGGAAAATCGGAAAACCGTATGGGAGAGATTGGGTCTAGATCAACATCTCACACCTTACACCAAGATAAATTCAGAATGGGTGAATGACTTGAATATAAAGAAGGAAACTAAGTAAATTAGGCAAACACAGAATGGAATACTTGTCAGGTCTTTGGGAAAGAAAGATTTTAAGACCAAACAAGAGTTAGAAAAAATTATAAAATGTATTGGTTACCGGCCTCAGCCACTTCCCAGCTGTGTGATCCTGGGCAAGTCACTTGACCCCCATTGCCCACCCTTACCAATCTTCCACCTATGAGACAATATACCGAAGTACAAGGGTTTAAAAAAAATGTATTGGTTACATTAAATTAAAAAAAATTGTACAAACAAAACCAATGCAACCAAAATTAGAAGGGAAACAACAAGTTGGGAAAATATCTTAATAATAAAAACCTCTGAGAAAGGTCTAATTACTCAAATATATAAGGAGCTAAATCAATTGTACAAAAAATTCAAGCCATTCCCCAATTGATAAATGGACAAGGGACATGAATAGGTAATTTTCAGATAAAGAAATATGAAAAGAATTAAAATTATCAATAAGCATATGAAAAAGTGTTCTAAATCCTTTATAATTAGAGAAATGCAAATCAAAACAACTCTGAGGTACCACCTCACACCTAGCAGATTAGCTAACATGACATCAAAGGAAAGTAATAAATTTTCCAGGGGATGTGGCAAAATTGGGACATGAATGCATTGCTGGTGGAGTGGTGAATTGATATAACCATTCTGGATGGCAATTTGGAACTATACCACTGCTGAGTTTGTACCTCAAAGAGATCATAGGGAAAAAGACTTTTAGAAAAATATTTATAGCCGTTCTCTTTGTGGTGACAAAAAATTGGAAAATAAGGGCGTGTTCTTGAATTGGGGAATGGCTGAACAAATTGTGGTATCTGTTGGTGATAGAATACTATTGTACTCAAAGGAATAATGAACTAGAGAATTTCCATGTGAACTGGAATAACCTCCAGGAATTGATAGAGGGAAAGAAGTAGAACCAGGAGAACATTATACATAGATACACTGTGGTACAGTAGAATGTAATGGACTTCTCTACTAGCAGCAATGCAATGATCCAGGACAATTCTGAAGGACTTATGAGAAAGAAAGCTATCCACATTCAGAGGAAGAACTGTGGGAGTAGAAACATAGAGGAAAAACAACTGCTTGAACGCATGGTTTGATGGGGATATGATTGGGGATATTGACCCTAAGCAATCACCCTAGTGCAATTATCATTAATATGGAAATAGGTCTTGATCAATGATACATGTAAAACCCAGTGGAATTGCCTGTTGGCTATGGGGGGCAGGTTGGAAGGAAGGGAAAGAACATGAATCATGGAATCATGGAAAAATATTCTAAATTAATTAAGTAAATAAAGTTTTCAATTAAAAAAATAAAAAGGGACCATGTATAATAAGGTTGGAAAAGTAGATGGAAATCAAATTGTAGTAAACTTTAATTGATGCAAAGTGATTTCTATTAGATTAGAGGAATAATAATAAGTCATTGGAGTTTACTGAATAGGGGAGTGTCAGAAGAGCTCTTAAGCAGCTAGCTCTTTCTCTTTGGGTAGAATGAACTGGAGTACAGAGAGACTCAAAGAAGATCAATTATGAGGACATTTTAAAAATCTTTCATAAGAGAAATGAGGAATGCCTGAATGACAGTTGGAACCAATTGCATGAAGAAAAGGAGATAGGTACAGGAGATAATTGGGAGATAGAATTGACTAAAGCAGATAGGCAGTATAGTGGATAGAGTTCTGGGAACGGAGACTATGTAACCTTGGGCAAATAACTTAACTATTTGCTTCAGTTCTTCCTCTATAAAATGAACTGGAGAAGGAAACACAAACCATTCCATTATCTTTGCTAAGAAAACCCTAAATGGGGTAAGAATCTGAAATTTCTGAATGACCATAATGGCAACTGAATTGACTAGTACTGGCAACTGATTGGCTATCAGTTAATATGAGGGAGACTAAATAGTAGAGACTGGCTTCAAAATTTAGAAGATAACAGAAATAGACAAGTTTGTTTGGAGAAAGGACATACCCATTTCAGACATATTGAGTTTGAGATACTTATGACATATCCACAATTCATCTAATGTCAGATCCTGAAGAAAAATAATTTGAGAGAGAGCAACATATTTATATCTAAATCATAGCCTTGATGATCCTCAGCCAGATTCCCAATTCCCAAATGGAAATTGGGAGATTTGTATGTGATGGACAGAGTAGATTTATATATTAGTTATGTCATGGTATAGGGAAAAGTGTAGAAGTAAGGCAGCAAGAAGGAGTCATTGTGGGTTTTCTTAGTAAGGGGGTGACATGGTCAGGAATTTCTTTTAAGAGTTTTATTTGCTAGAGTTAAAAGATAACTCCAAAGGACTCATGATAAAAAAAAAGCTATTCAAAGTCAAAGAAAGAATTTTTGGAATCTATAGAACGAAGTGGGCCATCTTTCAAATTATTGCCTTCATGAATTTTTTTAAACCCTTAACTTCTGTATTGACTCCTTGGTGGAAAAGTGGTAAGGGTGGGCAATGGGGGGTCAAGTGACTTGCCCAGGGTCACGCAGCTGGGAAGTGTCTGAGGCCTGATTTGAACCTAGGACCTCCTGTCTCTAGGCCTGATTCTCAATCCACTGAGCTACCCAGCTGCACCCCTTCATGAATTTTTAAATTACACGTGTGATTTGTGTTTTCCGTTATGACATGGAAATATCTATTCCATGAAAAAAGAGTGTAACCTATAACAGAATATTTATTGCCTTGTGGAGGAGAGGGAAGGAGAGAATCTGCATCACAAAATATCAGAAAACAAAAAAATTGTTTCTACTTGCAGTTGAAAAAAATAAAGTCAAAACCAAACCAAAAGAAAAAGAATATCAGTTCATAAAAAAATGTTGGTGTGATGGCTCCAAAAAGTGTATGTGGGGAAATGGATGCAAGGAGGCAAACTAAAAGAATACTACAATAATTTACTCAAAGGGCAATTAGAATCTAGACCAAAGTGGTGTCTATGAGAATAGAAAAAAAGTAGATATGTGACATATATTAGAAATGTAAAATCATCAAGACTTGTCAACTTATTGACTATGTCAAGGAGAAGAGAGAAGGGATAAATTGAAGATAACTTTGACATTGTGAATCTGAATTGCTAGAAGAATTCTGGAGTTCTTGACTGGAATAAAGAAGGTAGGAAAAGTAGATGGATGAAAAACAAGTTTTATTTCAATATGATGATAGATTTAGAAATGGAAAGAATTATAATGGTTTAAATCTGGCCTTACCTATTTACTAAGGTCCTAGGCAAGTCACTTAATCCTATTTGCTTCAGTTTTGTCATCTGTAAAATGAAGCAGAGAAGGAAATGGCAAATCACCTCAATATCTTTTCCAAGAAAACCCCATTGAGGTCACAAAGAGTCACATATGACTGAAAAAACAGCTCAATAACAATGAATAGAGGTAATCTAATCCAATCTCCTAATTTTAAAGTGAGGAAATTGATACCTAGAGAGGCTAGGTGATTTCTTCAAAGATCCATATTGGGAATATTTGAACACCAGTCCACCAAATCCAGCACATTTCCTAGCTTCATTTGGAATCTGAACTTCCCTATTCAACCATGTCCTAATAGCAGTTAACTACTGTTTGGAAAAATGAGATTAAATGCAGACCCAATGCCTAGCAGTACCAGTAGGGACCATCAAAACAATCTGGTAGTGGCTAAGAGATAGAAGAGTAGATCAATAGAATAGACTAAGGTGTGAAGATAGGATGAACTCTCCCTTTTTCTATTTTTAGCTAAACAAAGAAAAAACCTTAAGTACTCCTACTTAGTACCTTACCAGTCCCTAAGTATGAGAGTTCATAAGTCATTTGCTAGAGTGAGTGACACCTCCAGAGGCCACTGCCCACACCCTGGGCAGTGGTAGGCAAATTGAAATACTGCAATTGGTTCCCGTAAAGATGGGGAGCAACAGTAAATGACAGTGAGAAAACTGCTTTAAAAAGGCCAGCTTGAGGATTCAGGTGCTCTCTGCATTGGTAAGCTGGACTGGAGGAGGAGACTCTTTTCCTGGATCCTGCCTAGGCTTGAGGTGGTGAGTGAAGTTATTACTTCCTTGGCTCTTTGGTGAGGAGACCCTCTCTGCTCAGATGGTGCTTTGGTGAGTTCAGGTGAAATTCTTGGTGGTCTTAGCTTCCTGTGCACTGGAAGTTCTCAAAAGATTCTTCAGCATCTCCTGGTTCTTTGAATTTCGGCTTCCTAATTAGGACCTTGGAATCTAACTTTCAGATTCACATTTGCAGTCTGGAGACATTAGGATTAAAATTAGGGTATTTGTAGCTAGGCAGTACTTTCTGTCTCTTTATCTACATTTTTCCACTTGTACTCTTTCTACCTCTTGGTAAATAAAGCTGCTAAAAGTCATTTTGACTTAAGCTGTAATATTTTTAAATCAGGGACCACAGTATTACTTTAGAATTCTCATATTTAGTAAAAAACCTAAATTTAAATTTTTACAAACAGTAAATGATCTCAGTGAGCTAGTGTTTGATAAACCCAAAGATTCCAGCTTTTGAAACAAGAACTTACTATTTAACAAAAACTGCTGGGAAAATTGGAATACAGTATGGAAAAAATTAAATTTAGATCAACATCTTACACCTTCTACCAAGATAAATTCAAACTGGGCAAATGACCTAAATATAAAGAGTGAAATCATAAATAAATTAGGTGAACATAGAATAGTATACCTGTCAGATCTATGGGAAAGGAGGGAATTTAAAAACCAAGCAAGAGATAGAGAACATTACAAAATGCAAAATGAATCATTTTGATTATATTAAATTAAAAAGGTTTTGTAAAAAGAAAATGAATACAACTAAAATTAGAAAGGAAGCAACAAACTGGGGAAAAATTTTTATAACAAAATTCTGACAAAAGTCTAATTTTCCAAATATACAAGGAACTAAGTCAAATGTACAATAAATCAAGCCATTCCCCAATTAACAAATGGTCAAAGGATATGTATAGGCAGTTTTCAGATGAAGAAATCAAAACTATCATTAATCACATGAAAAAGTGTTCTAAATCCTTCCTAATTAGAGAAATGCTAATCAAAATAATTCTAAGCTACCACCTCACACCTTGCAGATTGACCAATATGAAAGTAAAGGAAAATAATGAATGTTGGATGGGACGTGGCAAAATTGGGACACTAATATACTGCTGGTAAAGTGGTGAATTGATCTAATCATTCTGGAAGGAAATTTTGAATTATGCCCAAAGGGCTTTAAAAGAATGCCTGCCCTTTCATCCAGCGATACCACTACTAGATTTGTACCCAAAAGACATAGTAAGGAAAAGCACTTGTACAAAAATATCCATAGCTGTACTCTTTGTGGTCGCAAAAAATTGGAAAATGAGGGAGTGTCCCTCAACTGGGGAATGGCTGAACAAATTGTGGTATATGATGGTGATAGAATGCTATTGTGCTATAAGGAACAATAAACTTCTTGATTTCCATATAAGCTGGTAAGACCTCCATGAATTGATGTGGAATGAAATGAGGAGAACCACAAGAACATTGTACAAAGAGATGGAAACATTGTGGGACAATCATATGTAATTGACTTTGCTACTGATAGCAATGCAATGATACAGGACAATCCAGAGGGACTTATGAAAAGGAATGTTATCCACATCAAGAAAAAGAACTATGGGAATAGAAATGCAAAAGGAAAACATTTGATTTTTCACTCACTTATATGGGTATTGGATGTGGGGTTTTGATTTTTAAAAAATTATTATAAAATTATTATTATGGAAATAGTTATTGAGTGATAATACATGTATAACCCAGTGGAAGTGCTTGTCAGCTCTGGGAGTGGGGAGGGAAGAAGAGAGGGAAAGTACACGAATCATGGAACCATGGAAAAATACTTAAATAAAAAATTGAAAAATAAAAACATAAAAAATAAATGCATCAGGGGCAGCTGGGTAGCTCAGTGGATTGAGAGCCAGGCCTAGAGACAGGAGGTCCTAGGTTCAAATCTGGCCTCGGACACTTCCCAGCTGTGTGACCCTGGGCAAGTCACTTGACCCCCATTGCCTACCCTTACCAATCTTCCACCTATAAGTCAATAACCAGAAGTTAAGGGTTTAAAATAAAAAAAAAAAAATAAATGCATCCCCGAAACAAAAAACATCCTAGTCACAAACTTTATTCCAAAATCCCTCACAACCCACACAAAGTTCAATGGTATTAACCAAACAATACAAGCATTTTAAAAACTCACTTAACACAATAAAACCCATATTTGGGGGGTGGGGGGTAGAATAGAAGATTCTTAAACTGATCTTGCCAAACATCTGAGTCTAAAAGGCAGAAAAATATAGTAGAGTTAGGATGTTTGCTCATATGTAGGCTGACTTTATTGGGATTCAGTTCTCCTTGACACTTAACCTATTTCCTGATATAAATGCATAGAAAAGGAAGGTGGTGTTTCTTTTGGAATATGCTTACCTTGGAAACATAATAGTGACCCAACAGCTGTAATATGTAAAGCAAAACAATCTTTTTCCAATCTTAACATAACACCACATGTTTCTTTTACATGTAAACATCAGGTCATTAGAGAGCCTAAGGTTTCAACTTTATTCAGGTCATATTTCTCTATACATTTAAGCACTAACTATGGATAAGATCCAATTTTCACAAGTCCATGGCATGATGTGGAGAGTAGGGGAGGAAATCTATATCCTCAAATCTATATAGATAGTGATGTAGAAATAGATGATAGAGATGGCAATAAAGAAAGATATAATAGAGAGATGTGCATATAACTTTTTCATTTTTATGAACTTACTATTTGTTATGAGCCCTGAGTTGGGAAAATCCTTAACATTGAGTTGGAGAGTTGGCTCTCCGTCTTTTTCTATATTTCAAGTTAACACTTTGGCCTCCTTGTGACTAAGATAACATTTAGTTGGCCAGAAATGCTCTGATAACAAAGCAGGAAATAATATTCTAGTGGATAATAAACATATTACACTCAGCCTTGCTTTCTTTTTCTCCTTTTGCGAGTTATCCTTGGACTTTATTTGACTCCATTCTTCTTTTAATTTCTAGGTCTTCTGAATCTTTTTCTACATCAGAGATAGCACCTCCTTTTTTTATGTAAGTGCCTTAGGAGGCTACGGCAGTGATAGGGAAACTATGGCCCATGGGCCACATTTGTGTGTGTGTGTGTGTGTGGGCCTAAAATGTTCTTTTTAGCCTAGCAACATTATTCCTAATCTGACAAATACGAGTAGGATACAATATAATGAAACTCCAAAAGAGTTGCCTTAGAAACAGACTGACAGATGAACATTTCCTTTCCTTTGGCCCCCTCTTTAAAAACTTTGCCCATCACTGGGCTAGGAAGACCCTTAGACAATGGCTTAGATTGATTAAAAGAGGAGGTATACAGACCTTGATTACATTCATTTCTGATAAATTCAGTCAAGAAGAATTCTTAATTAACTAAAAGAATAACAACTATCATTTATATAGTGATTTAATAGTTTGTAAATATTTTGTAATTATGATAGCTGAGGAAACTGAGACAGACAAAAATGACGTGACTTGTCTAGGGATACCGAGCTAGTAGATATCTGAGGTCAGTTTTGAATTCAGGTCTTCTTGACTCCAAATCCAGAGCTCCACCTATAGGTAACTTTGAAATGTTATTATTTTACTCCTTTACTGATGAGAAAATTAAGGCATACAGAAGTGAAGTGATTTGTTGAAGGACATTGAGATAATAAGTATATAGGACCAGCTTTGAACTCAGGTTCAAAGGAACTCATTCCAAATCCAGAGCATAATAATTTTCCCTTTAGGCAAAATACCACATAGGGCATTCAAGGTGTTCAGAAAAGACTAGTACCTCTGGTGAGAGTTTGTTGAGCCTCTTTTAAGGCTATTTTTATTCCTTTAGTGTCTACCTGCCACCTAGATTTCACCTGTGGCTCCAAGAAGATAGAGCTCATGCAGCAGCCATACTCTGGTAAACCATCTTGGCAGATGTAGTAAACTAGGTTGAGGATAACTAATAGGTCTCAAACACATCAGTGAGTTAGGGGGCTGTCTACTCTAGACATGTGAAGATTTCCCTTGGTCAAAGGGGAGGATGTAAAAATTTTGTTCTAATGGCTGTGAGGGAGGCTAAAACAGGTTCTGTGGAGCACTTTGAGCTGAGTTAGCCATCAAAGAAGCCAAAGTCTTCCTCAGCATCCTGAGCTATCACTAGTTGTCTTGACTTTTGTCTTGCCTCTGGACTTCAATGACTGGAAGAGAGAATGAGATTGATGACTTTGTGAAACTCTGCCTCACTTAAATCTGATGTAGTTGTAATCAAAAGACATCACCAGAGATGTCATTTTGGTACTCTGAGTACAAAGGACAACAACTAACAAAAATGTCATGCTTATAGAAAAGTGCATCTCATCAGGCTTCATTATCCTGGTCTCACCATTTGGTACTGTGATGTGACTGCATTCTCTATCTGGTTGAATACAGCAATGCATTAGTCTCCACCATAGACCAAGCCCTTCAAAGAGCCACAAGTATTGATCAATGCACCTTCTTCTTTGTAATGACATTTTTGCAATGCAATATGAAAAGCAAAATGATTGATAGTTAGCTGTTTAGAACTTGGAATGAGTCGAACTTGGCAAAGCCTGGCAGGTGCAAAGTCAGTTGATGGAAAAAGTATAAGAGCAGGATTTGAAGAGAGACAGGGATCTCAATTTTGAGACAGGGCTTGGTGGGGTTGGTTGGGCTTGAGTAGGCAAAAAAGTCAACTTAAGATTCCAGCAACCAGCACTGATCACTTCCATAGTCTTAGATCTTGTGATATCCTATACTGAACATTCTGATTTAATTCACTCATCAAGAAGAAATAATAAAATTCACCATCAATAACCTGGTTCAGGTTGAAGCCCTCTGGCTCTGCCAGGCTGGAAACTGGCAGATTAACCATCAACAATTAACAAGCTTGAATATCCTGATTACCTTCAATTCATATACCATCTGGTCATCAATAGCTTAGGCCAAAGATCTCCTATACCCCTTTTTCCATAATTTCCTGCTTCCCTCCCTAAACCCAGTTGTTTTTAATTTTTAAACTTTCCTAAAATGAATGTTATCATTACTTCAGGGATTATTGAACATATCCTTAGATATTTGAGGGAAGGAGATTCCTTTCAACTGTAAAGGCTCAAATAGTAGTCAAGCAGCATTATCCGTATTAAGCCAGGTCAGACAGTTAGAAACAGCTGTGTATTCTTAACCACAGATTCTTCACTTGACTACCTGTCTTGGAACACTGTTATACTGAAGTTGAGTGCAGTAGATTCATTACAACTATAGTCCTGTGGAGTCCTTTTGTGTTTCACTACCACAACTTGTGTGTTACACTTAAGGATCTTTCCCACTCATTCAGCTTCAGCCCTTAAAACACCAGGCACATATAGCACTTAGCAAATGAATCTGTACTTGAATTCAGTCACTCACTTGTTCACAACTGAAATAACTGCTCTTATTTACATAGGACACCATTTGCACTAAGCCCTTGACTCAGGATAATTTTGGGATATAAACAGTAGAAATACTATTCCCATTTTCCAGTGATTTAAGAGTTTGTAAATGTAAAATGTGAAAAAAGAATTTAAAAGAATTTTAAATCAGTAAGGGAAGGCAGCTAGGTGGCTTAGTGGGTCAAGAGCCAGGTGTAAATATAGAAAGTCTTGGGTTCAAATCTAGCTTCAGATACTTCCCAGTTGTGTGACCCTGGGCAAGTCACTAAACCTCCATTGCCTAGATCCCTGATGGTGAACCTATGACATGCGTTTCAGCACTGACACACGTAGCCATTTTTGATGATACACAGCCAGATGCAGCCACGTATTGAGAAGTATCAGGCTGCAATCTGAGGATGAAACATTTGCTGTAGTGTAATGTAGACACTCTGTGCCAGAGGTCTGTAGGCCAAAACAACAGAACTCTGGCAAAGAGTATTTAGTTCTGGGACTTCCGGGGCCATTAGGGGACCTTTGACCTCACTTCTGGCTGGTGGAGCAGGGAGCAGCGGAATTCCATGGGGGACGCATCTCTGGGGGCCCTGTGATCATCATTGTCAGCAACTACATAACCATAGTAACCATCATTCAATCCATTGTTCTGGGGTGTTGTGAATTTCTAATTGACCATCTTTACTGAGATAAGTGAGGGGAGGCTAGAAGAGGTGAGGGCCTATGCTATGGGTGTTGTTTCTCACCATTAGAAATAGCAGCAGCCATCTTAATTTGCATATGGAACACCGTCTTGCAGCATAGTGAAGACTTCATTTTACCACTATTACTGGTGTGCATCCTTATTAACCCTTATTTCTGCTTATTAACCCTGCCCTTTCCTAAAAGGCAGTTGCATGTGCCATCTTGTGGTCAGTTAGGCTAGTTAACCCCCAAGTGACTACAGGGCTAACAGGCTATCTATAATTCCATCTTCTGTCACTGCCTCCTTGATGGAGAATCCAAAAAAAGAAAAACCAAAGTTAAGTAAAAGAAGTGGTAGTAGCAGTAGATGACCCTTTCAAGAGACATGGGCTGAGATGTATGGAATTATAGAAAAAAATGGCAGTTCATTTTGCATTCTATGTACTGAAATGGTAGTAAGCACAACATGGAATATAAATAGATATTTTGAAACTAATTCCCAGCTCTTGAAAAAAAGTGAGGATGAAAGAAAGGAAGACATTTCCAGGCAGCTATACCTTTATAAGAGCTGATATAATTCCATCCTTAAATTTGTAAAAGGCTCTACAAATTTAACATCTGCAAATCTGAGCATTGCTCACTCCATAACTCAGCATGGAAAAGCACTTAGTAAGGGAGAATTTATGAAAGAAACTCTCCTAAGATGTGCACAAGTTCTATTTCACTATATGCAGAATAAAGATGCAATTATTAAGAGAATATATGAGTTACCACTTAATATAAATATAAAAGATTGAATAATGAGACAACACTAATTTTCAACATCAGTTAAACAGAGAAATAAGTAATTGTAAATATTTTTTGATCTCTCTTGATGAAACTAGTAATGTCACATCACATACTCAGTTGGCCATTATTGGTCAATATTCTGATGGTCTCAGAATGAGAGAAGAGTTGATAAAGTTAGTATCAGTGCCAACAAGTACATCAGGAAGTGAAATATGTAAGGTTGTTATACAAACATTCCATGACCTAAGCACTGATATCTCTAAAGTTGTGTCACTGACAACAGATGGGGCACCAATCATGGTGGGGAAAAAAGTCAAATTTGTCAAATTGCTTATGGAAGCTATTGGACATATGATTGTGCTTTTTCATTGTATTGTCCATCAGGAGTGTAAGGGGCAAAAGGGATTTTGTTTGGGTGAATATTAAAAGGTTTGGTTGCCAGGGAATTGAAAAATTATCAATCCCTAATTAAAGAATAACCTCAAGTTAAAATGACTTTTATGGAAGTTTATTTACAAATGTAGAGAGGAAGAGGAAATAGGGAAATGAGAGAGACAATAAGATAAGATAAATAATCTAACACACTAGGTAATTTGCTCTGATCCCCTAGTTTAACCCAGGCAGAACTAGTTAACCCTCAGCAAAGGGAGGTTCGACCTTGAGCCCAAGGCCAGAAAGTCAGAGGGCCAGAGGCCCGGAGAGCTCTGGAGGTGAATGAAGCAAAAGCTTCAGTCACAGAGTCTCTATTGAAAGGGAAGTTCCTTAAGAGAAGTTCAGGAAGATTCAGTCTTTATACTCACCATGTGGAATTCCAAAGGAAAGAATTAAGAACAGTCTCACCAAGGTCTCAGGGCCCCAGCTCCAGAGCTCCTTCAAGTCCAAGCCACGAACAAAAAAAGTCCCTTCAGATCCAAGACATGAACCAGAAGAAGAGCCATGCTGAGCTCACTGAACTCTCTTTTAAAGGGGCTTCTTTTGTGTCACTTCCTGTGCCTACCTCTTAGTTTACGTGTCCAATCACAACAAACACTTTTCTTAGGACTGCCCAGGAGTCAGTTAGCAATTCTGATTCGTCACTCACTCTAGGACACGTGGGTCACAGACCTCCCAACTTGTGAGTTAAGTAAAGTTGTTTACACTTTGGTAATTAGATTAAAGATGGACAGAGAAGACTTAATTTCATTATCACAGAAGGCTTTATGTGCCAAGGCAAGATTAATCAACTTAAAGGACTTCAGGTCACTTGTTACAAAGATAGTTAATTTAATAGCTGCTCGCCCCCTTCACAAGTGAGAATTTTCTGCACTTTTACTGGAGGTTGATTCTACCTACAGTGGACTACTGATGTACAATAATGCAAGATGGCTGAGCTAAGGTAAAGTTCTTGAGCACTTTGTGGAGTGCTTTGAAGAAATTAAGGTATTTCTTGAGGATAAGGATCTGGGAAACTTTCCTCAGCTCAATGATGATGAGTGGTTCAACACCCTGATGTTTTTTATAGATATCTCTGTTTATATTAATGAACTGAATTTAAAGTTACAAGGTTTTGGCAAAAGTGTTGACATTATGTTTGGATACATAAAAGCTTTTGAAAGTAAACTTAAAATTTTTAAGCAAGATGTAGAAACTAAAACTTTCCCTCAAGTAACAAAGTATTTTGAGAAGGCAGTGCAGCAAAATTAAATAGAACCCTTGGGGGCAGCTGGGTAGCTCAGTGGAGTGAGAGTCAGGCCTAGAGACAGGAGGTCCTAGGTTCAAACCCGGCCTCAGCCACTTCCCAGCTGTGTGACCCTGGGCAAGTCACTTGACCCCCATTGCCCACCCTTACCAATCTTCCACCTATGAGACAATACACCGAAGTACAAGGGTTAAAAAAAATTAAATAGAACCCTTGCATATAAAGTACCAGCATGTTTTAGACTCATTATTTGACCAGTTCAGTGATAGATTTAATCAATTTAGAAGCCTAGTATAGACCATGAAAATAATTAAGTATCCTGATGTAGTGGTCTACAGTAGTCTGGAATTAAATGGTTTCCAATGGATACAAATTGATGATTTGGAGCTTCAACTTGCAGAATTTCAAGACAGCATCTGGGCTCAGGTGTTTGTTGACTTGAGGTCAAAGCTTGAGAATCTGGAAAGGTGCCACATGGAGAATCAAGAGGAGTGCCCCTATGAACAGGAAATTTGGAGTGCCTGGAACTGATTACCAGACACTTTTAGTACCCTGAAAAATATAGCAATGGCTTTACTCACAATTTTTCCCTCTACATACTTTTGTGAGACCTTATTCTAAGCATTAAATAACATCAAAACCAACAAAAGAAACAGATTAACAGATGAAGTTAGTAGTGCTTGATTGGGCTTGAAGTGTACAAAATAACAGCCTTTAATTGAAGATTTAGCAGCTAAATGAATTTTCATTAACCAATGATATTCAGCAACAAAAATGTCACTAATAGGCAGGTTAGTTAAAGAATCCCCCCTCCCCCTCATTTATCTTAGTTTATAGCAACCCACACAAGTTAAATAATATCAAGATCAACAAAAGAAACTGACTGATAGATGAACAAAAGTCACTAAGCAGGTAAGTTAAATAATTAGTTTTTGGTTTATTAAATAGTTATATTACAATTGTACATTTTTGTTATTTAAACTATAAATATTGAGAAATTATGTTTTATATTCTCGAAGTGACACATCACCCAAGTTATGCTCAGTTTTTTGATGAATTTTGACACACCAAGCTCAAAAGGTTGTCCATCACTGGCCTAGCTCTTATTGCTCTTCTGTCTTGGAAGCAATACACAGTATTAATTCTAAGAATGAAGGGAAGGCTTTTTTAAAAGTCAGTAAGAGTTTTTCTTTTCTTTTCTTTTTTTCCTAAAACCTCTCATATTCTCTTAGAGATAGTATTAGAAAGTTTAACCTTGAAAATACACTACTTCCTATACACCCAGAGATATCATTAGACAAAGAGCAAAGAAGAGTAGTTTTGTTCATTCTGGTCTTTGGGAACTTCAGGAGAGGTTTAAGATGAATCATTCTTGCATAACAGTAAATGTTTCTTTGCAGAACAAGACTTCTTCTTTAGGTCTCTTCCAGACTTAAGGTTTTCCACCCAAAGCAAGCATTTGCTACCAAGAGAATTGGAGATTATCTCTGGGCTTTTTGACTTGCTTTTTCTTTCCAGAGATTGAAGGTAAGGGAAATGAAAAAGAAAATAAAAAAACTAAGGAAGGATGGGCTATTTTATCCATGAATACACAGAGCAATGGCCCCTAGCTGGATTATACCCCCTCCTCACTTCTGCCTAAGAGAGCCCACCTTCCATAACTCATATGCCATTTCCTACAAGATACTGTTCCTGATCATTCCAGTTATTAGCACGCTTTCCTTATAATTACTTTCTATATTTTTTCAGAGACCTGATTCTTACTAGTTTACCTCATTTATGTATTCCACCAATAGAATGCAAATATATTGTGGCTAGGCACTGTCTTTACCTATCCAGGAATATGCTGCAGCTAGTTCTAAACTTCCAATCAGAAGACAGATTGTTTAATTTTCAATGTGAGCTTTTACACTTCCTCCCCAATTGACAGATGACACAAATAAATCAGTGCTTGATTTTTGTTTTGTTGATTGTGGAGTTTTAAGAAAATGGAAGAGTAAATAAATGTTAATCATGTAAATTAAACTTAAAAGTGTATTATGCAACACCCCACCCCCAACTAGTCGTTAAACATTTACCAGCACATCATTTCTTCTGGTTCCTGGCATACATATTTTTTGAATGAATGAATGCTCAATCAAATTGAGGGTTGCCTTCCTCTACTGCTCCCTCAAGCAAATAGGCTTGGGTCACCTTTGCCCCAGCAGAATGATTCATGAAACTCTGACTGGGGAATGAGTGAAGGTTTCCTGAAGTTAGACTCTTTCCCAAAGCATCTTCAAAGTTAGGACTTGCAAGAGTAATTGGTTATAAGTTCCTTTTGACATGGTGAAGAGTTAGAGCTTTCAGCAAATGGACTTTCAGTATATGGCAATAGAGATGATTCATTTACTCATTACAGTATTTTCAGTTTTCAGCAGCATTCAAGTTTTGAAGACCCTCAAGTTGGATGGACAAAAGCCTGTGAGAAGGGATATTTCAGAGTACCCCAATTATGACATCCTTGAATAAAACAGATTTGTATCGATTCTTAATGCCAGCAACCTTTCAGTCACTTAGGCTCACAACCTGGATGCCATCATTGATCTTGGCCTTTCAATCTATGGAGTGTCTCTCTAATATGCCCTCTTCTCTCACCACACACAGTCATCACCATCACTCAGGTTCTCATCCCTTCTATCCTACTGAAATGGCTTCCCAATGAATTTCTGCCTCATTTGTTTCCTTTCCAATCCATTGTCCACATAGATGCCAAAGTAATTTTCCTAAAAATGTAAAAGGGTCACCACCTTCTCCTTACTTATTAAAATCCAATGAATTCCTCTTCTCCCAAACCCAAGTTAAATATAAAATCCACTGTTTGGAATTTAAAGTTCTTCCAAATTCAGCCCATACCTCTCTTTTTAGTCATCTTTTATATAAATCCTCTTCATGTGCACTACAGTCCAGGCATGCAAAC
The DNA here is from genome assembly GCF_016433145.1 of Gracilinanus agilis. Lineage (NCBI taxonomy): Eukaryota > Metazoa > Chordata > Mammalia > Didelphimorphia > Didelphidae > Gracilinanus > Gracilinanus agilis. The sequence goes on along the minus strand of NC_058135.1, from coordinate 12,674,934 downwards.
TTACTTGCTCTCCCTTATACACTATGTCCCATTTCTCATATCCATGTATTTACATCTACTGGTTCTCATGCCTAGAATATTCTTCCTCCTGATTTTTTCTCTTAGAATTATTGGTTTTCAATGTAACCAAAATTAGAAGGGAAGCAACAAATTGGGAAAAAAATTTTGTAACAAAAACCTCTCACAAAAGTCTCATTTCTCAAATTTATGAGGAGCTAAGTCAATTGTACATAAAATCAAGCCATTCCCCAACTGACAAAATGGTTAAGGGACATGAATAGGTAGTTTTCAGATAAAATAATTAAGACTATCAATAAGTACACGAAAAAGTGTTCTAAATTTCCCATAATTAGAGAAATGCACATCAAAACAATGCTGAGGTACTTCCTCACACCTAGCAGATTGGCCAATATGACAATAAAGGATAATAATAAATGTTGGAGCGATTGTGGCAAAATTGGGACACTAATGCATTGCTGGTAGATTTGTGAATTAATCCAGTCATTCTGAAAGGCAATTTGGAATTAAAAGAATGCATACCTTTTGATCTAGCAACACCACTGCTGGGTTTGTACCTCAAAGAGATAATAATGAAAAAGACTTGTGTGAAAATATTCATAGTTGTGCCCTTTGTGGTAGCAAAAAATTGGAAAATGATGGGGTGTCACTTGATTGGGGAATGGATGAACAAATTGTGGTATATGATGGTGATGGAATACTACTGTGCTGTATGGAATGATGAACTGGAGGATTTCTATGTGAACTGGAAAAGACCTCCATGAACTCATGCAGAGTGAAATGAGCAGAACCAGGAGAACATTGTACACAGAAAATAAAACATTGTGGAAAAATCCAATGTAATTGACTTTGTTACTAGGAGCAATGCAACAAGCCAGGACACTCCTGAAGGACTTATGTAAAATAATGCTATTCACATTGAGAGAAAGAACTATGGAAATAGAAATGCAAAAGCAAAACATATGACATCACTTATCACATGTATATATGGGTATATGAATTGGGGTTTAGGCTTTTTAAAAATTGCTCTATAGCAAAAATGAATAATATGGAAATAGGTATCAAGTGACATTTGTACAATCCAGTGGAATTGCTTGTTGGCTCTGGGAGAGGTGAGGGGGAAGAAAATTAATCATGTAAACATGGAAAAATATTTAAAAAATAAATATAAAGAAAGAATTATTGATTTTCCCCCAAACTCAACTGAAAAACCATCTTCTGTAGAAGGACTTCGTTGTCCCCTCAACTGCTAGGGCATTTCCCTCAAAGATTATATTCTACCTCTGCATACAATTGCCTCTTTTCTGTAGAGACAGGAAAAGAGTGGGAGTATGGGTGCTAAATGTGACATGTACTGACAACATTGCTCAGTTAAAAAGAGCCCTGGATTTAGAGCCTGAGGACCTGGTTTATATAACCCGTATGACTGAGCAACTCAACCTTATTGGATTTCTATTTTTCTCCACAATCTTGTAGAGCAAAGAATTTAGTCTTAATGACCTCCAAGCTCCCTTCTAGCTCTCAATCTTTGATTCTCTGATGCTTCCATAGTATCAGATAGTTCTGTTTAACTGGCTTTCTTTCTGACTATTTTTCTTCCTTTGATTTCTTAAAGATTCCTCCCAAGCTCTAAATCCTATAATCTGATGCTCCAATCCTGAGAATCATGAAGGTCTACAGGAGAGAATGTAATTAATATATATATATATGTATGTATATGTATATATATAATGTATGTATATTACTTAGAACCTAACAAAGCAAAAATCCATTATTTATGGATATATGTCTATTCTTAACTGGTCATAAACTAGGAGATTCCATGACATGACACGATTTAAAAGAAAAAGCATCTCAGGTTTCAAAATAGGGGCTCTTAACCTGAAGGCAGTAAACTTTTTTTTTAAAGTATTTTCCCAAATGTATTTCTATACAATTGGTTTCTTTTATAATCTTGGGCATTTCATTTTATTGTTTTCTTTTAATAACTTTATTTTGGGAAATCCATAGACTTCATTGGACTGCTAAAGAAGTCCATGAAAGGACTGTTGCTGATAAATGTTTAACAAAGGTATTTAGGATACACTTATATGTTGAATCTACATTATTAATATTCACTCCATTTTCTTAAATCTAGACAATCAACAAAATAGCAAATCAAGTCCTAATTTGTCATTTTTGTTGGTTTCTGAGATGTAAATCCTCACAATGGAAATTTAACAATCTGCTTTCCCATGCAAGTTTGAATTGGCTAATGGTTAATTAATCCTGATCTAGAGCTTAAAGGGGTCCTATAGTTTTACTATTAATTTTAGGGAGGAAGCTGAAAAGAGGTGATATAGGGTTTGGTAGAGCCAGAACTTTAAATCCCAACACAGTAAGCGAGATCCTGATTAGTGCAAATAATGAATCCTCTGAAGTGGTTGCACTACTCAAATTCAAACTGCTTGTTTCCATTGACTTGGAACCAATGATCACATTTTCTATAATTATATCTTCAAATACTACAAATTAAAATATACACAACCTCTTTAAGGGATTCATTATTCACACTAATCAAAACCCAGCTAGCACCTCCCTTGGGGGCCACTGGGAAGCCCTGTAAGCATATTTACAAAGTAGAACTGTAGGGATGTCCAGACTGCTCATAAAGTGCTTTGTGGGAAGAAATTCAGCAATAAATGAGTTCTTTAAAAAGAAAGGGCCAATGGAGGGGTAGGATGAACATGGACATAGGATATCGGTCTGCTAAACTGTCCTTAAATTTAGTATTTTTGTTCAACAGATTTGTGATGGAGTCATCTAAGAAACAGAGGATTGGGAAAGGAAATATAGCACGTGAATGGGAAGCATATGACCCCTTCCTGGGGATGAGTATAGAGAGGATTTTCATTTCAAAAGCCAATTTGAAGATGGTAGCTTAGTAGCAGCAAAAGCTTAAGCTGCTCTGAGAATCTTCTTAAAACAAAAGCCAGGGCAGCTGGGTAGCTCAGTGGATTGAGAGCCAGGCCTAGAGACGGGAGGTCCTAGGTTCAAATCTGGCCTCAGACACTTCCCGGCTGTGTGACCCTGGGCAAGTCACTTGACCCGCATTGCCTACCCTTACCACTCTTCTGCCTTGGAGCCAATACACAGTATTGACTTCAAGACGGAAGGTAAGGGTTTAAAAAAAAAAAAGACAAAACAAAAGCCAGTTGGGGGTGTTGGTGGTATAAGTAGACTTTTTTCTTATTTCCCTTTTTCTGTTAGCATGGCGTGGGATAGGTGGGTGGTGCAGTGGATAGAGCATTGGGCCTAAAGTCAGAAAGACTCATCTTCTGAAGTTAAAATCTGGCCTCAGACACTCACTAGCTGTATGATCCTGGGCAAGTCATTTAACCTTGTAGACCACAATTTCCTCATCTGTAAAATGTGCTGGAGAAGGAAATGGTAAAGCATGCCTGCATTTTTGTCAAAAAACAAAAACAATATTAGGTCATGAAGATTTGGAAATAACTGAAAAAATGACTGAATAATACAATTCACAGAGGAAAGAGCACTAGATTTAGAATCAGAAGACATGAGTTCCAGTTGTGGCTCAATGAGTTACTTTATGCCATTTTGTGCAACTCATGTCTCCTTTTTAAGCCTTTGTTTCCTTCTCTGTAAAATGAGAGGAAGATAAGCAAACCAGTCATCCACTAATGTTCCTCTATCTCAGAATCCTATGATCCTATCACAGGTGCTGAGTGCCTTGGGCTACAGAGAGTCAAAGATATGAAGTAATGGTAGGATAAACATTTCAATTAATCACGCCTAATCATTCTCCAAATATCTGTACAAGACTTTCATTGAATAATCATTGGCAAATATTATGTCAGTGGAAGATGCAGTCAACTTTGGTCTCATCCAAAATGTTGTCATCACCAGCTCTTTAAAGTGTCAGAGATGTATGTTTAGAGATGAGGCCAAAAAATAATCATCATCATTCTTCTGATTTTCAGCCAGATGGAGAGATCCCCAACTTCTCTTTTTTAGCACAGTGCCAAACTCTGTGTAAGGGAACTTGAACCTTGAGATTATGAGAATGTGGATGCTTCTTTCCTCAAGGACCATCTATCGTTTTCTGGATATTGGCAGCACCATGGCATGGTAGGAAAGGGTTGTAGTTGTAGTCAGGGAGACCAAAGTTCAAATCCTAATCCCAGACACTTAGCAATGTGACTCTCAGACAGCCATTTAACCTCTCAGCCTCAGTTTCCTCATCTGTAAAGTAAGGATAATAATATCATGTACCTTATGGGGCAATGAGGATCAAATGGGATGATATATATGATATCCTCTATAAACCTTAAAGTGCTATATAAATGGTGATGATGATGTTCATATAATCAGGATATCAAGCCAGATTATTCTGTGGTTAGAACACCAGGAAGGCCTGAGCTCAAATTTGGCCTCAGACACTTACTATCTGTGTGATTCTGGACCAATTTCTTAACCTATGTTTGCCTCAGTTTCTTTACTTATAAAATGGGGATAATAAACCTACATCCTAGGGCTACTGTGTGGATCAAATAAGATATTTGTAAAGCACATAGCATAGTACCTAGCACATTCATTCAGTCATTTCATTGTGTCTGACTTTTAGGGGTGCCATTTGGATTTTTCTTGACTACAATGCTGATGTGGTTTGCCACTTCCTTCTCCAACTCATTGTACAGTTGAAGAAACCAAGGCAAACAAGATTAAATATCTTGTCCAAGGTCACAGAGCTAATAAGTGTCAGATGCTGAATTTGAACCTGGGCCCTCCTGACTCCAAAAACAGTTCTCTATTCATTGCTGCACTCTTTATAATATATTAGCATTTGAAAAATAGTCACTGAATTGAATTGCAGTAAGGAATGTCATGATTAAAATCCACAATTCAAAAAAAAAGTCTCAAAAACTAATATAAGTAAATTGTAGAAAAAGAGTAACTATTTATGGGGGCATCAAGGTGGCTCAGTGGTTTGGGAGCCAGGCCTAGAGACAGGATGTCCTGTGTTTAAATATAGCCTCAGATACTTCTTAGCTCTATGATTCTGGGGAAGTGTCACTTAACCGAGCCAATACAGAGTATTAATTCTAAGAAAGAAAATAAGGGTTTTAAATTAAAAAAAAAAAAAAGAGTCCCCTGGGCAAGTCATTTGACCCCCATTGTCCACCTTTACCACTCTTCCACCTATGAGCCAATACACAGAAGTTAAGGGTTTAAAAAAATTTTTTTTTAAAATAGAGTCATCATTTTAGTACCTTGCCATTCAATCAGTACTATAGTCTGGCGCAAGAATCAATACTCACAAGAGTCAGTATGAATTCAACAAAAATGTATTAATACTGTGCTTCTGGCTTACAATCTAAGACTACTGTTTTCTGATTAAAACCCTATAGCCCCTTTGAAGTTTGTGGCAATTAAAGGTCAAAATTATGTCATTTAATTTCAGATCAATCTAGCCTGGCACATAGTAGGTACTATATAAAAGTTAGCTAGTAATATTATTATTTCAGTAAAGTAGTTGGGTCAGAAGTCAAATTCTAAGGCTTGGAAAAGTAAATGGGAGGTTACGAAATGGAGGCATTGAATGTAGACCTTCCTATCTGGTCATTTAGCAGTGAAAAGAAGAGAGAGAGATGTAAGACCAAAGAGGATGACAGAGTCAAGTGATGGTTTCTCCTTTTCCTTCTCTTTTTCCTCCTCCTCCTCCTTCATCTCTTTTTAAAGATAGGTGTTGAAAAAAGAAAGATAGGTGAGATCAGACCAATAGGAATGAAAGTAGTAGGTAAGATTGGAATGAATGGAAAATGTTGATGATGCGGGGTACCATGTGTTGAGGACAGAAAGAATGTTAACAGTGAAATGGTTAATTAGGGGTAGCAGATTCAGGAGTGTTGAAACAGTTCATTATTGAGCTAGTTAGCAATGTATTTAAGTATGTGAAGGTGCGTGGAAATCAGGCCAGAATATGGGTGATGAACTTGGAAAAAAGGCAAGATTTCAAGACTAGCAGTCATTAATGAAGACAGAAATTAGTGCATGACACATAGAAGGTGCTTGATAAATGTTTATTGATTGCTCAATGGATTATAAAGGGTGAAGAAATACTGGAATTATAGGAGATCATGATCAGAGAGGAGGATTTCTGAGTCCAGGATTATGGAGGGATGTGGCATCCCAGGATAAAACATTTCTTTAGAATATAAGATTATTTAAAAAAAATCTTACAAAGATTACAAAGATAGAAGATTATAAGCAGCATTGACTCATACAACAGTGAGAAACAAGGGAGAGGGGGAAAAAGGCTTATGGAAAGCTTGGCCTGAGATCCAGATAAGCTAGATCATCCCAATAACATCTAAGTATTAAACTGGATTAGAAATAATAAACAAAAAAATGGGAAGGAGGGGGTGAGAAGATCTGCCAAAGTTTCTATTAGGGTTTTTTCCTATCAGTGACAATGTAACCACCACATTTATTTCTATGAGAGATTACATGAATAAATAACAGTTATACTAATGGAAACAAAGACTCAAATGAGCCAGATGAAGTATACACAGAGGAGGTCTGTGCTAAAGGAGACCCACTTTTAAGGAAGCTGAAGGACTAATTCTCAAGTTATCTGAAAGAGGTGATAATAAATGATTAGAAAAATAAATAGTATTGAAATGGGAAAATGTGAGAAAATATCAAAGAATAAATACCTACATATCTCCCTCCCCCATCTCTATAAAATCTTGGTGATAGTAATCTAAACATATATTGAGAACATTTTTGATGAGATTATAAGAAGAAAAGAGACATGCTTTAACAAACATTATTCTACAATAGAACACAACTTTATCATCACAAAATTGAGAGTTGCATACAAAATACAAGATCACAATATCTTTATTGATTGTAGACTATGAAAAAGTACTGTCCCTGAAGTGATAAGGTCAAGAGTCCATAGGGCAGGGCAATCAGAATGATGAAGGGTCTTGAGCTCAAGTCATATTGGGATCATTTGAAGGCTCTGAGGATGTCTAAACTAGAGAAGAAGAAGCCTGATGGGAACATGGCAATTACCTTCAAGCATTTTTCTTAAACTCTTGCCTTCCATCTGGGAATTGATACTAAGTATTGATTCCAAGGCAGAAGAGCAGTAAAGGCTAGGCAGTTGGGGTTAAGTGACTTAACCAGGGTCACACAGCTGGAAGGTATTTGAGGCCAAATTTGAACCCAGCATCTTCTCCCTTTAGATCTGACTCTCAATCCACTAAGCCAGCAAAAAATCCTTTTGCCCCTCTGTTCAAATATTTGAAGTACTGTCACAAAGAAAATTTCACTTGTCCTCTTTGGACTCAGAAAGAAGAATTAGGTTAAATGGAAAGAAGTGACAAAGAGGGAAATTTATATTTATGATAAAGAGGAACTTCCTATTTTGTTGTTGTTCTTAGGCTATTTTAGTCATGACTGACTCTTCATGACCCCATTTGGGATTTTCTTGGCAAAATTATTGGAGTGGTTTGCCATTTCCTTCTCTAGCTCATTTTACAGATGAGGAACTGAGGCAAAAAGGGATAAGTGACTTGTCCTGGGTCACACAGCTAGTAAATGTCTGAGGACAGATTTGAACTCAGGAAGGTGAGTCTCTCTGACATCAAACTTCACAATCTATCCACTGTGCCACCTAGCTGCCCCTGTTAGAGCTCTCCAAATGTAGAATGGATTATCTCAGAAACAAGTCTTCAGACAAAAGTTGGAAAGCCATTTGTGGGATACGTTGTAGAAGAGAGTTTTATTCTATTGTGACTTGGATTAGATGGCTTTTGAGGTCCCATATAACTCTAAGATTCTGTGATTTAATTGGTAAGGGAAAACATAGTTCTAAAGGCTCTCCTCCAGAATATTTTCTCCCATATATTTATCAAAATCATCCAAAGTTTCTTTAAAGATTTAACAACAGGAAGAACTTTATTTAAAGATACCCTGGTTATTGCTGCCAAGGAAGTAAAAAAACCCCAAACAAACCCTAATAAAACATGGAGATGTGTGGTTGTTAAAGATGTGTGTCATTGTTATAGAAACTATCCAAGGAAGAAACTAAATCTCAGAAGAATTTATTATGGATTACAGTTCATACTCTGCAGCACAAAGACCACCAACAGATTCATGATCAATTTCAAGAAGTCAATGAATTAAAAAAAATATTTTAATAACTTGAATACATCTGGATTAATCTACAATCCTATGCATATTATTTTATGCATTTAAAATCACTATTCTGAGAAGGAAGTGATAGACTTTGGTATAGACTACCAAAGGGCTTCATAAAACATGAAGAAAAAAAAACCCTTAAGAACACCAACTATATAGAAATGGTAAGGTCACCCAAATACTCCATTTTATAAGTGACATTGTTTTGCTTATATCAAGTCCCAGAACATTGCAGAGCCTTATCAATAATACCTATAGTCTTCCTTCAAATGTTCAATCTATTCATGCAAGGAAGACCAAGTTTTTGGTCTACTGTTCAAAGTATGATATGTAGCTGGATGGGCAACCAATAGAGTTGGTTTAATGGTGGATATTATAAGAAATTAATTTTAGATTTTATGTTAAATATGAGAATTCTAAAGTAATATTGTGGTCACCAATTTAAAGATATTATAACTTAAGTCAAAAATGACTTTTAGTAGCTTTATTTACAAAGAGGTAGAAGAAGTGAAAATGAAAATGGTAGCTAAGGAGGCAGGTTTTAACAAGCCTACTAGTACTTCTCCAGTGAAGTGAGGCTCATGCCTGCAGGGGCTTCCCCATGTCTAGTGGTGTTTTCAGCTAGAGTTCCACAAACACAGCCTCCTCCAAAGGCACAACAGGGACCTCGGGAACCAATCTCTCCAGAAGCCAGGAAAGGAAAGTCAGCTATTCACCCACCCAAGACAAAGTCTAAAGGAGAAGATCCAGGAGAATTCCTCTAAGAAGCAGTCCAAAGTCCAGGGATGAAAGTCCCCTCAACAAGAAGCTCAGGACTTCTTATAATCCTTTTCCCACATCACTTCCTCATCCTTCCTCCACTTTATGGGAACTAATTTCAGTCTTTTAATTTGCCTGCCACTGCCTAGGGGAAGAGCAGTGACCTCTATAGTTGTCAAATACTTTAGTAAGTGACTTGAGAACTCTCTTACTTAGTATTAAGTAGGGGTATTTAAGTTTTTGACTGATTAATTTAAAAATTGCTGATTGGTAGACAAAGAAAGCTTGATTCACTCTTCACAATATTTATTACAAATAGACAATATATTGGACCCAACACTGAATAGGAAATAGAGTTAAGTTGCATTTCAGAATTTTCACAAGATATTATAATGTCCCTAAACTTTTCTATGAAAAAATGTTCCAACTTTGTAAGGTCAATATTTCTCTAGAAGTTTTATGTTATGTGACTATGATTTCACAGTCCAATGGAGTACTACAGTATTAAAATTTCAGGACATTTGAAGAGTAATGAAAACCCTAATACTGGCTATGAGTAGATTGTAGAATATTACCAACAAATAACTGACTGAGAGGACTAACAAATGGGATCTCTTTACAGATATTCATGAATAGAAGAGAAAGAAGACTGGTCATTCAGTTGGAATGAAGTACTAGTTGATAGGCTGTATACTTCATTATTATACAGAGTTTCAGCAGTTGTTAAAGAAGATTGCCAACATATTGGTTTGATCCCTTATGGACTATTTATTGAAAGACCATGTCAATATGAGAAGGCAGAGACAGCTTCTGGTCTTAACCTTTAAGGATATAATTCACATTCAGATCCACTTAAGGATGAAAGAGTTGGTTATTTGTTGTCTTTTGTACTCAAAGAGGACCAAAATGACATCACTGATGATGTCTTTTGACTCATGAAAAAATTGGATTCAATGAGGCAGAGTTGCACAAAGTTGACAAAGTCTCACATTCTCTTCCAGAGTCACCAAAGTCCAGCAGCAAGAAAAAAGTCAAGATGGCTGACAATGGCTCAGGTTGCAATAGATGACCTTGGCTTCCTTGATGTCTAACCAAGCTCTAAGTGCTCCAAAGTGTTTGCTTTAGCTGACTCCATGACTTTTGGAACAAATTGTTCTAATGTGTCCCCTTTTCTGGGTTATGGAAGTCTTCATATGCCTGGGATAGGCACCTCCCTAACTCACCAACAAGTTTGAGGCCTGTTGCTTAGTCAATTTGGTTTAACTGACCTGTTGAGAGGATTTACTAGGGTGTGGCCACTGCACATGGTTTAACTTCTTGGAGTCACAGGTGATAGCTGGGTAGCAAGGGTACACAAAAGGAGAAAAGAAACATTCCATACACTAGATAAAAGAATTTTATTGATATGGAATATGTTGGAATGGTAGAGAATATGGTGGAGTAGTTGAAGCAGAGTAGAGAAGGAGATCATGAGTCTTTAAAGTTGTTGAAGAGAGGGGTCATTGGTTCAAATGTTAATTGGTTCAAAAGTCATTGGTGCAAATATGGAAGTCATTAAGGATAACAAGAAGAAGTTGTGTAGAAATGATTTAGAACTCATTGTTGAAGGAAGGATAGTGACCTGGTAGTTGGTAGATGAAAGCAAAAAGTCTAGTTAAGGTGACAGTTCAATCTTTCAGAGGGCACAAAAATGGGAATTGCCTTAACCAAGCTCATGTGAGTCTTGGTATCTGTTTTACAAATTCAGAATTTGTTCCAGAACATTATATATTAAAGGCTTTGTGATAGCTCCCAAAGGACCCATTGTGACTGGTAGAAGATGTTACTAGCAGAAGTGGACTGGAAGGAAACCTAGAATTTGTATCTAGTCTCTGATATTCATCATTATCAAAGATCATTTAATTACAATGAGATTATTTTTATGGTAAGCAAACTTTTCAAAACTAGGATGTTATGATTTTGTTCTACTTTAAAGCAGTCCCCTTCACATACTTATTCCAAAGATATAGTCACACCTGTTCTTTCTGTATTGCCAAAGTGGCCTATGGAATTGCATTTGTTGGAGTTGAGCTAGATTCCCCTGGATTGACAATTATAGGATATTTAACAAGAGTATTTAGCTAGGCAATATTTTCTACCTCCTTCCTACATTTCCATTTTTTTTACTATCTCTACTTTGGGGTAATAAAGCAACTAAAACTACTAACAGACCCCTAATTTAATTTTAAATTATTATAAATGGCGACCTTTTATAACTTTTTATAACTCTTAATTTGACCCAAACCAACTTTAACTTTTTTTAATGAAGTTTTTAATATGTATAAGATCAAATTGTATATATTAAATTTAAAATTTTCATCATTAAATACATAGACTCAAAGTCAAGCAGGTCAATCTCAATTTGAAAAATCTATTACTTTTCAAGGAGTGGAAAAATGCATGTATTTATATAAAAACATTCCATTTCAATTAATAAGTTTTAGATTCTTGGCTAACCAGGAACTTATCACCTAAAAAAACATCATTTTAAATTGTTCAATTAATTCAACCATGCCACTGTATTCAGTTCTTCCCTAGAAATTAGCCTCACTAAACACAAACTTCTAACATTAATGCTGAAAAATACTTAAAGAAAGTCTTCCATATACCCTATCTATACTACACTTCAATTTATGATTCCTTGGATATTGGTCTCTGTTGCTTTTTTTGTTCTCGAATTGAAGATTTATAAAAAGAAAAAATATCTTTCTGATTAGATCACAGTGCAATCACTTTCTTTAAAGGATTTTCAAAATAATCTATTATATGAATAAATAATGCTTTTCAAGTTAAAATACCATGGTCTTTCCCTAACATATTTCTTAATTAATCCTATCACTAATTTATAATCCCTAACTGCCTTGTTTTAGTTTTCCTGTTGATAAAATTCCAATAATTCAGGGATATTCGTATTTAAACAGGTGTTTAATGATTCTTTTTTAAAATGTATACACCACTGATATTTAAAATTGATTACAATGGCCATTTCCATTGGTTGGCTGGTGGTTCTTCCACTAAAGGTTCCCAAGGTTTCCAAATCAACATTTTTCTTGCCAGTGATAATTCATTTTCAGCCTGAAGAATCACCTCTTCTAGCTAGCTATCCTGAAGCTGATCCTCTAGTTTTTGAAGTTCTATTTCCTGTTTCCCCACATTCATTCTTTCACTTGTAATCTGTTCTGTGTACTTTCTAAATGTTGCATTTGTAGGCATTAACTGAAGAGTATCAAGAATCTTGTGTCAAGCCAAATTTGAACCCAAGGCCTCCACCCTCTGGACCTGGCTCTCAATCCACTGAGCCACTTAGCATTTCTCTGGATTAAAGTTTGTATAATTTTCCCCATCCCCCAATTCCTATCTTTTTTTCAGGTGATCAGGAAATATCCAGCTCAGCTATAACTTTCTGGTTTTCTACAATCCTTCAAATATCACTGACAGTAGTTCAGTAATACCATCTCCCAGTTACTTCAGAAACTGAGGATTTAAAGCATATCAGCCAGGCAATTTGAATGCATTAATGCAGGTGATAAGAGCCAGAAGTAGTTGGCACCCATATAAAGAGAAAGAACAGAGAAGATATGAGCTATGTTATAGAGGTAACATTGTCAAGATTTGGCAGTTGATGGACTATGAGGCATGAGTGCAACAAAAGAATAAAAATGATGTTGGCATTATGAATCTGGGTAACTGAAAGAATACTGTTGGTCTCATTATTCAAGGAAAATTGGAGTGGGTATAAGATACATTTAAAAGGGGAAATGATGAGTTCCTTTGGGGGCACCATTGGACTTGAGATGCTCAAGAGAAATAAGTAGATTTGCATGACATAATTGATGATATGGAAGTATAGCTCAGAAAAAGAGGTGCACAAATATCTGACCAAGAACATTCCTAGCTGAAAGTACACTTAAAGATAATCAGATCTGTTCCCCTCATCATCTTCAAAGAAAGGAAGGAACTGGCCTTAGACTATACTGATAATGAATAGCAGAGGCAGGGGGTGAACTTGGATCATCCTGTGTTCTTACCAGTACACCATATTTTCTTCTAAACAATATGGGACACAAATGAAATAGATACATATCTGTCCTTTCCACCTACTTCATTCTGTTTAGGGTCTCTAGCTTAGGATCTCTTCCTGAACTGGGCTAAATAGTGCTGCTCAGAGTGATGTAACAGTACATGGCATACAGGATGTGAATATGGACACCATTCAGGAGACTGATACCTCCAGGCAGAAATGGAGAAGTTCCCATAATTTTTCCTGGGTTCATGCACTTTCTTTTTACCCCAAGAGTCCTCCAATTGTCCAGTTTATTTTCTTGACTGTCAAAATCAGGTCTGCTCTAAATCCTTTCCGGATGTTTATCCACAGAGGAGGTACACAGGATGAAGAAATACTTAAGGTTCGTGTTGTTCTAGATGTGTTGAATCATCACAGTGCTTTGCTTAGCCTGGCAGACAGTAGAGGCTTAATAAATGCTTGGTGACTTGACTTGGTGTAAGTGGGGTACTTAATCTGCACCAAGTTCTGAAGACCCTTAAATGACAAATGGAGGAATTTATATGCCATCCAAAAGGTAAAGGAGATCTATTGGGCTTTCCGGGAAGGGGAGTGACATGGTCAGGTCTGTTTTTGTTTTAGGCATAAAACTTTGCATGCATGTGGAAAATGGTTTGGAGAGTATAGAGACAAGGCAGGGAAATCAACTAGCAGGCCTTTGTAGTGGTCCAGGTTATAACTGATGAGGGATTGAACAAGGATAGTGCGTGTGAGTATAGAAAACACTACAAAGACATAATATGTGTTGTGGGAGCAGAACTGATAAAACTTGGGCAAACATTTGAATATGTCTGGTTAGGGGATGGGAGGAATTGGGGGAGACTGTGAGGTTGCAATCCTTGGGACCAAGTTGGATGATGGAGCCCTCATTAGATATGGCTGAGTTAGGAAGACAAAAATGGGTTCAGTTATGACATATTGAGTTTGAGAAGCCTATGGGATAATCAGAAATGTCCAGTCACTGGTTGGTAAAGGAGGGCTAAAACCTAGGAGGCTAAGCCTGGGAATCATTTGCATCAATGATAACTGAACTCATGGAATTCGTGAGGCCTTCTCCAGAATTCGAAGTCACATAAGGATATAAAAGAGACATATCTTGGTAAGATATAATTCTTCTTTTTGTCTTCTCACTAATCCAATGAAATTCAACTCAAAGTTTTAAAAAATTAAAATCATTTCATTTTTCCCCCATCACATGTAAAAACAATTCATTTTCAAAGTTTTAAGTTTTAAATTCTCTTCTATCTTCTGACCCTTCCTCCCTCTCTATTCTTTCTACTCTCTGAGAGGATAAGTAATCTAATATAGATTTTACATGTACCATCATGTAGAATACTTTTACATCTTAGTCATTTTGTGGGTGATCTCAAATTTAAAAAAAAAAGAAGAAAAAGTAAAATTTGGTACGTTTCAGTCTGTTTTAAATTCCATCAGCTTCTTCTAAGAAGATAGAAAATATTTTTCATTATGAGTCTCTGGAATTCTTAGATCATTTAATTGTTTAGTTTAACTACGTAATTCACAGTTGTTCATTAAGAAATGTTATTACCATGTATAATGTTCTTCTGGTTCTGTTTACTTTACTTTGCATCAGTTCATATAAGTCTTTCCAGATTTTTCTGAAATCATCCTGCTTGTCATTTCTCATAACACAATAGTATTCTATCACTATCATATATCAGAACTTGGGCAGCCATTCCCCAATTTGTGGACAACCCCTCAGTTCCCAATTCTTTGCTACCATAAAAAAAGCTACACTAAATATTTTTGTACAAAAAAGATCCTTTCCCCACTTTTTTTGGCTCTCTTTTGGATACAGACCTAGCAACGGTATTGATAGATCAAATGGTATGGACAAATTCAACTCAATTTAAAAAATTATATTTTACTTTCCATCCCACCTTCTCTCCCACCTGCCTCTCCCCACTCATTGAGAAAGGAAGAAAAATGAAATCCATTACAAATATGGAAAATAAATTACTGTAATAGCCATGTTCCAAAAGCAAACAATAAAAAAAGCAATAAAAAGAAAGAAATATGCTTTAATCCTCACCAAATCCATCAGTTCTCTCTCTGGAGCTGGATAGTATGCTCATCACGAGTCCTTTGAAATTGTGTTGATCAGAGTTATTAAGTTTTTCAAAGTTGAATATCTTTCCATTACTGTTTCTGCAAAAAAATTTTTCCTGGTCCTACTCACTTTCCTCTATATCAGTTTATATGTTTCCCTGGGTTTTTCTGAAACCATCCCCTTCATTATTTTGTAGAGCAAATAGTATTCCATTATCTTCATATGCCATAATATAGTCAGCCATCCCCAGCTGATGGGTATCTGCTCAATTTCCAATTCTTTGCCAAGAAAAAAAGAGCTGCTATAAGTATCTTTGTACATATGAGTGCTTTCCTTATTTCTTTGATCTCTTAAGAGTATAGACTTGGTAGTGGTATTTCAAGAAATCCATAGTTTAATAGCCTTTTGGGAATAGTTTCAAATTATTTTCTATAATGTTTGGATTAGTTCATATGTCCACCAACAATGCATTAGTGTACCTATTTTTTAAAATCCCCTCCAGCATTTGTCATTTTCCTTTTTTCTTTTTGTCATGTTGGCCAATTAGAAGGGCATGAGGTACCAACCTTAGAACTGTTTTAATTAGCATTTCTCTGATTAATATAGATTTAAAATATGACTCATTCAACAAACACTCATTAAGCACCTATTGTGTATCGAGCACTGTGTTAGTTACTAAGGATTCTAAGACAAATGTAACCCAGGGTCCACCCAAGCCTGAAGTGATTTTGTGGAGCCACAACCCAAATTTTGGTTCAGCTTTCTTTCAGCCAATTGGGAATGAATATCTCCTTATATATACATATACCATATACAAATATATATGTATGTTATTGTGTATAGCAGGTAGCCCAGGACTATTCCCCTCCCCCTTATCTTCACTCTCCTTAGGGAACAAAACACATATACCAATAAGTAATTTGCTCATTATTTGAGAAGTGAGAAAGCACTAATGGACTCCAGCAAGAATTCATGAAAAAGTTGTCTTTTGAATGGAGTCTTAAAAGAAGATAAAGCCTGAAAGACAGAAATTAGATAGCTATAATTTTCAGGCACAGGAAGAAAAAAAATGTCAATAAACAAAACTTATATGGAAATGTTCAGTTAAGTTCTGGGATATCAAATGGATCAGTTTGGCCGTGAGGTGAAACACATGAAAGGGAGTAATGTGACCTAAGCCCTGAGAGGAAGACTGGAGCCAGAATGTGAGAGTCCTTGAATCCTAGGTTGAAGTAGAAATATCCCTTCCACATCACAGGGTGGGGAAAGAGACCCCAAGATCACAGCTACCCTGAGATATGGAAAATTACCATAAAATTTTTTTTGCCTTCCTTTTGAACCAGAGAAATTTGATTTTTTTTTCTTCTGTGGGATTTTTTACAATATTTTATTGTAAAATTTGGGTTAAGTATTTGGTCCTATGCTATATGTAGGTCAAGGTTAACATTTCTTGTCTTTGCGTGTCATCTGCTGGTTTTTGCATTCTTTTTGCAAACTTTAACTTAAAAAAAGAAATTGTATGTGTTTATGGTTTAAAAAGCTAAAATATTTTGGCATTATACAATACAATACATTTATTTCATGCATTTCTGACTCTGTAAACTTTTTGTGTCATTTACTTGTCTTTCCAGCTTCCACAAAACTCCCCCCCAAATTCTCATTTAACTTATTATATTAACTTGTGATATATTGGAACTGGGATAGGCAAAGACACGATGTAGAAAAGATATCTGTATTTTTGACTTTTATTCTAGAGTCAATAGGCAACCTCTGAAATTTTTTGAGCAGTTGAGTGAGATGACATGACCTGTTACTTATTAAGATGAATTCAGCATTGATTCAAAATTCTCTACATTCCACATAGCAATAAATAGTTTAAAATACATTTAGAAATAGCATGAATTTTGAAGATCATCTACTCCATCCCTCCTCATTTTATAAAATAGGAAACTAAATTCTAGAGAGAAGTGATTGGAATGTGAAGGTGAAGTGTGGAACAGACCACTGCAGAATGACATAGAGTATGGGATTGGAACATATCACTAAAACATGCCTTGGACGAGAAGTGAGTAGCTGGGACTCCTCAAGATAATGGTATTTGTGAACAGCTCTCAAGGCACTCAAGTGGGCAAGACAGCTTATGTGAGGTGGGGGGGCAGACTTGGGAGTGAGCTGGGGGACATCAGCACCACGGAGAATTCAGCTTATGAGGGAAGGCCTAGAGTTTGAGCATGACACTCTCTTTGGGGAAGGCAGCTCTTCCTACAATCCAAAATAGCTTCTACTTTGCAGAAAGTGCTCAAGCCAGCTTTGTTCATTCTTTCATTGATCTATTACTTACAGTCCAAATTTTTTTCTCCACCATTCCTTTGGGCATGATTACCTTCTTCCCAGTCCACTTTCTGGCTTCCTTTTGTGTTGTGGGGTCTTCCACTAGAATGTAAAGTCTTTAAGGAAAGAGAGTCTTTTCTGTTGTACATATTTGTGTTCTAAACCCTTAGCATAATACCCAGCCCATTTGTTTTTATTCAGTCTCTATCCTCATTTTTGGGTTCTCTTAGCAAAGATATTGAAGTGATTTATCATTTCTTTCTCCAGCTTAATTTTTTACAGATGATTAAACTGAGGCAAATAGGATTAAGTGACTTGTCCAGGATCACTCAGTTAGCAAATGTCTGAGGTCAGATTTGAACACAAGAAGATGAACACACTATCTATTGAATCAGCTAGCTAGCTGCTCAACTAGCTTAGCTTAGGCTCTATTTCACTTTCATTTTTCACATGAGGAAACAAAGGCAATATAATGGGAAGTGATTTACCCAAGAATGATGGATGTGAACCCCTGTCTCCTGACTCCAGAATCAGACTTCTTTCCACTGTCACACATCTGAAAGCCTAAGTCCAGAGAGTTCTATTTTTTTTTTAAACCCTTGTACTTTGGTGTATTGTCTCATAGGTGGAAGATTGGTAAGGGTGGGCAATGGGGGTCAAGTGACTTGCCCAGGGTCACACAGCTGGGAAGTGTCTGAGGCCAGATTTGAACCTAGGACCTCCTGTCTCTAGGCCTGACTCTCACTCCACTGAGCTACCCAAATGCCCCCTAGAGAGTTCTATTTTTTATGTTAGCCAGACACATTAACTCTCATTTTTAGGGGAAGCTAGGGCAGGGAAGGGAATTGAGGCAAGATTCTGCTAAAGTTAAAGCTTCCCTGTGCTTATAGGCTAAAGGACACTTGTAAGTATACTTGGATTACTGGACTGGGGACAGGAAGGGACTTTAGAGGTTATAATCCAGTCCTCCAAGTAAAGGGTACTAGACCAGGAGAGCCTAGACCATAGAGCCTGCCCAGGATGTATTGCCTAGTTCCAATGTACCTTGAGGTATGGTGAGTTTGCTTTTTGACATCCTTAATGGTCCCTGTCCCCTGTACCCCACTTTCCCCCATATCCTTAGCAAGTATTCCCTAACCACATAGTAGGTGTTTTTTAGAAATTGACAATTGTGTCAAAAATGCCTATGATAACAAAGATTATACTAACAATTGGGAAAACTGGGACAAGCTCTTGCAAGGAGCAGTGCTTAAGATAAGCCTTGACAGTGGTAAGGGTTCTCGAAGAGGCAGAGGTGAGAAGGCAGAACATTCTAAACATAGGGCAGACTGCATGCACAAAGGTTTGGAGGTAGGGTTTTCATGAATAGGGCATAGTCCATAGTTTGCCTGTAATATTATGCAAGATAGTAGCTAATGTATGATCAGTGTAAAAAGATGATTTGGAGCCAGTTTATTAACCAATTGATCAGCTAGTATTTATTAAGCATCTACTATGTGCCAGGTACTGTGCTAAGCCCTGGGGATAGGTAAAAAATCAGTCTTTTTTCTCAAGCTACTCTCATTCTAATAGGAGAGACAGCATGTAGGCAACTATATATAAACAAAATGTAAACAGCATAAATCATGAGTAGCCTCAGAGGAAAGACAAGATTGAGGAGGCCTGGGAAAGGCTTCTTGCAAAAGACTATGAAGGGCTCTAAAGAACTGCGGGAGGAGTTTGCATTTTGACCTAGAGATAATAGTTTATTGGGCAGGGGAATGGCATGATTGGACTTGTTCTTTAGGAATATCAGTTTGGCAGCTCTGCAGAGAATAGATTGGATAGGTGAGAGGCTCAAACAGGGAGACCAATTTGGAGGTTATCACCATAAACCAGGTAACGGGTTATGAGGCCTTAACTAGGGTATTGTGTGAGGGTAGAGAAAGGGAAAGATTCAAGATATGGTAAGTGGACAACAAAACAGTTGTAGGTGATTCTATGTGGGAAGATAGTCAGTGATAATGAGGAATTGTGGATGATTCCAAGGCTTTGGGTTGCAAGTATGATGGTGCCCTTGACATAAATTGGGAAGGGTAGAGAAAAGGTGGAGTTGGAGCAAGACTCTTAAGAGTTCTGTTTTGGATATGCTGATTTTGAGATGTCTATGGGACATTGAGGTAGTCACACCCAGCAATTAGGTGGGAGTGTAGAGACCTGGAGCTCTGGAGAGTAGGTCTGGGTATAGAGCTTTGGGAGTCATATGTGTAGAACTTTTGAATTTATTGGGGAATTAGAGGGGGAAAGGAGAAAGAGAACAAGGTGGAAGAAGAACAGGGTGGAAGAAGGGAGAGAGAGAGAGAAGGAGAGGGGATAGAGAGAGAGAGGGAAGGAGGGAGAGGGCCAAAGTTCATAACAAAACCCTGAAGTTTGCCACTCTAGAGAGATCAAGGACAGAGGTTACATGGTCAGGAAAGGAGTTTCCCCATCTCCTTACATCAGAGAACATAAAACCCAAATGTAGATACCAAAAAAGAAAATTTTCTGACCAAAGGAGGTCAAAAGTAATATGCTGGGAAATACATGACATGTAAAAGAAGAGGCCTAAAACTATCAACTAAACATTTTTATTGTATCTGTGTCTGCTTTGTTTTTTTCTGGTTGGTTATCCATCCTCTGGAAAATTTTAAAGTAAAACAAAAATCAAAAAAGAAATGCAAATATAGGGAAGGTAAAGTCCAGGATAAATAGGATTGAGTTGAGTGGCTTCTGGAGTTCTGAGTTATCTGAGCACACCTCTTATACTCCTTCCACTTTTGTCCTCTCAGTGAGGCTGTTTTGAGGATTCTGTCTTTACTGTTAAATAACTCTTCAGTAATCATCATTGCAAAGAATTAGTGGTGTCTACTAGCTAACCATTAATGGGAAGCACCCTGGACAAGGCTTTGGGGTTATGCTGCTCCAAGTGTGGAACCACAGGGTTCCCCAGAACCTAGGTTAGAAGTCTGGTATGGTGAACTCAGCTTCTGAGGGCGAATGTGAATTGGAGGAGTGGCCTAGAGGGCATCCTATGGGCCCCTCACACTAATTATAATGTAAAACCCCCTTATCCGAGATACTAGCCAACCAACAAACAAAGGAGTGTTTCCCTGGTGTTTAACATATTTACTGTCTATCTGGAGGCCCTGGCTAAGGGTAATTACTCTCTTAAATCCGGATTTTGAGTGGAATAAGCTGATCTAGACATTTCCCTGCCCTATGAGATCAGCAATTCTCCTTCCTTGGGGCAGGTAGTTTCCTCACACTCCTAGGTTTGCCTATGTGTAGTGTGTGTTTGTATCTGCGCTCATGAATACGCAAGTATGCTCATGTGGCTGTTTCCTGATGGCTGCTTTGTTGGTCTTCTAGAGGAAACAAAGAAAGTGTGTTTTTCAGGCTTCAGCTAATAAACCAGAGAAGAAGGAATGACCCAGGGAGCATTTGAAAGGTGGGAGGGGGCAATCTTTCACTTTTGAAAATCAGAGAAAGACATTTATGAGCCCATTGTGATATCCTGATAATGAAGCCATTCAGGAATATTAATCAGTAGCTGGCCTTAGGTCAGTCTTCAAGCTTGGTAGCTAGAGCTGAAAGTTTTGGGTTTGTGCTATTTTTTTAGTGGCTCTCTTCTTTAAAAAAAAACACACACACAACTATTTTCTAGCAAGTTTCAGCAAGTAGATTCTTTCCCTAAAAGGGGTCAAAGAATCTGGGTTTGTGTAGCAGCAATAAAGAGGAAGCGCGTCTTATCTGGGCAGGCAACAAAAGAGTGAGAGTGTGAAAAAGGTCCCCTGCAGGCTTTGCTCTGCCCTGCCCTGCCCCACCCCACCCCCAGGCCCAGTGGTTGTCTGCTACGCCATCTCCCACACTTCCTTTTATTCATTTAGTATAAACAGTCAGTAAACTCAAGCTAGAGCAAGATGGAGACCAATTGGTTTTCCATTAGGTGTGTGGGTACGTGGGGAGATGCATCCTGAGAGTTGAATCACCTGGTTAGCATGCCCCTGGAATTCATTTTCTAGCAACAGAAAGCAGATTTCCCAAGAGCAGTTGCAAGGGACTTTAGAAGAGTTGGAAGGGACCTTAGAGGCCAATAAGTCAAACACCCTCTTTGTACAGATGAAGAAAAAGAATTCGAGAGAGAAGTGACTTTATTTCCTAGTATTATACAGGTAGTAAGTAGTGCTACTTAGCATAATAATGCCTAGCATAATAATGGTTATTGTTATTCAGTTATATCTGATTCTTCTCTTGACTGAGATACTGGAGTGATTTGTCATTTCCTTCTCCAGTTTTTTTTTTTTACAGATGAGGAAACTGAGGCAAAAAGGTTAAGGCATTTGCATAGGCTTACATAGCTAGTAAGTATCTGAAGTCAGATTTGAACTCAGGAAGATGAATTTTCTTATTTCTAGGCCAGCACTTTAACTGAACCAGCTAGCTGCCCGTGGTTCTTATGGGGATTTAGATTTAGAGACACTGCCTTGAGCTGCCTTTGTTTCCACTGACTTATTGGGAGGCCTTTCTGAGTCACCCTTTTCTCAGCATTGACATACTGGGAGCATATTAGATACATTAATTACTACATGATGGGGACTCCAATCCCCGTGATCTTTCTATTTGGCATCCAAGTTACTACCCTGCATTCTGGGAAAAAAGGCCAACTTTGCTGCAGAATTTCTCAAGGTAGTCATTGATGTACTAGAACATGGACTTCCCCAATGGCAAACTCTGTGACTACTGAGCATAAACTGTTTACTGTTGCCTCAATTGAGCCCAAACCTGATTTCAGTGAAAGTCATGAAGAAAAAGAAAAATCTAAATAGAATTCTGAAGAGTCAAACTTTCCTAAGCTCTCTTTGGATGCCATGTCATAACAACAGAGAAGGCACTGGACTCTTGACAGTTCAGATTTAGAAGTATAACCTCTCCCAAAAAGAATTTACTTATGGGATGAGTCTGCTCTCTGAGGACCATCTCCACCAAGGACTGAGATGCTTATCATCAGGTGAGCCTCAGGTTAAAGCACCTTTCACCCTGTGTTCCCTAAAAGGTGAGAGCTTTACTGATTAGGGGGACCAGGAAAAGATTCTTAAAGGAGAGGTATATGAATGAAGTAGGCTTTACAGTACAGCTGAAGTTTCAAAAAGTCAAAGTTGGTCAGCAACTCTCAGAGACCATCTGTTAAGGCATAGAGGGCTTTTGACATCCTTTAGCATTGAAGATGACATGGTACAGCGGACAAGAAAATGAAATTTGTAGTCAGAGGATCTGGGTTTTAATTCTGTATCTGCTACTCACTACCTGTATAACCTTGAGCAATAATGATAATGAAGAGTTGTGTACTTTACAAATATCCCATTTTATCCTTTAAAAAACCCTGAGGTATAGATGTCATTAATTAGTGTTCTATCAACTGCCAAGCCAATTGCTCTCTCAGTTTCTTGATCTGTCAGATGAGAGATTTGAACTAGGTGCTGTCAGTGTTCCCTTTTGCTCTAAATCTAGACTCCCAAGAATGCAAGTTGTATCCAGTTCCAAAATATAACTTCCTTAATGTGTTAAATATTTCAGTGTTAGCATCATTTCTTTTTTCTCTGTTGGAAAATGCATGGACGTGCTCTTGGGTTAGTTTCATGAAAAGTCTTTCTGGGAAGATGGATTTTCTAAGATATTCCCACTTCCCCTCCGTGGCACTCTTGTCCCTACTCAGGCAGGTGAGTAGAGCTGATTCACAACTTGTCTTTGTCCAGACTTGCCTTCAAATACTTAACCTTTTTTGTTTGCTGAGGACAAAGAAAAGTTGTTGTGAATGTAGCCCTGGCTGTCACTGGGAAAGAGTCCTTTCAAAAGATGCAAATGAACAAAAAAAGGAAAAAGCTCTTTTCTGCTCCAGACTTCCTGATAGCTAAATGCTTTAAGGGGCTTTAAGGTTTGTAAAGTGAGGGCTTGACCTTTCTCTGCTGAGCCTCACCAAGTCCTGGAAGGCCTATCTCCATTTGCAGATAGGGAAACTGAGAAAAAGAGGGTAAGTGACTTGCTCAGGGTCACATAACTGTATCAAAAATGACTCCAAGCTTAGCACTATTTCCAGCAATTATATCATCCTGTCTTTTCTAACTTACTACTCCTCCCCACCATTTCTTGAGAGGCCTCAGGCATATTTGATTCACCTTCAGCCTAATTCATTCACCAGACTTCACTTCCTCACCAACTGATTTAAATCTATCCCAGCACCCTTTCCAGCCCTCCTTTCTCTCGGTTCCCTTCCAACATAGCAAAGTAAGTAAGCTCCTAGAAGATTCAGACAGAATTGCTTGCTCATATTCATATCCCCAGTCTCCCCAGTGCCTAGCACACAAAAGGTGGTCTGGAATGCTACAGGGAATATGCTTTTCTTCTTTGGGTTGGACTAAATGTTTATTCTAACTCTGAGATTCTGTGATTCACATTTTAAGAAAAAATATTTTATTGATGAAAAGCACATTCCTGTCATTTCCTACCCCACCCCCATTTGAATCTACCCTTGTAATCTAGTACAATTAAGGAAAACAAAAAATCTCTGCACCCTAGCTGCTCTTGTCAATATATGCTATGTCTTTCTGCCCCCATAGTCTACTAGCTCTTTTCTGACAGGTGAGGAGCATGTTTCACCATTAATCTCTGATGGTTCATTGTTCACTACATTGATCAGACTTCTGATATCTTTCAATGTTGTTCTCTTTACATTATGATTATTATTGTCCACCTCTTTCTGTTTACTTGGCTCTGTATCCATTCACACAATTCTTCCAATGGTTCTCTAAATCCTTTATGTCATTTCTTACAGTACAATAATGCCCCATTACTTCCATATATCATTGTTTGTAGAGTCATCCCTAACTAATGGACACCTACTTTCTTTTTCCTTTTTTGCTACCATAAAAAGTGCTGCTATCAAAATTGAAAGTATATTTGAATATTTGGAACCTTTCACTACATTTTAGACCTCCTTAAGTTATAAGCCAAGTCATAGAATACATGCATTTTTACAATTTTTTTAAAATTGTAATTATTTTTTATTGGAAAACAAAAATACAATTTGCAATGGATTTGAGGCAAATTGTGCCGTAAGAAGATTTTTAAAAAATAAGTGGCTAAACAAAGTTTAAAAAGCAAGTAACCATAGAAGAAAATGTTTTGTGGTATAGGACCAGCAGTACAAAATAATAGTGTACGAGTACCTGGATAATACACCCATTTTGCAATAGTGCAACTTTTAAGTACATATTGTTGACTGTCCACAGTCCACGCAGAGTTACAACTCCATACTTTGACTGTTTCCAGGATCATTTGAAACAATTCCAACTCCATCAATAGCCCATTAGCTTACCTGGCCTTGACTTCATTAGTCATCTTTGCCAATCCAATGAAAGTAAAATTAAACTTCAGAGTTAATTTAATTTGTAACTTCACATTTCACAGAATGAAATTGAGTGGGGAATAATGGGGATCCTAAGGACCAGGGAGTTTTTATTTTTATTTATTTTTTTGGAAGAGTAGTGGGAGGGACACTTTCCCAAGTTTACCCAATAGTAGATTGCTTTATTTTTTAGGAGTTTAGAGTGGAACATTCTTTTACATACTTTTCCATCTGATCGAATTTCCTTCTGAGATGCCTTTGTTCTTTCTTTTTTCCATGATTTGTGAATAAGACCAGCATCATTATTATAATTTTCTAAGAACTCTTTTGGTGGCCAGATTTTCATTATCTTTCACCTGGCCCCATGGAGTAGCTCCTCACATCTGATGAGGTAAATTGTTCTTTGTTTTCTCTTCCTTGGGAATTTAGTCTCCTTGAAAAAATGAGAATTTTTCATGTAAAAATATCTCCATTGACTTTCTAAGTGCATAAGCCAATGGAAATCAGTCCCATTATTTGATGGTCACTTCTAAGGCAGATGGGTCACTGTATATTTGCCAGTACTTAAACTAATGAATGATCCCAACTTCAAAACTTAGACTACTAAAAAGGAGAGAGACATTATTTATTGATTCAGACTAAATGATGTTGCTGCTTAGTTTGGACATTTGAAAACACCAACAATGCCACCAGAGCTTTCCCCAGAGGGCTGAAATACAGAGTTCTGACAACCAAGCTAACATCTACCTGTCAAGAATAATTCATTCAAATCTGTATCTTTTGGGTATCCTTTCCCTGCCTTACCATTGTATTTAAGGTAGGGACCTTCCTATTCTGCCTATACCCTGCTTTTTCCTTTGCCCCAGACTTTCTAGAAGGGGAAATTAAGATCTCTTTGCCTCTCTCCTTCTCCATGGGATTATGTCTTGAAATCTGTCTTTCTTTCCAGGAGATTTTGTGTTCTACTCTTAGGCTTCTCTGTCCCTTCTCCATTTTTGTGTCCTGATACCATTTGAAGTCTTGCCCTGGGTTCCATTATTATTAGTTGTTTTTTTTTGTTTTTGTTTTGTTTTTTTTTTTTACATTTTTAAACCCTTAACTTCTGTGTATTGGCTCCTAGGTAGAAGAGTGGTAAGGGTGGGCAATGGGGGTCAAGTGACTTGCCCAGGGTCACCCAGCTGGGAAGTGTCTGAGGCCGGATTTGAACCTAGGACCTCCTGTCTCTAGGCCTGACTCTCAGTCCACTGAGCTACCCAGCTGCCCCCTCCATTATTATTAGTGATTTCTCTAATATTTTCAGATTTGTACAAGGGCCAAGATAGCTATTTTGTTTTGCAATTTAAATGTAGTTTGATGACTAGTAAATCTTTCTGCAAACTCAGAAAGAATCTGTTAGGTTAACATTGTCCTTCACAGTTAATTTAAGTAGACACAGGATAGCATAAAACTTAGAAGTTGCTATCCTCATTACTCTCATCAGGAACTAGCCAAAGCCATTGAGGGTTTTCTCTATTTAGCAAATTCTTTGATCCCCCCCCCCCCCCCCACAAATAGAAAAATCATCCTTGACCACAGAGAAAAGTTCCATGGGAAATTCTAAAATTCCAAGGCTTTGGGAATATTTTTGGTTGTTCTGTAATAGAGAAAAAGTGAGAAGTTATTATCAAAAATAAAAACTATCTGGGGCATATAAAGGATAAGATACTGATGATCATATATTCAGAAACTAGTCAGGCTGATGAGAGAATGGAAGCTGCCTTAGTGTCATCTATAATATGGGAATATCAACATCACTTACCTTGCAAGGTAACCCCAGCCATTGCAAAAGCATTGAATAACAACAGAACAAAATAACAGAGATGAAAGGGAATAACACACTTGCCTTTTGCTGCCATAGCTCTCCATACTGTAAGTCAACACTAATTTAGAATATAACTCACTTGTAAAATCTTCTGAAGGATGATGGAAGTTGATGAGTAGCATCCTATCATAAACTAAAAAGAGGCAGTGGAGGACCAGAGTAGTATCATGGAAAGAACACTGGCTCTTATCTGGAGGAAACAGGTTCCAATCTTGTCACTGATACTACCTGAGCTACTAATGTTTTTTCTTTTCTTTCTCTCTTTTTTTAAGACCCTTACTTTGTGATTTAGAATCAAAGTCAGAAGAGCCATAAGGTGAACCTATGGCATGGGTGCCAAAGATAGCATGCAGAGACTATTCTGTGGGCACATATGCCATTGCCTGCCAGAGTTAGTTACTAGAAGATCAGAGGGACTTGGACTGAGTTGTTCCCCTTTCCCTCCCCACCAGATTCCCCACTCCCCTGTCCAGCATCCCATTGGAAGTGCTTTCTCCCTCCCCTATCTGGAGTAGGGTGACTGGGGAGAGGGGTGGAGAGAAACTCAGTCTCTGTAGGGGGGCATGCATAGCACACAGTCTAGTGGGGGCAAGGCACAGCACAAGGTCTCTAAAAGGTTTGTCTTTACTGGGCTAGGGAATGGGTATTGTGATGAATATTTTTCAGCCAATCTGAAATAAAACAAGAGGCAAATTTCCAGACCAATTTATTAAGAGAGACTGGTGTCTCTCAGCAAAACTGGCTCATTAAGTTTTCCTAATAATAGTAAGACAATTGAATGAGAGTTTTCTTCCTTTTTTATACCCTAAAATTACATCATTCAAGATCTCACCCCAATATTCAACCAGCAATCCTAGGTCTTAATGGGCAGGAGTTTCATTTAAGATGGATGGGCAGAAAGTACTTTTAGGATGAATGGGTAAAAGATACATTTTCTAGCAATGACTGGGTGCTGTCTCCTTGAAGAGGTGTCTCTGCCTTTTATTGAGTCTTGGGTGGTTAGGATGGTCTTCTAGCTGATATACTAAATCAATACCTTCATAGTCATGAGAGGTACAAAGACACCCTCATTCTTCTGGACGTACCTTCTATGGCCATTTCCAAGGCCTCCACTGCTCATCATGCTGATATACCTTATATGGTTGATAGAGTGTTACAGTGAAAAGAGGAAGTAGCTAGATTTGCTGCATAGTTAGAATTTTTTCTTTATAAAATATAATTGCTTTATTTCTATTAATCTTACTGTAAGTCTGTTAATCACCAATTAATCATTATCCCACCTAGTAGGCTAAATACCTATTAATTGTGATAAGGGGTCTTATTTAAAAAGAGTCAAGGGATCAGGGATTCTCATTCTCTTCAGGGTTAAATGATTTGCCCAAGGTCACATAGCTAGAAAGTATTTGAGGCTAGATTTGGACCCAGGACCTCCTATCTCTAGACCTGATTTTCAATCCACTGAGCCAACTATCTCTACCCTGGGGCCTCTTTATTTGTCTGTCTGTAGAATTAGGAGGGTGGAATAGGTGACCTCAGAGCATACCTTAAAATTCTATGATCCCATCATCTTGTCTTTAGTAGAGAGCTCAACTATGAACAAATAATGTAGGAAAATCTAGTTGAGGAGCACTCTTCTGCTTGGTTTTCAAAGTTCATAACAACTGGCTCCAGTCTATATTTTTAGAGGATGCTAGACAACTTTTCATTTTCTTTACCCATGGTATTCCATCTCCTGCCTCCATGCCTTTGTATTGGTTATTCACTATGCCTGAAATTTTCTATATTTCCTTAGAAAGACTAGACTTCTTTGGACTTTAGCCCCAGAACTTCCTCATCAAGAGGCCTGAGAATATTCACTTATTATACAGTAGCATCTCTACTTGGTGAAATGACTAACACAGAGAACTTTCTCCTGATGAGAGAACCACTTTGGAACCCAATCTCTTGGTATTTGAGTATAGTTAGCCAAGAGAGGATAAGACCCAGTGGTAGCCAGTGGATGTTATCTCAGGTCTTTTTTCCCAAATATAGCTCTTTTCATTGTACCACATTGCCTCCCAAAATGAAATGAAGAGAACTATTAACTGTAGACAATGTTAGAGATATAGACCTCTTCTTGGCTTTGACCATCACTTCCTCTATTCCCTCCCCTTTCTTTTTGTTTTTCATATTTCTGTACATGCCATAGTTTCCAAGAACTCAGCTTATGTTATAGCATTTGTTCTAATATTAATAAGGATTTAGACATACCTTGTTCCCTTGATGAGATTAGTTTATTTGTTAACCACTGGTTGAGGTTAACCTCTTCCCTCTTAATGCTCTTGGATTTATTTGCAGTGATATTTCCTGACATTGTCTTCAGATAAAATATGGAATTTGGATACTTAGTTTGAGAATACTTCTAAATAATTTCCAAAAATCATAAGACTTAGAACCAGGTGGAAAGAACACTGCAATGGTGTTTAGGAAACCTGTGTTCACGTAGTAGTTCTGTCATTTACTACCCTTAACCTTGGGCAAATCACCTTATCTCACTGATTCTGTGTCCTCATTTATATGTCATTGGATTTCTCTGAGCATTAGTTTTATTAACTGTATAATGAGGGGATGTTACTAGAAGAACTTGGGATTCCTCTTTGCTTTAGATATGTTATCCTTTGACTATTATTCCCCATCTTGTAGTGGCTGCTTTATTTTGTTCATTCTCACTTTTTATGGGGGACAATGAAACAAAGCTCCTAGCCTAGGATATCACTAGTACCTATTGCATCATGGCTCCTTCTACTGTGGAGGACTAAGCAATAAAGAGATTGTTCTTATTCCTAACCCTGAGGATTCTATGTGCACCCTTAAGGAGAAAATGTGATGAAAACGTGATAGTTTTTGAGTCAGAGAACCTGAGTTCAAAACTTGGCTCAGCCACTTGAGCTGTCTTGGTCAGATCAACATACCATGATCATTGGTTTTTTTATCTTTAAAATGTAGTCATTTTGGTTTCTTTATCTTTAAAATGTAGTCATTGAGTAGACTCCATGACTTCTGTTGTATCTTCAAACTCTAAAGCTTTGGTCCTTTCAATATGGAAATATAGTCTCAGGAGAAATGCCTTTTCTGGGTACAAAACCCAGGATTTTTTCATCTAAAGTCTATGGACCATTTTAGAAGGTCTGTAAATTTAGATGTTGAAAAAAATTATGTCTTTGTTTTTGCTAAATTCTAATTGAAATTTATCGTTTCCTATATATTTTAAAAGCATTATTCTGAGAATAATTGAGAGTCTTCCATAGATTGGCCAAAGGGGTTCATGAACCAAAAAAAGTAAGGAACCCCTACTCCTGTGGAAAGTCCCAATTCCCTGCACCATTTAATCCTTAATAGTGAACAATCTGAACTACAAGTGAAGTAGGGGGTAGATTCCATCTAGATCTAAGTTCTCATACTGCTGATCACAGGGGATCAGGCAAAGGACATGGGGGAATTAGAGATGAGGAAATATAGGAGATGACTGAGCTGAGGATCCAGAAGGAAGAAAGAATGGGTTTTTCTCACCTTTTTTCTCCTTCTCCCTCTACCCTTCTTTTTCAGAGGGCCTAAATTCTAGGTGGTTGACTATTGTGAAAAGTCAAGACCCCCAGCAGGAAGCAGACATTTCATTACTTGATAAATGACTGTGGAGATGTTGATAATCAGATGATTTTGCTCCAAAAAGATGACTCAATGTCTTCCAGACTCAGGTGTTTTTCCCAAACATTTGGGATAAGCAATTCATTAAAGTCTTGGTTTGGGATTGATATTGACTGGCATTTGACTCAGCTAAAGCCATTTAATAAGGCTTATTAACAATTACTAATATTAATTAACTAATATAGTTTGTTGCCAGAAGTAGCACCTTTTGTTCTCTGACAACTTATTGGGAAGCATTTTCTGAGGCTTCATTCCAGAGTACTGAGTAAAGAATACAATCTTTAAGAGCAGCTAGGTGGCTCAGTGGATCGATAGCCAGGCCTGTAGAGAGTAGGTCCTGAATTCAGATTTGGTCTCATATACTTCCTAGCTATATGACCCTGGACAAGTCACTTAACCCTAATTGCCTGGCTTTTACCACTCTTTTCCCTTGGAACTGATCCTTATAGTATTCATGCTAAGAAAGAAGGTAAGGTTATATTATGGATATATATTATATACTATAATCATTTAATATAACCTTTGCCCTTAAGGATTAGATTCAAATTATAGCTATTAGTACTAGGACTAGGGTGGAGGGAAAGAGTCATGAATCACTCATCCTCAATATTGCAAAGGACCACTGAAGCCATCTTGTCCAATCAGAACTTGAACAGGCATTTTAATATCCTTTGGAAAAGGCAAGCCAGAATTCATAAAAATTCCAACAAATTATACTTTTAATTAATAGCAACAATGAGACCATAAAGAATGCTCTGATTTAACTTATTTATTTTAAACTTTTTATATTTACCTGTAACATAAATAAACTTCTGAGTTTCCCTGTTGATAGCCAGGTTCAGGCTTGGTATAACCCTGAGTAAATCCTATACAGTTTAAATAGGAAATAATGAATGGAAGGAAGGCACTGGAATTAAGAGGAGTTGGGGAAGCCTTCCTATAGAAGGTGGGTTTTAGCTGGGACTTGAAGGAAGCCAGGGAGGTTAATAGTCAAAGCAGAGAAGAAAAAGTATAGGGAACACATATGGGGAACATTTATTCCTCAGATATGGGGACCAACCAGAGAAAAATGCCTGGAGCTGAGAGATCAGTTGTCTTGTTCACAGACCAGCCAAGAGGCCTGCATCATTGGATTAAGGAGTAAGTAGTGGATATCATGGTATAAGAATATTGGAAAGAGGACTAGGTTATTAAGGGCTTTGAATACCAAACACAGAACATTTTATATTTGGTTCTGGGAGCCATTGGAATTTAATGAGTAGGGAAGAATGATGTTAATCAGTGATTCTCAAAGTGGGTGCCACCACCCCCTAGTAAGTGCTGCAGCGATCCAGGAGGGTGGTGGTGGCCACAGGTACATTTATATTTCCTATTAATTGCTATTAAAAGTTTTAAAAAAATTAATTTCCAGGGGTACTAAGTAATATTTTTTTCTGGAGAGGGGGGTCTGCAGGCCAAAAAAGTCTGGGAACTGTTACGATTAAAAATAATAAAGACTGGGGGCAGCTGGGTAGCTCAGTGGATTGAGAGCCAGGCCTAGAGACGGGAGGTCCTAGGTTCAAATCTGGCCTCAGACACTTCCCAGCTGTGTGACCCTGGGCAAGTCACTTGACCCCCATTGCCTACCCTTACCACTCTTCCACCTATAAGTCAATATACAGAAGTTAAGGGTTTAAAATTAAAAAAATAATAATAAAGACTGATATAAATATAGAAATTAGCATTTTAATTAAAGCCATGCTGATAGATAAAGTCATTAGACCACACGCTTGTAAGAATTCAAAACTGCTGCTTCAGCCATAATTACCTCCCCTCTGCTCCTGCACCCAGTAGCTAAAAAAAGGAAGTTCAAAGTCACTACAGGAGTTTATATCCTTTCTCTTACATCATCCCACTTCCTGTCTACCATGAGGAATCATGGGAAATGTAGTTTCAAAGTCTCCCACATGTCCATAGATTATATATATATACTTTTAGATGGCATTTCCCAAATTTCACTTTTACAGAACCACTGATGTAATTGAACCCACATTTTAGGACAATCTATTTAGTGCCTGGAATGGAGGAAGAATTGCAGTGGAGAGAGACTTCAGGCAGATAGACCTACTAATAGGTTATTACAATCATCAAGTGTGAGGCAATGAGAACTTATACCAGGTGGTACCAGTGTCTGAGGACCCAAGGGAAAGTATTCCAGAGGTGTTACAGAGGTGAAATTGGCAACATGGGGTGGGAGATGCTGAGGAATCCAGGATGATTTCTTGGTTGTGAGTCTAAACCAGTGGTTCTCAAACTTTTTTGGCCTACCACCCCCTTTCCAGAAAAAATATTACTTAGCGCCCCTGAAAATTAAAAAAAAATATTTTAATAGCAATTAATAGGAAAGATAAATGCACCTGTGGCCATCACCACCTCCCTGGATCGCTGCAGCACCCACTAGGGGGTGGTGGCACCCACTTTGGGAATCACTGGTCTAAGGGATAGTATTACCCTTAAAAGTAATAGAGAGGAGGGCAGCTAAGTGGCTCACTTAGTGGATTGAGAGCTCAGCCCAGAGACAGAGCTCCTAGGTTCAAATCTACCCTCAGACATTTCCTAGCTGTGTGACTCTGGATAAGTCATCATTACCTGCCTTTACCACTCTTCTGTCTTAGAACCAATAAACAGTATTAATTCTAAGTCAGAAGGTAAGCGTTTATTAAAAAAGAGAAAAAGTAATAGAATAGGTAGAGGGAAGGTTTGGGAGAAAGATAACGTTTTAAGTTAAAATGTCTATTGGACACATGGCAGATATTAAAAATGTAGTAGAAATGCAGTTGGAGATGTGAGATTGGAGATCTGTAGAATGGTTGGGACAGAAAGGCAGACTGAAGAATCATCAACACAGAGAGATGTTCATTAAATCCCTGAGATCTGATGAGATCATCAAGTAAAGAAAGGGAGAAGAGAGGAAGATCTAGGATGGAAACCTCAGAGATACCTATGGTTTCTAGGATGAGTGGGATGAGGATCCAAGGAAGGAGACTGAGAAATGGTCAGAAAGGTAGGAGGAGAACCACAAGGAAATGGTGTCCTGAAAGAAAACCTAGAGAAAAGAATATTAAGGAGGAAAATGATCAACAGTGTCAGAGGCTGCAGAGAGATCAAGAAGAATCATGATTGAGAAAAAGTCATTAAATTTGGCAACTAAGCAATCACTGACAACTTTGGATCAAGCAGTTTTGGTGGAATAATGTCAGAAGCTAGATTGTAAAAGTTTAAGAGAGAAGATGATGACATAGTATCTAATGTAGATGTTTTAAAAAATCTTACTTTCTGTATTAGAATTGATAATAGGTATTGGTTTTAAGGCAGAAGAATGGAAAGGTCTAGGCAACTGGAATCAAGTGACTTGCCCAGGATCACAGAACTAGGAAGTGTCTGAGACCAGTAGATGCATTTTTGAGGAATTTAGCTACAGAGAATGGAAGAGATATAAGGTGATTGTGGGGATAGAAGAATCAAATGAAATTTTTTTCAGGGTAGGCAAGAAAAAGGCATGTTTGTCAGCAGTAGGGTATAATGACTACACAGTTGTACTCAGAACCAGGAAGGCCAGAGTTCAAGTTCTGTCTCTGATGTGAAGAGAGAATTAGACTCTCTTAGTTTATTTTAATCTAATCAATCATCAATCTTTAATTTAATCAAATCAAGAATTCCAAGTGCCCCTACTTAGCATTTGGTAGGCCACTAGGTAGGAGAGTTCATAAGTCACTTACTAGCTCAGACCTCCAAAGGTCACAGGCACTGACCCTTCCCCCTTGCAGTGCGAGGCAAATTGAGAGGCCCTGATGGGTTCCTATGAAGTGGGGGAGAGAGACAGGAAGCCACATTGAGAAAACTGTTTTAAAAAGGCAAGCCCAAGCATTCATTCATTAACTCTGTGTCACCAAGCTGAAGTGAGACTCTGGGAGGCAGTCACTTTGCCCTAGACTTGTCCTTGACTAGAGATTTCTAGCTGGAGAGGCTTGCTGGGTGAGTGACTCAGGCTGAAGGAAGAGGCTTGTGTTGGTGGATTACTGGCTGAAGATACCACCAGGACTTCCACATGGAGATTGAGACTTGAGGGAGATCTTGCCAGGGGTGAGCTGGACTTCACCAGATCAGCACTTAGGCTGGTAGGCAAGACAAGGCTCTGTCTCCTTCCTACATTTCCCACTTTCAATATCTCTACCTTGTTGTAAATAAAAGCTGCTAGCAGTAATTTCTGACTTAAGGGCTAATATTTTATAAACGGCAGCCACAATCTCACTTTTATAACCCACACTGAGTCAAAACTAATTTTAATTTTTACAGTGATACATATGGACTGTATGATCCTGGGCAAGTCACCTAAATTCTCAGTGATCTGGACAACTCAGTAAGACTGAAAATTTGAATAGAAGTTCTTAAACTATGTTGGTAGCAGAAGTTTCTCATGTGAGCTCCATATAACAATGACATCAGAAGTCTCATACCTAATCCTGACATTTTACATTAGTTCTTTTAATATATTTAGATATACATGTATATACCTGACCTTCCTCTGGAAAAAAAAAAAAGACTGACTTGTAATGATGGAGGGAGTTTCCTTACCTGGGAGTTCCCTAGACTAATGAAATCACTTTACCAATCCCCATCTTTTCTAATTCTCTTTGATGACCACAAAGAAAATCCTCCATGCTGATACTGAAGGAGTTTTCAATCACATTAGGCTCCTCTCTTCTTAAGTAATGAGCATCCCATTTCCCTAAGCATCCTAGAGAAAATTGATAGTAAAGGTAGCTCAGGGTACCTGAATTCCCCATCACACACATTTGCTGCCTGCCCTGGTCCAAAGTCCCTCTTGGGATTCACTACCTTTCCTGTGATCTCATCTCAGTGGGGCCTCTCCTAATGCCTGGAATCCCTTGGAATCATCTTACACGAGATCCCTAGCAAATTCTCCAGGTCAGTGTACTCCTTCTTGAAGACTTTTGACAAGTTCTACAAGGTTCCAATCCCATACCAGCCTGTGTCCCTATCTTCATTTGATCTTCTCTCTTCCCTGACTCAGCATATCATTCCTGAAGAGCTTACTCATTCCTTCTTACATCCCCCTCTTTGCTTGTCTCCGCACCCTCCTGCCTTCCAGGCACCAATGAGTTCTTTATATTATCTTGACTTTCCTTCCTTCCTTTAGTGCCCAAAAAGGAAACCTTACACTTTCTAAGGCTAGCTCCTTGACCAGTGAATGCATTTGACTCTAGATCTTCTTGTTTCTTTTTGGGGTCTATCCCATTAGTCTCTCCTTTCTCTTTATACTTCTTCAGTCTATCACCAGTAATTTCCTCCCTTTTATGGACAAATATGTCCTAAAAAGTACAAGAAAATACACTTTCCTTGACCTTGTTCTCCCACTTCTCTCTCTTTCTTTTTCCTGGCAAATGTTTCTGCCACCTTCATTTCACAGAAGAAGAAACTGATGCCCAAAGAAGCAGAGGGCCTTGCTCAAGCTCCCCCAGTTAGGCTGTAGAAGCACTAGGTCCTGAGCTCCACACTGCGAGCTTATCAACTCTTCTCCCATATTTTCTCTGCCACTGCTCTGAACCCTCTGGAGTACACAGTACAGATAGCCCTGGATGCCTGCCACCTGTTGGCAGCAATCTAGCATTTTCACATACATCTCTCTGCACTTTCTCTCCATTCTTTTCTTTTTCCTTTTCTCTTCCTTTTTCTCTTGCTTCTTCTGCCTTCTTTTCCCCTTCCCCTCCCCCTTTAAATATCAAGGTGCTATTAAGCTATTATATAAACTCAATTGTCATAGAGGTAGGGAGATGAGAGAGAGCTGGGGCTACCCTCACATCCAGGGTACCTGATTCCTTGCTCAGCTTTGGGGCTTGCCAACCATATGCCCTTGGGCTACATGATCTGCTGGGCTAAGGTCTCTTCCAGTTTTAAATCCTGTAACATTGGATTGTTTGTAGTGATTCATTAAACAAAGATGACTAACAAAGTATTATACCTGACAGAGCAGTTTAAATACCTGGAGGGGAAGGAATTAGCTTTCAACTAAAATTTCCTTCCCCTAAAAGAGTAAATGAAATCTGATAGCAATTTGGCCATTTTGCCTGAAAACAGTATTGTGCTAAGCTGAACTTGCCTACTTATGGAGATGTAAGGCAGTATATTTCAATGCAAAAGGAAGCAGATTTGGGATCAGAAGACCTGGTTTCAAATCCTGAACCTTTCACTTGTAATCTGTATCTTTAGTCAAATGACTCATTCTCTGTGGAACTTAGTTTCCATCTCCTTAATTTACACAATAAGGGAGTTGGACTAGATGACTTCTATGGTTCCTTCCAGTTCTCATCAATGATCCTATTGGGGATGAGAGGTGGAGGGAGGGGCAGCATGAAAAGGAGTCTACATTGATGTGGTTTGAACAGTGTGTTTTACTATACTATCTGTGGAGAAAAGGAATGCTGGGATACCTAGCTGAACAGATTAGCTCTTAGCACAGTGCCTATAATATAACTGACTAATCCCAAGCCCAAAGATATGGCTGGTATATCACCAGGGACAGAGTAATGGGGAACTATGGCAGGACCTGCATGAATGGTAAAGTGAAGTGAAATGGAGGACTTCCATCCCTGAATGTGCCCGCAGTTACACAGTCAAGGGAATTTGGAATGTCTTGTTTAACAAGATGAAATGATATCAGAGACACAGAATAGGATTCAATATGAAGGGAAAAAACCTCTAACAATGAGAACTGTCCATAGATCCATAGAATATGTCCAGAGGCATGGGCTGCCTCTATTGGGATCATATTTCCAATACCCAAACATCTTCAAATGGGAGCTAGGTCACATGTTGGCAGTAATCAAACACTGAGAACTGGAAGGGGATCTAGTCCAGACCCAATGACAGATAAGGATATTAATCCCAAATCAATCAATGAACATCTGTTAAGTGCCTACCATTAAGTGCCAGGCATATTAAGTTATATCACTTTGGCAGTTATGTGGAATAGGATTGGAGTGAGGGAGGGAGAGCCTGGAAATAGACGTTTGATAGCTAATAATGCCATAACTAACATTCACATAGCACCTGAAGGTTTGTGGGAGGTCTATTTAATGCTTCACGTGAGAGGTGATCCTGTATCAGCATGGGGCACATACAAGTGGAGAGAACAGAGCAGATATGAGAGAGATGTTGGAAAGGAAAAATGAACAAGACTTGGCAAGTCTTAGGGTGACAGAGAGGGAAAAGTTGAAGGTGAGTCTGAGGTTGTAAAGCTGGTGCTTTAGAAAGAAGATGCTTTGGACAGATGTTGAGAAGTCAGGAAGAGGAGTTGATTTGGAGAAGGGGGAAGACTCTCTGGGTCTGGGACATGTTCAGGTTGAGATGGATATGGACACCTACTCAAAATGTCCAGTAGGCAATTGGTGATGCGGGACTGGAGTCTGATAGGAATACTAACTATATCTAATTTGAGGGTCACAGACTTAGAACTGGAAAGGACTTCAGAGAACATTTGGTCCTAGACTTTCATTTTACACATTTAGGAGACCACTGTGTTAAAATGAAAATGGAGAGTGAGGGACAGAGAGATTTCAACTGAGCCTGAGCGGTAAGCTTAAAATCCAGACTGCAAGAATTTGGACTTAGTGAGTGGAGAAGTGGAGATGATGAATGTTAATAGGCTTCCCCTACTCCCTTTCTCCTAATTTGCCTATAAAAGGGAAGAGAAGTATGGGATTCTACTTTGTTGGTGTCTAGTAGGGCCAAGAAGTAGGAAGATTAGTTCTTTTTTGTTTTTAGGTTAGGAAAGACCTAGATATGTTTATAAGTAGCAGAGGAGTCAGTAGATAGGGAGAGAATGTCTTAGGGGAGGATAGATTTGGGACTACCAGAAGCAGGGCTGTCTATGTCATGTGGGTCAGTTGAGCAGCAAATATGCTATTAGAGCTTTGACCAAGAAGTTAGCCCATGAGCAGAGCCAAAAGGAAAAGTACACATTCAAGATGGCAACCAGATGACACCAGCATCTGAGGGACCAGATATCTGAACAAATATCTGAAAAGGTCTGAACTCACCAAGAGGCTGATTGTGGTGACTGGGATTGTGTTCTCTTCAGTCCCAGTGTTTTGGTTTCACTCTAACATGGCCTTCAGCATTAGCTTCAGATGGGGACAGCTCCTTGCCCATGATAGCCTGGCCTGTATAGCAACTCCCATGTCTACACAGCAGTGAACACTATGTCCTTTGCTTTGAATCTGGAGATTGTATGTGGATTAGACATAGTATGGAAACGTGTTCCAGGCAATGTGGTTGCTCTCAGGGCTGTGACCCACAAAAACTTACTCTGACATTTCCAGAATCTGAGATTTGGTCATCATGGGGAACTCCTGGGATGGCAACTTCCTCCACCTGTCTAGAGCTCAGTAGATTAGCTGCTGGAAATTGTCTGAGCCCCATAGAAATTGTGATTTTGCCAAGGTCACACAAATAGTAAATTATAGAGGCAGGATTTGAACCCAGCTCTATCTGATCCTAACTCCTATGTTATCCACCATGACTTTCATCTCATCTTTTAATCCTTTATTTGTACTTTCTCCCCACAAAATCTACATTTGATTATGATGCCTCTAATGACTTAGGTCCATGGTGTGGTAGATGAAATTTGAAATAACATGTTTGAAACAAAAGTTTGAGCTTCTGAGCACTTTATTAAGCAACAAATGCCAGTTGTAAAACAAACTAGGCCCAGGTCTTCTCAGCTTTGGCCCTAGACCGCCAGAACTGGAGGAGACAGATTTTTTATGTATTAAAAACAGTAAGACTAATTGATTAAAAGAAAATGACTAACCAAGTTACAAAATTAGGTAATCTGATTTCTAATTAGAGGAAATTAAGGGACTTGCCAAGTTGGGAGTAAAGGAGGAAAAAGGTGTAATTCCCTGAAACCAGTGTCTGTAAACCATCAAAGGAATATGGAACCAATAATTATTTGACCAGCACCAGAGCCAGTTTTTAAAGAAATCCTTACTTGCTGTCTTAGAATCAATACTAAGTATCAGGGGAAAGCTGAGTGGATTGAGAGCCAGATCTAGAGACAGTAGTTCCTAGGTTCAAATCTGGCCTCAGACACTTCTTAGCTGTGTGACCCTGGACAAGTCACTTAATCTCCATTGCCTAGTTTACCACTCTTCTGCTTTGGAAAATTTTTTAAATTTAAAAAAAAATTTAAAAAATACTAAGTTCAGTTCTAAGGCAGAAGAGTGGAAAGCCTAGGTAATTGGAGTTAAAAGACTTACCCAGGATCATACAGCTAGAAAGTACCTGTGGTCAGATTTGAACACAAGTGCTCTCAACTCCAGGTATGCTTTCTATGTTCTGAGTCACCTGGCTGCCTCTGGGGCCTGTCTTCAGATAAGACATATGAGTTGCTTGAGATGTATTATTGTAAGATAATCTTTGGATCTGACTGGATTTCTGGACTGCATAACCTAGGTCCTTGGTTAATGGTCTCAAAGCAGCAGGTAGAGAGGGTTCACAGCTTTAAACAATGCAATAAAGTTTTCTCACAAGCCAGAAATTGGACTAGACTCATAATTGAATATATAATAATAGTTCTTTTAAACTGAGCCAGCTCCAGAATGGAGTCACAAGATGGAATCAGAGTGATTCACTGAGTTCCCACCACCACTTGCTGCTTTAATTCCTTTAGCTGTCCAGCCCTATCATGTAGTACCTGTGTGATCTTGGGCAAGAGACTTCCCTTCTCTGGGTCCGAGTCTTGTTTTCTCTGTACAATAAAGGGTTTGCCAACATCTCCTCCAGCTTGAAATCTGTGATATAGTCATCCAATGATGGATGGACCTTATTTAAGTGTGATATTTAGGTGTGATGGAAGCATGACCTACATGTAGATTTCTAGCATTCTCTGGTTATTTATCTGGAACCTCAGGAAGTTTTCAAAAATAAACCCAAATGCGTCAGTTTCCACATTTTGGAATTTTCTTGAACTTCCACTGTTGAGATCCATAAAATTGATGACATAACAAATGGTTTCTGGAACATTTTAATGTACATATACAAACAAAAAGAACCACGCAGTTGGTTCAGATGGTACCATTTAAAGACGTCATTATCAGCCAAACAATCACTGTCTTTGAGGATTCCGTCTTTCTCTTAAACCACATTGTTTAGATATTATGTGTAATCAGGATACAGACCATGAAAACTCTCATCAGGACACGATTGACTTATTATACATGAGTTCATAGAAATGAGATTGAAGGAAATCTAGGGTTGTTTTCTTTAAAAG
The DNA here is from genome assembly GCF_016433145.1 of Gracilinanus agilis. NCBI lineage: Eukaryota > Metazoa > Chordata > Mammalia > Didelphimorphia > Didelphidae > Gracilinanus > Gracilinanus agilis. Next base: position 12,634,141 of record NC_058135.1, on the reverse strand, counting down.
TTAAGCCTTAATGACACTAATGACTTGATGAAGAGGAGTACATGTTGCTGGAACCATAAGGGGATGGGCTACTGGGCCAGTACCAGACCTGTGGTTTGGTTCAGGGTTCAGTTCTGAGGGGGGTGGCTCTCTAAAGAAAATGGGGTTAGATCCACTTTTCTCACATTCATTGACTCATTAAGCCTTCATCACAGTGTTCCAGCTTTAAATTATTTTACCTATACCTTAGGTCAGTGTTGGTAAAGTATTAGCATGAGTGTTGGTTGGGCATTTGGGGAACTGTTCTATTCCTCCTTTTCCCAGCCCCCAAGGACATTTTTGCATGTCCCACCCCTCTGTCCAGCCACCCAAAGTAAGCACTTTCTTCCTCAGCTCTCTGGGGTAATGGGGCCAGGGGAGCTCACAGGCAGCTTGAAGTTGCAATTTGGGCATGTGAACTTGAAAACCTTCATCAATGATGCTTTAGGTTATGGTTCACAGCTAGTTTAATCAAAAGAAAAGGAGCAATGAGGTATTCAATTTATAAGTCAAGTCACCTAAATAAATGTATTGAGAACTGTGCTCAGTATTGGAAATTCAAAGGAAAGGGAAGTAGGCAATAAGCATTTAAATAATGACTACTATATGGGGCAGCTAGTTGGTATAGTGGATAAAGTGGTGGACCTGGAGTCAGGAAGGCCTTTTTGCATTCAAATCTGGTCTAAAACACTTAATAGCTGTGTGCTCCTGGTAGGCCATTTAATTCTGTTTGCCTCAGTTTCCTCATCTGTAAAATGAGCTGGAGAAGGAAATGGCAAAATACTCCAATATCTTTGTAAAGAAACCCCAAATGAGGTCAACAAAGAATTGGGCACTACTGAAAAATAACTGAAAAAAATGCTCCAAATACCATGCTAAGCAGTTTTTAAAATATTATCTCCTCACAACAATCCTGTGAAGTAGAACCTGTTATAATAGTCATTTTTCAGTTGAGGAAACTGAGGCAAATAGAAGTTAAGTGATTTGTCCAGATCGTTCAGCTAGTAAGTGTCTATAGACTGGATTTGTACTCCAATCTTCATGATTCCAAGCCCACAGCTCTATCCACTGTACTACCAATTGCTTTTACAAAGAAAGGAAAAGGCAGCCCTTGCTCTCAATGAGCTTACAATTTAATGTGTGTGTGCATGTGTGGGTGGATGAAAAACATAAAAAAACTAAATGTGAAAAATATATAAAAATAGATACACACATATTTACACATGTGCATATATAAATCTAAAACTATATGCATATATGCACATTATATATAAACATATATTGATTATAGATCATCTTAGAGGGAAGGCACTAACATGAAGCAAAAGTGGGAAAGGTTTCTGGCCAAATTCTGGATCTTAGGTGAGACTTGAAGATATGAAGGAAGCCAGGAGGGAGAGAATTTCAAGAATGGGGCATAGCCACTAAAAGCCAACAGAAATCCACAGAAAGAGCTTAAGCAATGTACACAGAGACAAGAGTCCATAAAAAGGAATAAGGTAAGGTGTAAAAGGGATTAGATTGAGATAGGTTTTAAAAGCCTAATAGAAGATTTTATATTTTATCTTAGAGACATTAGGGAGCCACTGAAATATGTTGATAGGGCTATGACATGATGAGTTCTGGGCTTTAGGGAGATTACTAGAGTAGTAAGAGTTTGAGGCAGTAAAGTCAACTAGAAAGTTCCCAAGATAGTAAATGCATGAGGAGACAAGGGTCTGTACCAAGATGGGGGAAGAGTCAGAGGAAAGAAGGAGCCATATCTGAAATATATTATGATGATAAAATGGACAGTGCACGGCAAGAGTTTGAATCTGGGTGAGAAAAAGCAGTCAACTAGGCTGAGAGGCTTAGTGATGAGGAAGACAATGGTTCCCTCCATAGTAGAGTAACAAGGAAATAAGAGGCAGATAAGATGGTTTGGGGGAAAAGTTTCCAAGCTCAGGTTTTTTTTGTTTTTGTTTTTTAAACCTTAACTTCCATCTTGGAGTCAATACTGTGTATTGGCTCCAAGGCAGAGGAGTGGTAAGGGTAGGCAATGGGGGTCAAGTGACTTGCCCTGGGTCACACAGCTGGTTAGTGTCTGAGGCCAGATTTGAACCTAGGACCTCCCATCTCTAGGCCTGGCTCTCAATCCACTGAGCTACCCAGATGCCCCCCTAAGTTCAGTTTTAGACGTGGTCATTTTAGAATGACAGTGAGGCATCCAATTTGAGATGTCTAATTGACAGTTGCAGATATGAGTCTGAAGGTCAGGAGAGAGATTTGGGTTGGATAGGAGATTTTTAAATTATCTGCATAAAGATGTTAATTGAATCTATAGGAGATAATGAGATCAAGAAGTAAAATGGTATAAAAAGCAGAAAAGTCCAAGATAATGCTCAAGGGGATACCCATGGCTAGTGAGAGTGGCTTCAGTCAGGATTCAGCAAAAGAGATTGAGAAGGAGTGGACAAGAACAGTATCATGAAAACTAAGAAGCGGTATCAAGGAGAAGAGTGTGATGAACACTGTCAAAGACTGAGGAAAGGCCAAAAATTTATGAAGATAGAGAAAATATCTGGCAAAGAAAAAATGACTGGTAACTTTGGAGAGGGCAGTTTTTGTTGAGTGATGAGACGGGAAGGCAGAGTGCTAAAGTTAAGAAGAGTTAAGAAGAGAATAAGAGGAAAAGAAATTGAAGGACCAGTTGTAGATGGTCTTAAGAAATTTAACTATGAAAAGAAGTAGAGGTATAGGACAGTAGCTAGCAGGGATGAATGGAGCAGGTGAGATGTTTATATATGTGCCTGTGTGTGAGTGACATGGATGTTTATAAGTAAGGGAGAAGCATATAGTATAAAGGACAGATTAGATATAAGCGAGACAGTAGAGAAGATAGAAGTGGCACTCTACCAGAGAAGACAAGATGAAATGGGATCATGTGTTCATGTGGAGAAATTTGTTTTGTCATGGAACATGGTCCCCTCTTCATGTGAGATGACTGAAGGAGATGTTAGGAGAAGGCATTTAAATTAGATAATCAAGAGAGGAGAAGAGAAAATTCTTGGTGAATAGCCTTGATATTTTTCAATAAAACTGAAGCAAGGATCTCAACTAAGAGGCTTGGGGAGGAGAAACCACAAAAAGTTTGAGGAAAAAGTAATTCAAGTTATAAATGGAAAAAAGAAATCTGTCATAGGATACAGGATAATAAATCGATTAGAGAGTGGCCAAAGAACTGCCTTGCCACAATAAGGGCCAAGTTGAGATTATGCAGTTTTAAATTTTTTTTTATTTTTTTATTAGCCCCCCCTCAGCTTACTTTTGTGATTTTCTCCAGCTTTGTTAAATGGTATGTGAGTAGAGAATGAAGGTAGCATGTGGTTGAATTAGAGTTGGCAAGGTAGTGCTGGCAATAAGACAAGTTAGCAGGGAACTGAAAAGAAGCAGAGAATGTAGAGTTGTACTGGTTCACCTCTATGAAGTGGGGAAGGGAAGAGGACGTGTGCAATGTCGAGGCAATGGCCTGAAAAATAAGCAAGAAGGAAGAAATTTGAGATCACAATGAGAAAGAGCAGCATTAGAGGTTATGAGGGGGAAAGAAAGATAGAATAACAAAAACATATAATTAGGTAAAGGAATTTCAGTTCATGAACATGGAATTGGAACATGTATGAGAGATGGCAAGATTAAGGGTATGACCATCTTTGAGTGTAGATGATGTGGGGTGCAGGGACAGATCATGGGCAATGAACAAATCAAGAAATTAGGAAGTTAGGATCTTTGAAGTAGTATTGATATGTATGTTGAAATTTCCTAGTATGAGAGTAGGAATTGGAGGAGAGAATATGAGCTAGGGACTGTACTCACTGATGAAGAAAGGAGAGGATTGTGGAGGTCAGTAGATAACTACTAACAGAATCATGAATGGATGATAAATCTGGATAGAATGAACAGCAAAGGAGGAGAGATTAGTGAGTGATGGTGGTAGAGAAAGAGTCTAGAAATGACAATGGGGAGCAAGAAATATTCTAACTGCCACAAACAACCAGGGTATGAGTGAAAGTACAAAGAGTGGGGAATTCCTGTCTTATGTCATATGAAGTTAAAGTATGTGCTGGAGGGATCAATGAAAAGGCTAATCCAGGCAAGGACCCTGCTCCCAGGAAAAGCAACTGGTATGTCATTGTACAATATAACTTAGTATGTGATAGGTAATTTATTCCTACACACAAAGGAAATATAAAGCATAAAAGACTCAGAAATACACACTTATTAAAAGAAAACTAAACAACAAAAAAAGAGACAAATTGGAGGTTAGAGTCCATTTTCTTCTCAGCAGCCATCCTTCCCAAGAATGTACAAAGTACAAGGATGCTGATACATAGTCTTGACATGATGGGACCTCTGGACATATCAAATCTATAAGGTCTCTTCCAAGCCTATGTATCTTTTATATATGTGTATATATACATACTTATATATTAGCATTTTTGTTTTCCTGAGAACACAAGAGTAACACTAAAGAAGGCAGCTAGGGGTTGACCAAAGTTGAGCCCTTCTACCTCATACTAGCTGCAATGTTTGCATGGTTGCTCTGATGGTGGAATGGAACCAATTCTTTTTCTCCCATTGAAGTCTTGATTACATGATGCAAACTGCAAATTTGAAGGGAGGCAGAGCTTAAATATATCTTTTTGTTGAATTGATAGCATATCCCTAACGCATTGCTGCTATCGCAGAATGCAAGAAGACAGATGGAGTGCTTGGAATCTGACACAGACTACCAAAATACAAAGTCCTTTTATGTGGATGGAAGGAGGTCCCAAGCTGTCATGTTATTACCTAGAAGCAGGAATGGCAACTGTGTGCATGCTCCATGGGATGATTACTATTGGCCAATTCAATCTTAATACTTACTTCATGCAGCAACATAATAGACTTAGAGCTGGAAGGAGCCATAGTAATTATCTAGTCAACCCTGCTCCCAACCATTTTACTTACAAGGGAACTGAGGCATAGATGGCTTCTCCAGAGTCACATGAGTAATATGTGTCTAAGCCAGCATTTAAAACTATGACCTCCCACACTCAGAAGTACATTATCCTTATGAAGTCCAGTTGACCCTAAAAAAAATCTCTGGATCATATTTATGTGTATATACAACTAATATTCCATTTCATATTACAACTGACATGTACATATGTAATATACCCATGTATAATACAGATACATAATACATAATATAAAGTAGAGAATGGACCATGGGTTATTTATGCTCTAGAGAGAAGACTGGTCATTTTTCTGGGTATGGCTTCCCTTTCAATTCTTTCTGTTTAAATTATTGTAGTCAGTGTGTATATTATTCCCCAGAATCTGTTTATTTCTCTCCATATGAGTTGATGCAAATTTCCCCATTTCTCCGAAATCTCATATTGGTCATTTGTGATGATGTAGTAATTTCTCCCACTCACCCAAGATTCCATTGACTTAGGAAATAGGAGTTTTGATCTTTCTGACACTGGATAAACTTTCAACTGCTCTTCAACTTGACAAGGGCCCTGAGGGAGCACAGAACTTGCCCAGGGTCTTCCACCGGTATGCATCAGAGGCCACACTTGAACCCAGATCTTCCTGATTTAGAAGCTGACATGCTCTCCTTTTATTCATGCAGCCTTTCATGGCCCAATTATCTATTTTATCTAGCAGTGTGTTTAATCATTCCAAAACTACTGGCATCTGTATTCTTTTCAGGTTTTTCTTCCTAGCAAGTATTTGCTTTGAATATTTTGGCATTCCTAGGAAATTTTCTTCTCTTTTTAATTTTCTTGGAGGTTTTCTGATAGAAATTAAATTGGAGGATTCAAGGTCCAAAAAGGAGACTGGACTGACCCAAGGTCATACAGTGAGTAAAGGAATAAAGTCAGAAGCAGGATTTAAACCCAGGACCTCTGACCCTGAATCCAACACCGTTTATCCTGTTCCACACCATCAGTCCTACATTATGCCAAAACACCCTGGTCATAATATTTAGTTCTTCCAAAGGAGAAATGTAGAGCAAGTAACTTTTAACATTTATTGAATATGGACAAACCCCTGAAACCAATGTATGATCACTATGGTACATGAAAGGGAGAATATTCCAAATGACAGATAAGTGAGTCACTATAGGGACAAGGCACAGATTCTGTGGGTCTGCTTAAAAAAATAACTTCATTAATTTAAAAAAAGGATTATTTTCAGTTCTGAAATCTTTCTCTCCCTCCTGCTCCTCCCCAACCCTTTGAAAAAAGAGAGCAAGAAATAGGATCTCCATTTTAGACCTATTGTAAATTATATTTCCACATTTTAAAAACATTTAATTTTTATGTGTGTTCACTTTTTAACCAAGTCTAGTCACTGAGCTTGATCAGAAGCATTCTATGTCAGTCGTTCAAGTTCTCCTGTATAATAGTTTTGAATCCAAATAAGGGGATAGTAGGTATGGCATTTCATAAAATCATTTGCAGTAGAGCTAAGCAATTATCATTCCTGGTCAAAGATCCTCAGTCCTTTAGGAATGGGGTTCTGATGTGGTATTGGCCTTTGGTCATGCTTCATAAAATCAACAAATCATGGCCTTTTTATCCTATGTGAGGGTAAGGGAGAGAGGGCAACTATATGGGGCCTCCCAGGTGAGGAAAAACCTTCTACCAATACAGGTTGGTACCTTCCCTAAAACTTATGGTGGTCAAATTGTCTGGAGCTTAAGGAGGTTAAATCCCTCTCCCAGGGTTTCATGATCTGGGTTTGAGGTGGGACTTGCACCCAGGTCTCCTAGTTAAAAGTATGGTGCCTTCCCCAATGTGCCATGCTGCCTTTTTAGAGGTAAAAAAATGAAAAGGAAGCATCTAAAATATGGAGAATTGTCTTAGGGCCAATTTAGTATATGAGTCTATGATGTATTCTATAAATTAGGGAAAAGAAAATCATTCTTTGGAAGCCATTATTCTAAGAAGAATTTCTTTCAGAGAATGCGTAGCCATGCACTTTTAGTCATTCCACTGCCTTTTTTTAAAGGTGGAAAAAAGTTGCTATCCCATTATCCTTAAAATACATAACTTTGACTCTAAATTAATATCAGATTCTTATCAATCCATTGCTGGAGTTATGACTGAAAAGAAAATGGATGTCTGCAATGATTCATTCTTATGATCTTTGCATTGTGCTGGTTCATCATTAATAGTTGAATAAAACCTCCTACCTCTAGGCTTTTGCATAGATTGTTCACCATGACTGGAATATACTCTGTTCTCATTTCAGCCTCTTAAAAGTTTTGAGCTTCCTTCAAGACTTAACTCAAAGGCCAGCTCCTACATGAAGCCACTACTGAGTTCTCTAGTCCATTGGTTCTCATATTTTCTTTTTCTAACAGCACAGTAGAAATAATAAATATGATAGTTAACATATAACATAACATATAATATAACAATAACAATTTGATCCTTATGACAATTCTATGAAGTGCTATTATCATCCCCATTTTACAGATAAGTAAACTGAGGCAAACAGTGATTAAGTGATTTTGTTAGAGTCACACAACTAATAAGATCTGAAGTCTAGTCTGGAATTCTGTGCACTGCTCCGCCAATCCCATTTGTCTTTGTTTGAGAAATACCAGCACACTGTGGAAGACTTGAGCACATGCATTTAATTGTAAGTGCATGTAATTGTCATATTACTCATTGCAGTCAGCAGAAATTCACAGGGATTATGTTGGCATATTTTTTGAGAACAACTGCCACAATCATGTGTTCTTTCCTCCTTTTAATTAACTTATTGATGTAAAGGTGCTATTTTTTCCTTTCCCAATCTTTGGTAAAAGGAAAGCTGCTCGGACATAGTTGCTCTTTGTATTTGCTGTGTCTTGTACAAATATGGTCAGTGCTTAATAAATATTTGTAGAATATAATTGAAAATGAAATTCACAAAAACTAAAGTGAAGCATGAATGTGAACACTGGATGAGTCACTCTATCAAGGGCTTAGGGTAGCATAGGGTCTGTCCATCCATCTGCCCCCTTTACTCTCTTAACATAATGATATCTCCTCCTTTCCCAATCATTCATCATTGTGCATGAATCAGTCCTTATTACTCACTCTATGACTCCCTCCCTCCTTTGTTTTTTGAGTCATCCATTGCTTGGATCCTTCTAAGATTATGGTATTCTCTGATTTGTATCCATACAAGCAACTCTGAGAGAATGATGGTATTAAAAATCTGGATTTTTGTGTCTGGAAGAAGCTTGAGCTCATCTAAAACAGAAGTATCCTTGAAAGATTTTTAAAAGACCCCCAGGGAGGGAAGAAGGAAGGGAGACAATTTCAATCACATAACTTTGGAAATTTTATGTGAGAATTTGTTATTAACATTAAAAATAATTTAATTAAATAAAAGACCCCCATGACCTAGGACTCAGGGCTGTTTTATTTTTGATTCACAAAGACTGTGATTGCCTTCCTGTTTTCCTATATCCTCCCTTTTGAGGCTGTAGAGTACAGTAGATAGCATGCTTGATTTGGAGGCAGGAAGACCTCGAAAGTCACTTCTCCTTGCCCCACCTCAGTTTCTTCCTCTATAAAATAAAGGGATAGGACTGGATGACCTATAATTACCTTTTGGCTCTAGATCTGGCTCTTTATCCATTTACCTGCCACCTACCTACCCCCAGTCCCTCACCTGGATTCTTGTAGTAGCCTCCCAGTTGGCTATCTTGCCTCAAAACTCTATACAGCTATGAGAGTGATTTCCTTAAAATGTAAGTCTGACCTTGTTACACAGCTGTCAATAAATTCCCCTGACTCCCTAGTGCCTCTAAGATTGAGCCCCATTCTCTTGTTAATTGAAGACCTTTATAACATTGCTTCCACCTACTTTTTCAGCCTCAATACTCATTCCTTATTTTCATGCACATTGGGTACAACTGAATTAGCCTTCTTGCTCTTCCTTACATGACGCTCCATCTCACACTTCATCTCTGTGTCTTTGCATAGCTTCTAAGGAATTCATCCCCTTGTAACCTCTGCCTTTTGGAATCTCTGGTTTCCTTCAAAACCAAAGCAAGTTGCCTTTTACATAAGGCCATTTCTGCATATTCCCAGATGCTAGTGTTCTGCCTCCTCAAAAATACTTTGCTGTAAATATCATATACTTATTCTGTATATTCTTATATGACAACATATTGTCTTCCAAGATCCCTGAGGCCAGGGATTATTACATTTTTATTTTTGTATCCTTAGTACTATTGAATATTTGGTACACAGTAAGTGTTTAATACATAAGTGTTGTTGTGTCACTGGACAAATGTGTCAATTTTTCTCTTTCCTCTGAATGGGAATCACAATTCTGTAGATGTCCCAAAGCATTTTTTTTTCAGGAGAAGTCTAGATTTTGATTATTTTAAGGTGTTGGGATGGGGTTTGAATGGCCATCTCTTTCTATAGTTTCTCCCTCTTTAGTTAAAGATCTTAGTAATTCCCAGAAAAAGAAGCACAGCCAAGAGTCTGAGCCCTGGAATGGTCCTTCAAGGTCATTTGATTTGTCCTAGTCCTACATAGGAATATTCTCTACAACATTTCTGACAAATGGCTCTCACAACTTTTCTTGGAGGACTCCATTGATGGGGACCTCACTATCTTACAGAGCAATTGCAATCTTTGCAATTTCTTCCCAATGCTTGCTGAATAAAAGCTGCCGCATAATGCAGGGGTGTGGTCTCTAACCCTGCATCAGTAATGTTCTGAAAGCTAAACTAACTCTTCAGGCAATATTCTGAACCCAGAACAAAAAGATGTATAATTGAGTACTTAAGTATTAATTGATTTTCTTATATTTTGTTTCTTGGATTTGCCTAGATCTCTCTTATAATCCTTCCAGAGTGACAAAAGGCTATTCTCCTGCACCCCCTCCCACCAAGGGAATTGAACTCTGGGTAACAAATGCAGCACCTAAGCCCCAAAGCTTACTTTCATTGTCTTAGCCCAGAACAAGGCACTATGGGGCTGGCAGGGGCCCCCTCCATCTCGAAGGCTGTTTCCTGCTTGCAAAGCAGTGGCCCCTTCTGGGAAAGCTAAAGTATTTCAGCCAACATCCAGGATTTGGTTTAACATTCCTGTCTCTACGGAATATTCAAATGCTCACTCTCCAGTCAGATTCATAAAATAGACATTTTCCTTTCTCTGGCTTTGCTGTCTTTATGACCCAGTGAAATTCATATTCAGTGTCTTCTGGAAGGATGTCAGAGGAAATTTGGCTGTCAAGCTCTTTTAATTTAATACTGCCAAATAAAGGCAATACTGCAGTGAGGGCTTAACCAGGAGAAACTTACCCACTGGGGCTTTATCTTTATTAAGGATCCAAATTTAACTTGAAAAAACAATGTAGTCTTCCATGATGGGACTTCATTCTGACCCTAACCCATTTTTTTTTCATGTAGCCAGGAGACCCTACAAATATTTATGGCTTTCAAAAAAAAAATCCCTACAAGATTGTTTTATCTTTGCATGCACAGGTGATGATTCAATTAGTGTTGACAGCAGAGGCTAGGAAACGAGGAACACCTAATTTGTAAAGGAGAGGAAGTAGACTTAAATATGAGTTGATTTTCTTCTAGTCTTTTTGGATCCCAATGAATCTTACTTGCCTTCTTTCAAGTTCAAGTGTGAATGAGGCTGAAGGCCACCCCCTCCCCAGACTTTGAGGGAAATAAAGCTGTGGGTAAATAGGCAAATCAAGTGTTGTTGTTTTTTTTCTCTAAATTTTTATTTCTCTAGTTCTATATTTTCTAGTTCTTTATAATAATTTCCCATAATTATTCACCCCCCCCCGCCGCCCCCAATACTATCCCATCCCAGACACGGATGCTGCTTGTTGGGGTGTCTTTTTCCCCCAAGCCAACTCTAGATTAGCCAAAGCCTTCCTCCTTCCGACCTAGTTCCTGCATCTAGCCCACCTCACTGCTCATTTGTCCTCACCAGGGAAGACGGAAGAGGCAGGGAAGAGCGTGCAAACTGAATTCTGGAGTTTCTGTGATCTCAGGTTCTTGGAAGCTCACTGACAAGATGGAAATAACGTAGGGGTTTCCCTCACTAGGGACCTCTAACTAGGGTCCCCCTGCCGGCTCACCTACAGAAGAGTTGACTTGAAAAGGAGAAGTGAGCATCAATGTTACAGAGGCAGCTGGAGGGTGGGCAGAGATCTCAAATCTCAGAAATCTTGACAAGGGGTCCTTCATGTGGGCATTTAGGGAGGAACCGTTGGGCGGTTGGGTGGTCTCAGAACTGCCACAATTTTCCAGTATTTTTTCGTTCGTGGCTCAGCGGGAAAAGAGCGCAAAAAAACAAAACAAAAAAACAAAACAAAACAAAAAAAAACAAACAAAAAAAAAACCGGGTATATACAAAGATATGTCCACTAGTGTGCTAGGACGCGAGGTGGTTTAGCACCCGAGCAGGGAGCAGTTCTTGAGCCCCAGCCATCCACCCGGAGGAGGAGAGCTTAAAGCTGGGGCTTACCTTTCCCTTGCATTCTCTCGGAATGGCACTTTCTCTGTGGGTCTCAGGTGAGAAAGAAGGGAGTGTCCGCTCCGGTGGAGTTCAGGACAGGAAGTAAAGGGACTTTCCCAACCCGGCTCCAGAAAAATCCCCCTACTTGGCTTTTACCTAGCACCAGGCTAATAGTTTATAGTCCCTCTCTTCCCGAGCCCCACAAGAGCTCCCCGAGCCACATAGGCCCCACAGGGGGCGCCCGTAGAGCAGCCCCAGGGCCCGGGAGCGCGGGTGACCCAGAGAGGTAGAGACGGGAGCGAGAGACAGAGACGTACACATATCGAGAGACATAGCCACCTGGAGGGAGAGACAGAGGAAGAGTGGTAAGAGCCTGGGGGAGAGAAAGAAAGAGGGAGAGGAGACCGTGGGAGAGTCTGAGACCCAGGACTCCGGCCTTCCCACTCTAGGGAAGCCGCTGGGCTGTGTCTTCTACCTTCCAAGCTCCCCGGGGGGCAGTAGGTGTAGGCAGCTCCGGCGTCCTCCCCGGAGTCTCAGGACTTGGGCTCTGCCACACACTGCGAACAAGTGCTTTCCCTTCTGTGGGCCTCAGTCTCCCCCTATGTCGAATGAGGGAGGGATCCTTGGGCTAGGTGGCCTCCGAGGTCTCCAGCAGCTGAAAAGTTTCGGATTACAGCTGCGGCGGCCAATCGCAGCCCCTAGAGCCAGCCTCCTCGGAGCGGCGAGGGCGCTGTCCCCGGCAGCCGCTTGGAGGGGGCTCCTCCGAAGGGCCGGCCCAGCTGCTGTCCTCTTTCCCTCGGGAGCAGAGGCCCCGAGCTCCGAGGTGCGAGCTCGGAGCCCCGGCAGCTCGAGAGGGCAGGAGAGCCACGCAGCGCCGCCTCGGCGGCTCCGGGCCAGGGCCCGGGGGTGTGGTGTACAGGGGGAGGGGCGCTGGAGGGGGAGGGGCAGGACCAGAGGGAGGGGAGGTGCGGCGTGTTGTCCAACCTGCTGGCGTGAGGTGGGTGGTTGGCGGGGCAATGAAAAGGGCAGGCGAGGAGTTCCCCCCAAACTTTCAGCAACTCCTTCGGTCTTGGCTCTTGGGCTGGCGGCGAAAGCAGCGGCAGCAGCAGCACAGAGCAGTCACGACGATGGGCCTGGCCAGAGAGTGAACTGAGCGTCTCTGCTTGCCTGCCTGCCTGCCTGTCCTTCTGCCTGTCCGCTCTCCCTTCCAGGCGACTCCTCCTCCTCCTAGTAGTCTTCGCCGTCCATCTTCTTCCTCGAGAGCTCCGCGCTCCGTGTAGACAAGTTGGGGATCTGAGCGGGTGGAAGGAAGGGCTAGTCGGAGTCGGGACCGGAGGGCGAGGGTGCAGGGGAGAGAGGAGCGGCGCACTGGCCAGGTGACCCACACGCATCCTCCGCCCCCAGCACGCTCTTGGGCTCCCAGTCTGTGGGACTGTGTACCCCGGAGACCCCTGAAGTTCTCGGCAGCTCGGACTGGCAGGGGACCCTTGGGGCTCGCTGCGCATCTCCTGCAGCCAACTTCTGCCAGGGCGCCCGCGGCGCCAGAAAGTTACCGCGCGCCTGCCGGAAAGAGAAACGCCGAGAGCCTCGGTCGGGACGGAGCCCTCCCGACTGCCTGCTGGGACGAACGCCAATACGGCCAGAGATCTCCAAGCACCCGCTGCTGAGATGTCCGAGAAGAAGGACGGCAAGGGCAGGGGGAAGGGCAAAAAGAAGGAACGAGGCTCGAGTCAGAAGACTTCGCCTCCGGAGGGCGGTGAGTGCTGACCCGAGAAACGCCCCCTCTCCACCTCTCTTCTCTCCTGTCCTTCCTTTTCTTCTCTTCTTTCCTCGCTTTACCCACTCTGGGTTCTACTCTGCCTTCCCCAGAGAGCCGAGCCTAATCTAGGCGAACCGGCAGCGGGCAGATTGTAGAAGTGGCGGCCGCAGCAGCGCATCTGGAAACCTGCCGCTGTCTCCATCTCCTTCAGCCCGGCGCTGGGGTGGGCGTGGGGCTGGGAAAAGGGTGAGGGCGAACTGCGGCCCTGGTCCGAGATCGCCCTTTACCTTGCTGCCCTCCTTCTCCTCAGAATAGGAACCGAGCACTAAGAGCTGAGAAGGACCCAGTTCGAGTCCATTTTCCAGGTTTGGAAACTGAGGCCCAGGGAGGGAAAGAGGCAGGTGGGCAGATTGTAAGTAGCAAAGGCTTAGATTCAGACTCTAGGCTGCTCTCTTCGGGGCTTTGGCCGTAAAGTTGCTTCTTACGTGGATGCAGCGTTTTCTATTGAGCAATTCCTAGTGGAACCCGAGCCTAGGAATCGGGCCTCGGGGAATACTAAGGGGATGGTGAAGCTCTTTCGACGGGCGCTGGCTGCCACCTAGTGGAGACAGCTGGAAGAGAATGTCCCGAGTCCGTCAGAGAGGAGCCTTGGGATGAATGGGAGCTGGGCTGCTTCCCTGTAGGGTGTATGGAAGTGTCCGGAATGGAGAGGAGGGGGAAGGCCAACTGTGGCCCGATGCCTGCTCTGGGGCTCGGGGGATTTCTTGGAGCCGCAGCGGCCCGCCGAGATTCATTCTCCCCATCATGCTGATCAGCGACCTAGAAGTCTTTTAAAGTCCAGTCAGCCCCCAGGAAACCATTCAGAGCCAGGCTTCCAGATTCCCCCATCCCCTGGTTGAGTCTCCTTCCTTAAGCCCGGCGATGCGTTCACTTGAGCCCCACGAGGGAGCAGACCTCTTATTTCCCTCTTTCGGGTGCCCAGCTGCCTCTCTGATGAGGTTTTGTCCTCCCGCCGCTTGGCCTCCGGGACACCTTCTGGCTGCCTCTGTTGGCCTTCGCGACCAGAGAAGGTAGCTAGCTGCCCTTGTGCCAGTCAGCCAGTCTCTTTTTCAAAATACACTGTAGGGCGACCTCCACTGAGCACATCTTCCTCCCATAAACTTTGGAGGGATCCCTGAATGAACCATCCTGGGGAATGGATGTTTTTCCTCTTAGAGTCCAAAGGGAAGCTTTTATTAAAAACCTACCGAGCTAGGTTCTGGGGGAAATGGAGACAGTTAAGCCAGGGTCCCTGAGCGATCTACCACGGCTCAGTCTAATCAGAGGGAAGACCCAGAAGGGAGAGAACTATACTAAAACGAGGAGTAGGGAAGGACCTGTCATTTTATTAGAATGGGGAGGGGGTGGATTTCCAGGTTGGAAACTGCCAGTGCAGATCTGCGATTCCTCTGAAACTCGGATCTCAGTTGCCTAGGCTTTTGAAGCTTAAACGATCAGGGTCACACAGCTAGGAAAAGTCAAATAGCCCAGCCAGGTGCTCCTGACTCCCAGGGTGGGCAGGCATTGAAGGTGGTGTCAGTCGATCCAATAAGCTCCATTGCCTCTCATACTAAGGCACAATATTGTATGATCAGTGCATTGAATATGCATTTTAAGGTTTGCAAGTTGCTTTACAAAGATCTTCCAGGGGATCTTGAGAAGAAATGTGGGAGGTAGGGATTTTTATTCATCTCCAGGTTACAGATAAAAGAACTGAGGCTTTGAGAGCTTATGTGACTTGTCCAGGATCTTACATGCTAGTAATTGTTTGAGGCATCATTTGAATTTCTATCCAAAACTCAATCTACTTTGTTCAGTTAATTCTATACATTAAGAAAGCTTAAAACCAAAGAAGCTATTTGAAGTCTCAAGTGGAAAGAAAGCGCTTTGCCCATCCTGGAAAGGCCAGGTAGGACTAGATTGTAAAGGATCCTGAAGGTTAAGAAAAAAGCTTGAAATTTTACTCTGTAGAGAGTTAAGAACCACTACAGATTTTGAAAACAGCCAGTGTTGTTGGTGGGTCTTGGGGAGGTATGTTAAATTAGTTTGATAAGAGCTCAATGGAAGGGAGGCAAGAGTGGATGAGAAGCCCTCTTCAGGGATCTTAGAGTCTAACCAGCTGGTATTGAGGGGTGCTGTGAGTATCCAGGAGAGAAGAGATGACTGTGAGCTGACCTGATACCTCATGCAGATTGTTTGCTTTAGTTGGAAGTGCTAATTCACCCAACTGTCCCTGGATTGCATCTCCAAGCTGATCAGATGATCCATGCTACGATGTGGGTGGACCTTGCCTATTAGGCATGGACCAGTCTTGTCCAACTGACTTGTAGTTCCCTTATTGAAAATATCACATGCTTTGGATTTTGTTGGATTTCCTCATGTTTTCAGTGTGAGCACTCCTAATGGACATCCTAACTTCTCCTTGCCTCCTTCTCCTTGCAGTCTTTCATCTTTGTCCTTCCATGAATCCTCCCAACAGAGAATCTATCCACCATGCTAAAGGCTTCCCCTGGGACTTTTTATATAGTATGAATCAGGCTGTCTCTCTATTGTCCTTCATTTACTAGAGTATGGGCTCAGCTCTTTTCCTTTTTTCCCCTCTTTTTTTTCTTTTAAACCCATACCTTCTATCTTAGAATCTAGACTATGTATTGGTTCCAAGGCAGAAGACTGGAAAAGGCTAGACAATGGGGGTTAAGTGACTTGATCAGGGTCACACAACTAGAAAGTGTCTGAGGTCAGATTTGAATCTAGGACCTCTCATCTCCAGGCTTGGCTATCAATCCACTGAGCCACCTAGCTGCCCACCCATCTCTTTCTAGATATTCATGGCTTTAGGGCCACTTATCTAAAATTTTGATACTAGGTTTATTAGCAGAAAGCATAATTAGGTCTAGCCTAAGTTAGAGGGAAGCAGAAAATCAATGGTTTCTTTGAGATGGTCCCTCTACAGGTCCTTTCCCTTTACTTCCATGTAGATAAGCAGAAAGGTTTTGGTTTTCTTAAAGTCTGGAGAAAATGTATTTTGGCAAAAACGTGTCCCTTCACATGTGTCTGTATAATGGTCATTGCTGTCATCTTTCATTGACTCATCATTTCTGAGTGCTTAGGATAGGCGATAAGTCATAGATTGGCCTTTGGCAATTTTCTTGGTTTGCCCCTCTCCCTCCCTGTTTGCTCAGTGCCCTCTCCACAGTGCCAAGGCCATCTCCCTATATCTTGTGGTTCTACTGTCCCAACTTCCCAAGTTTTTCCTTCTTCATTCCAAGAGTATAATCCATGATATACATACATATATGGAATATGATGACCTTTCTTCCTTCCCCATGTATTTATGTTAAGGGGAACATTCCCTGTAAATATCAGAAGGCAACTATTATAAATTCATTGGAGCAGAGGAGGAAAGGACCTTAGAGAGCATATATACAAGTCAAGAAGCATTTAGTAACCATATGTACCAGGTGCTATGCCAAGAGCTGTGGTTATCTCCTTTTACACAAGAGGAAATTGAGGCCCAAAGAGAGCAAGATAGTTCTTCAAAATCATGGAGTTACAAAGAGCTCAAATCTGAACTGCAAAGTCAGGGTACACACAGGGAAGGAAGAGGGGCAAACCTAATATTTTCACTATCTTTTATATCTGCTCTTGGAGGCATAGATTTTGGACAGGCAAACTGAAATTCTTATGCCTATTACCCTGTTCTTATCTTGGCTGCCTGGGAGAGCACTCTCTGTCTGCTCCTTTCACAGCTACCATCTGATAATTGCCTATGGTAGAGCTGTGATCATTCTCATTTTACATATGAGGAAACTGAGGCCCAGCAAAATAAGCAATTTGTCCATGGCCATATATTAAGTTGAAAGCAGAGCTGGGACTCTTGCTCAAGTCTGCAACATCACAGGGACCTTTCCCTGTACCAGGGGTCCCAGGATTCTGTCAGTAAACACCCACCACTCCTCAGGCATGATGAATGAAATGACAATCCTATATCATGCAAGTACTTTTGGAGCTCCTTAACTGTTTTCTTGTCTTCCTGTCCTTTAAGTATGGGTATTCCATTGGATTCCGCCCAAAGTCCTCTTCAGTCTCTACACTCTCCCTTGGCAATCTCTTCATCTCTTACAGGGTTATTATCTCTATGTATACAATTACTTTCTCGTCCCAAAGTTGACATAGCCAGCTCTCATCTCACTATTTCACAGGGTTGCTGTGAGGAAGGCACTGAAGAAATGGGAATGATTTGGACCTTTCATTATATATATATATATATATCCCCATCCATCCTGGCACGGCTTGGTGGCTTGTAAATGCCTTAATTGAGGGTCTGCATCATTTAAAAGAATCTTTATATTTCCAGTGTATGACCTGCAGATAGTAGGTGCTTAATAACTGATGAATTCCCATTCAAAGTGAGTTTGTGAAACAATGGGGCACAGTGATTTTAGAGTCAGAGGGTCTGTGAGAGAATCATAATTATTCTACTTATTACTTGGCTCATTTGCGATGAAAGATTTGGATTTTTAGATTTTTAGATCATAGCTTTAAAAAAAAATCTCCTAGTTTTGCTGATAAGGAAGCTGATTTCTGGATATATTGGGTCCCCCAGCTGATAGGTCTTTGGGCTTTCTAACAGGGGGTCCAGTCCTCTGCCCACTTCACCATGCCAAACAAGAATGCAATCTCAGGATCTGTCGCTTCATCTTTAATATTTAAGGGGGGACTGCATGGTTTCTGAGATCCCACCCACCTCCAAACTATGACCCTGCAATACTATGAGTGTTTGCTCACATCTTATGACTGAATTGCTCATGTAATTATATCCCTAAACACTGAAGCATCCCACCACTAATGAATGCCCTCCCTCTATCCCCTGAAACTGGACCTGCAGAAAGACACCCAGGCTACAGTGCTGCTTCAAAACTGCCAGGACAGTGAGAATGGGCAGATGCCCCAGAGTCCCACTGGGCATCAGGTCAGACAAAGGTATGGCCAGATACACATCTATATTTCATTGGTTGAAAAGAAGGAGGTTTCCACTGGATGCCTGGGTTGGATAAGGGGAGCTGTCAGAGGCTAATTCTTAGAGGGATGATTTCTGAACCAACAACTAAGCCCTGACTGGTGTGCACGTGTTTAGGATCATTATCACTTCTCTGATCAGACTTCTGATAGGTATCAAGCCAACTGATGCTTTGACTCTATCCAGAGTAAGCACTATTGACATCCATGCTTCTACATGTCCACAGGACTCTGGAACATCCCACCCCTCCTGGATGCCAGAGCCCTCTTCACATGTCCAGGCCTCCAGGTTATTTGGGCAGCTCCACTCTCTATTAGTAAAAGGGTCAACATCCAGCCAAGGCTATCAAGTGAGGATGAATTCTCCATCAGACACGGTTCCTCTGATGGCTTGGTTGCTGTAGTTTCCCCTTAGTGATATTTGTTTGACTTTGTAAACAGCTTAGACTGAGTTAACTTACCATCTCAAACTCTAGAACAATTGTATCCACATTTGCCCATAACCTATTCAAACATTCATAAGCAGAAGAGGTGGAAAAAATGACAAATCGAGCCCTCCAAGTGGGTAGAAACTGACAGCATGCTCTCCCTGTGACATCATTGACTTCATTCATTTCTTCCTTAGGGTAAATAACCAGAGCCAGGCAATCTTGGGGCACTTTCTGGGCAGACACTGCAGGATAGCATGACAGATACTCAGGGCCAAGGAGTATTGCTAAAGAGGAGGAAGGAGGGTGCCGTGCTTTAATGTCCTTCAGTGGAAGCTTCAAATACAGACTTGCAGGTCTTTTGTTGTTTTCCTCTCCGCTTAGCAAAGATAAAAAAAGAGTTTACTCCACTGGCCTTCCCGATAAAAGAAAATAGGAACCAGGAGAAGCTAGGCAGCTCAGTGAATGGAGATCTAGGCTTAGAGACAAGGTTCAGATCTGGCCTCAGATACTTCTTAGCTGTGTGACCCTGGAAAAGTCACTTGACCCCCATTGCCTAGCCCTTACCACTTTTCTGCTCTGAAAACAATACATGACATTGGTTCTAAGATGACTGGTAAGGTTTTTCTTTTTTTTTTTTTTTTTTAAGAATAAAATTAGGAACTGTTTCACAGAGGACAATATCAGGAAGTATATGAGATTTAGGAGAACACATCAGATGGCCTTAAGGTTACAGGACACTTTCCTCCCATCATTGCAAATGAGAAAACTGAGGCAAGTAGCTCACCCAGAAAGTAGTCTTGAAGTTAGGTTTTGGAGTAGGTAAGCCACCTTAGAATCTCTGTGCTGTCATGTAGTCCCTGTGAAGCCTTGGGTAAGTCACTTTTCCTCTCAGGCAGAGCCTCAGTTTCCTCAACTGTAAAGTGAAGAGGTCAGAAGAGATGACCTTTAACTAGAGGTGATTTCTGACCCTAGGTCTCCTAGGTCTTAAACATTATTGCACTAAACTGCCTCCTTCGGAATTCTGCTATCTATTATTTCTAAGACTTGCTTTGGAAAGTTGAATTAGCATTTCAGAGCTGTCAGGGGGCTTTGAAGACTTTTTCACTTCCCCTTACAAAAGGGGGAACTGAGGATGAGAGAGGGGAAGGGATTTCTCTAAATGAGTTATCCAGTGACACAGTAGATTAATGGCTGAGCATGGGCCAGAACTCAAGACAATAAAGAGTAGTAGGTATAATGCTGGATCTGGAGTTTGGTAGGCCTGGGTTCAAATCTGGTTTCATACCCTTATCAGTTGTGTGACCCTCTTATTAGCAAGTTGCTTAATCTCTCTGGGCCCCAGTTCTCTCATTTGTAAGACAAGTTAGTTGTCCTCCCTCCAAAGTCTTTTCCAGTTTTAAGTCTATGATTCTAAAATACTAACACTTTCCTGGATTAGGGGCATTCCGATACTCCGTACTGATGGTCAAAGAGGAGGACCATAGAAAACCAACCATGATATTTTCCAACATAAAACTGCCTAAGCAAATAAGATGGGAGTTTAGTTTGATTGTTGTGTGCATGCACAAAAAATTGACTTGACTTGATTTTTAAATGTTACTCCTTCGGACCAGAAACACCAAATCATTGCCCACCAAATCATTGCCCGCAGAAATAAGCATATTTAGGCATGACTTGACTGGAACGGAAAAATGGGACCACCCAGAGCCATCCCATTAGCAGAATTGAATATTTTAAGCAGATGGAAGAAATGATAGTAATAATAGTAATGATGGTGATGATGATGATAAGCATTTATGTAGTGATTTAACTTCTGCAAATATCAGTTACATGTACTACATGTTGACAAGGAATCATAGGCTAGGAAGAGAAAACTGGTCTTGTGGCAAGATTGAGGACTGACAGGTGGACAGCCAGAGTGCTGATTGGCAGGTACCCTGTCAATGCCTGGAGATGCTGAAGGAGGTCTCTAGAAGGTGATTCCATATGATATACTATGGGAGGATATGGGCAAGATCTGCCCTCGATGGGAATACATAGCCATTCCCGGAGGAGCATCCTCCAGAATTGATGAGATGTCAGAACCACTGGCATTTGAATAAGAAAAACATGACTAACTGCATCTCCCAATCACAGTCTTGCCCTTGAGAGCTAATTACACTCTGTGCCCCTGCCTTACGGAAGTTGTAGACTTTCCCTCATTAAAGATGGCCCAACTACTTCCACAGTGACAGTCAGTAACGTTTTCCGAAAAAAATCTGCATTGAACTTTGTTTAAATAACGAAAGTTAAGCAATGCTCCATATATCTTTATCTTTGACAGAAACCTCTTGAGCTTTATAAGTTATGAGGAGGTTTTGAAACCTGAGCTCCTAGTAACACTTGAGTTGATGCTTAAACTGAGTTTTATCACATGGTCTTCATCGTTCTCCTCTTGAGGGATGACTCGAGATATCTGATAGAGAAAGTGGGTATTAGTGAGTCTTCCAAAGGGGAGGTTAGATGCTGTCCTCTCGTCTGATGTAATGGGATAGGCTCCTGCCTTGTTGGCTTTGTGGAATAAGGTGCAGGTGCAGGAATGTAAATTATCCTTTTCTCTCTATCCCCCTCATCCCCTTCCATCTCCCGTGAGATCCAAATCAGGTTGGGGAGAGGCTGGATTTCTGGAAGGGAATTCGGTGTTTTATTAACATCAGAGTTGTAACTGGCGTGTGGGGGGTGGATAGAGGTTCAGAGAAGGGGTGTGTGGTGTATGGGAGCTCTGCTGGGATGTGACTATCAAGGGGGAGAGGGTTTAAGAAACCACGTGGTGCTGCTGTGCTAAAGGACTGAACATTTGGGATTGTGGGGGAGTGAAGGTGAGCCAGGGTCCATGGACAAGGGGAGAAAGAAATACATCTCCAGCAAGTGCCGTTGGCACCCCATAGATGTCATCACTTACATAACTCACCCCAGTTACAGCTCTTCCTAGCATTCCAAATGGAACCGTACTGGGTGTGGTTTTAACCACAGGGCAAGTTGGTCATATTGTGCTGTGATCAGAGGAAACAGCGGGAGGAACAATATTTGAGAAGTCATTGGAGTTGTTTAGAAGGGGCAGACTCACATCTTCTTCATGCTTTCCTTAGCCCTAGAAATACTGTCTTTGCCACACTGGAACAGGAGAGAGAACTTATTTTGGCTAGAGAAAAGACCACGGGCAGCTAGCAGCTGGAGGAGCCGGGAGGTGGTAGGAACTAGGCTCACAGGTGCTCTATGGGAATGGATGAGTGATGGCCACCCAGAGCCATCACCTAACTAGAGTTTGATGCTCCAGCCAGATGCAAGAAATGATCGTATTGGTAACAAGGACGATAGTAATAATGATGATGAGAAGCATTATGTGGTGATTGAAAAAGAATTATTGAATGAAAGAAATAGACCATTGAATGCCATGGAGGGGGTGGTGGGGGACAAAGGAAGGAGAGAGAAAATCCCAATCCTAAAATGTCAGAAAACGATTGTCAACAATTGATGTAGCGATTTGCCATTTGTAAGGCACTATATATCATACGGTTACATGGGAATATACACAGATCGCTTTTTTACAACAATCTTAAGAGTTAAGTACTTTTGTTATCCCCATTTGGCAGATGAGGAAACTGAAGCTGAGAGAAACTAAGTGACTTTCCAAAAGTGATAACAGCTTGTAAGTGTCTCAGGCAGGATTTGGGTTCATGGCTTTCTTATCCATTGTGCTGCCCAGAGCCTGGTAGGATTCTAAAACAAAGCAAAACCCAGGTTCATCAAGGATTCATTTTGGAGTCTCGAAACCTATACAAATGAATGCTTCCCCACTGGAATTCTGAAAGAAAGATCCACGTTCTCTCTCCTTCTCCCCCAACAAACTGTACTCAAAATATGGGGAGAGAAACAGGTTTGTAGATTTTATATACATTTGCTTACATTTATGGTTGTTGTTAATCTACTGTTTATGTTTGCCATATAGAATTCCCTATTATAGGGACAAAAGTCATTATTATCTCTAAGGTCCATGCTCCCCTCTAACTATCTGATCCAGCTAAGTGACTGACCCTGGAGTCAGGAAGACCCGAGTTCAAATTGAGCCTCACAAACTTATTAGCTGTGGGACTGTGGTCAAGTCACTTAATCTCTGTCTGCCTCACTTTCCCCAACTGCAAAGTAGGGATAATAACAGCACCTACTTTGCAGGTTGTTATGATGATGAAATGAAATGATGATTGTAAAGCACCTGGAACATAATAGAGGCTTAAAAATGCTTTTTCCATGTTTCTGTCTTCCAATTAGGAACCCTGGAGGGCAGGGACATCTTTTGCCTTCCTTCATATTTCCAAAGCTTAGCATAACTCTTGTTCTCAAAGAGAATTCATGAATTTGGCTGTGATGTATTGGAGAGTGTCTTTCTCTCTTTTCATTTTGGACCAAGTGGCTATCCTTGTCTTTATTGTTGTCTAGCCACTATCTTTACTTCTCCTATCCAGATTATTATTACTATTAGCCAGATCTGGGCTTTTTTGCCTCATTGGTCAGCCCTGGATAAAAGCTAAGGATCAAGATAGTTTTGGCATAACTTAGTAACTGTTGACTGACCTTGGGCAGATATCCCTCTTTCCCATTCTCCTGTGCTTCCTCCCTTTCCTCCTCTGAAAAAAATTCAAGCATGAGATCATTTAAGTGAGCTCTCTGTCTCTCGCTGTGACTGCATGCAATTGTTTCTCCCATTCAGTTGACTCTTGCCTCTGTCACCTCTCTCTGTCCTGCAGAGGGCACTCAAGGAGCACCTCTCTTCCCCCTGGATAAATGCTCAGATATTTGATGCCATTGAAAGAGCTGAGGATGCCAGGTTGGGAGCTAAGGAAACTGAGATCTTGGGAGAGGATGGGATTGGGTAAGGTCACACAGAGTCCTCCATCTGAGGACTTCACAGATTTGCATTCCACCCAGAGATTGGGGGACTGAAGGATTGAGCACACATTTTAAAAAATCCAATATGAATTTCAAAATGGGAAATTCTCAAGTTTCTTTATCCTCTATGTTGGATATGGGACCCAAATGTACCTAGCCTGCAGCCCTTTGTATTTTTGTTGAGGGCAGAAGCATCTTTCCAGTCACTCACACCATGAGTCCATCACTCCAAGGTGCCCAACTCCCTCACCTCCTGTGTCTGGTGAGTTATCAGATATTGAAGCCTCAATCCTAGAGACATTTAGCAATATTAGGTCTTCGGGCTGACTTCTGCCAATTGCCTTTCTTTAAGGCCTCTCTATTGGGACTCACCAATGACTATCCCCATCATTAGCACTATCATGAGACTATTTCTCTTGTTTTGAGAGTTACAGAGAATTTCCCTCACAATAACCCTGTGATATAGACAGTCCTTAGGGCTAAGGTTAAGATGAAGGAATTGAGGCACAGGGAGGTTAAGTGACTTGGCCCAGAGTCACACAGCTCTATGTAAGTGAGTGGGAGCACCAGATAGTACAACCAGGTCTCTTTTCTCTCGCCCAGGCTATTTTCTCTTTAGTTAAATAATAGTGGCACCAACTTGGACATGCTATGCAAACTCAGACAGAGATGTGGGGCAGGGAAGTCGATTTTGAAAGGCTTGAAAAAAAAATCAGCGGCAGGTTTAAAAATAGCAGGGAAAAAATAGGTCCTTGCTTATTTATGGCTGTGATTTCCACCAGGTTCTCTGCCTTCTCTCTCCATCCTCTGAATAATGGAGTTAAAATCCCCCGCACAATGAATAAATGGGGCATTCTGAAGGCTGGGCTTGACCTCTTGGGGTCATCTTCCACCAGAGGGCTCTGATACAGTGACAGGCAGCTCCATCTGCTTAGAGTTTTCCCTCATGTCCTTTCATCTCCTTCAGGTTTTGTCACCACCTCTGTAGTGAAACTCACTAGCTGTCCTCCTTGGCATTTTTAAAGTGTCATTATGAGCTGTGGGGAACTGTGACTTGGGCCTTCCTGGCAGCTACATCAAGAACTGAAAGGTCTTTGCAGGTATTTGATAAAGGTGCATTCTGGGAGCTTTGGGATAAAAGTGAATTCTGGGGGCTTCCCACACTTTAGTTCCACACACCCAGCAGGCTGGGAGCTGCTTCCCAAAGACTGCCAGTGAATTACTTTCAGTGATCAGAGAGGTGGGACAGTCTGACTAGGGTTGATTTTTTTTCTTTTCTTTTTCTTTTTGACATTATTGGTGCTGGATGAAAGGTTTTTTAAAAATGTGTCTTTCTTTGTAAAGGCAGGATAAAGCAGGATCACAATAGGATCACAACAGGAACAAATAGACTGGCTTTAACTAGCTGAGGATGGGATGGAGTCATGGATTTGGCCACAGAAGGGCTAAGTCTAATTCTTTTGCCTGCTTCTTCCTGCTTGTGTGGCTTTGGGTAGGTCTATTTATTTCAGCCTCAGTTTCCTCATTTGAAGAATGAAAAAGTTGGACTAGACATCCTTTAAGGTCCTCTTGATTTTTGGTTAATTCAGTTAGTCTCTTTAAGCCTTATTTTCATCATTTATAAAATGGGAATGATAATACCTGTAGTACCTTGCTCTCAGGCGTGGTGGAGTACAAATGAGGCACAATGAACTTCAGGTATCAATAAAGGGCTTTAGAAATTTAAGAATTATTTTCATGGTTGCTACTAGCAGTAACAATGTTTGCAGCTTCGTGTGACATCTAATCAAGAGGAGGTATCTAAATGGTGGCATATCCAATCCCACAGACCTAGAACCTGTTTAGGCAGGGAGTCCAAGCTCATTCTCTTTTAATCACTAAAAAGCAGCAACTGGCTTCATTGTAATTAGCCCGGAACTGGACTATCCACAATAAGAACAACAAACTGACAACAAATAAACAAACAATAACAATAACCAGGATGGTTGTGGTGGTGGTGATAAGATTAGATGACTTGCCCAGTGTTTGCAATTGGATTTGAACTCAAGACTTCCTGACTTCAGCTCTATCCACTGTAGTACCCCCCAGCTGCCACTAGTAGTTTAGTCATAACAATCCTATTTCTGTTGAAGAAGACTCCAGACAGCCCCATGGTTGACAACACTAGTTGACAATGACTGGCACTTTGTTTCTAGACTCTTGGTTTTCCCAGGAGCACCTCAACAATGCTGTGTTTGGATGAACATAAATTGCATTCCTGTCATTTGGGTCAGGAGCTGGGATCTCATCAGTGTGAGGGATTAACTCCTTCCACAGGTTTAGATCAGCAACTCCCCTTTGAGTAGGAATCTGCCAAGGATTCCATCCCTGTAATGGCTTTGTAGGTATCAGTTCATGTAGACTTTGGTCACATTCATCAGTCCTTACAGTCTAATAATATTTCCTTGCATTCACATACCACGAAACCCTAATCCTAAAGGACCATCTGAGAGTGGGAAGGGTCTTTTGATATGCAGGTGGTGTACCTGCCTTTTGCCATCTTTTAGTGGATAGCTATCAATTAGTATGTTGTTTTGTTTTGAACAGTGGTATTGTTTTGCAGTTGTTTTAGTCATGTCTGACTCTGGGATACCATTTGGCATTTTCTTAAATGTTTCATTTTAATAACAAATTTCTTCAGAAGTTATATGATCCCAATTGTCTTCCTCCCTTCCCTCCCCACTCCCAGAGCTGATAAGCAACTCAATCTGGGTTACACATGTACCATTTGGCATTTTCTTGGCAAAGATACTGGAGTGGTTTGCCATATCCTTCTCCACCTCATTTTACAGAGGAGAAAAAGAGACAAACTGGGTTCAGTGACTTCTCCAGGGTCACACAGCTAGGAAGAGACTGGGGACAGATTTGAATTCAGAAAGAGGTCTTCTTGACTCCGGACTTGGCACTCTATTCACTGTGCCACCTTAGCTGCCTGTTAATCAATATAATGGGTGCTTTTTAACATCAAAGGATGCCAGCCTATCTGTATAGACTGTAGGAAAAGGGTACATTTCCCTGAGAAGGCGTGGCAGCAGACAACAAGAAGATACACTGCCAGGCAGCGGATAAAAGTGCCACCCTGTTGCCTTTGTCTTTGCAAAAGCAGTAAGTTGAGAGAATGGAAAGTCCAGGACTTAATGGAATCATTGTACTCATTAGTCAGGTCCACATAAGAGGCTCTGGGACCAGAGTGTATCTAATGTGGGCCCCATGCAAAACATCAAAAACAACAATAATAGAAAGAAGAAATGAAAATCATTTGGAAACGGAGGGGGATACAGGCCATCCCGGTCATCCTGTCTGCGAGAGAAACTGGCCTGAGAGTGCTTTCCGAGAATCAATAGAAGATGAATTTACTTCTCAATATTACTGAGCCACAGAAGGTAATCATTTGATCTGTTCTGGCAATGGTCCTTAACTGTAAAGATAAGATAAAAATAACAAGAGGATGACCTGTCTTACTGCCCATTTGGATCTGAATTCTACCCCACCTCCAAAAAGAGAGAATGAGGTGACAGTGAAAACTCCAATTAATATGATTATAATGATAATCAAAATGATTACAAGTATAATTAACATAATATCATAATGACTCCAATTTATAATGTTTTATGGTTTACAAATAATCTTGCATAATGAACTTGCTAACAACTGGTGTTATGGAATAAGAGCTACTTTTGAGTCAACACATGGGAGAGAATCCTGCTCTTATTTAATTATAGGAGTGGCCATTATTCTGCAGGGCCTAATTGCAGAGGGCTTAAAGGATTACAAGGTACTCTGCAATGTCTTGTTGATCCTCCCAATTACCCTGTAAGGGGAATGCTAGTATCGATCCCATTTTATAGATATGAAAATCTCATTAATTAGAATTAAGTAAAAGGTCCCATTTTACAGATAAGGAAGTGGAGCCACAGAAAGGGTAAGTGATCCATGGGCACATTTAAGGCAGGATTTGGAATCAGGCCTTCTTTTATAGCTGTGTTAGCACCACAGTGGATAGAGCCCTAAGCTTGGAGTCAGGAGGACCTGAATTTAAATCTGGCCTTAGACACTTTCTAGTTGTGTATCCTGTGGGCAAGTCACTTAACCCTATTTGTCTCAATTTCTTTATCTGTAAAATGAGCCAGGGAAAGAAATGGGAAATGACTCTAGTATTTTTGCTAAAAAAATCCCAACTAGGGTTACAAAGAGTCAGACATGACTGAAAAATGACTGAAAAACAGCAGCCATCACATTGTGGTCTCGTGAAGTGATGCTAGGAAAATGGGCCCAGACATTAGTTTCTTCATCTGTAAAATGTGGATCATAGTGATACCTACCTCCCAGGATGGTCATAAGGCTCAAATGAGAGAATGTACATGATACATTTTGTCAGCCTTCAAATGTGCTTCCTTTTTCATTGACAGCAGTGATGCTTAGGTTTGTGATTCATCCAGAGACAAAGCACTGCTAGATGTCTTTAGTAAATATGATCCCATGAATCACCTTTTCAAATTCAGCAGTTCTAATCTTCTCAAGCCTAGCAAGATGGACAACATCTGAGTGCCTACACTTAAGTGGGATGGAGAGGGATAGTTCTCTCTATCAACTATCCATCCAGCCATCCATCTATCTGTTTATTTGTTATTTGTTTTATCTATCTGTCTGTCCAACTATCTATCTACCTACCTACCTACCTACCTATCTATCTATTGATGCTTTTGCCTCTCAGGTAGTCTGAGACTATCACCAACTCATCATCACATCCCTGTGCAGCCTTCTGAATGCTCTGACATTTTGTCCTGGATTATCCACCCAATCTGTAAGGTGGCACCCTGAGGGCAAAGGTCTCCTTTTAATTCTTAGGTTTGGATTTTGGACTGGAGGGGGATTTTTTAGTTGGTTTGTTTCACTCAACCCATATAATGACAGTTTGATCCAGGCTCTGCCACACACTCCTTCTGTGATCTCAGACAAAGCTCTTCCTCTGTCCGAGATCCTCTTTCTTTTGAATGGGCTAACCTGGATATGCAGGTTCAGTTATCAGCTATATTCACTTGGTATTAACATATACTTGAAATGTGTCTTTCTCATCCGGGTCATGGTTGACTTCATATTCCATATGCTGGTTTCCTTTCATCCCTTCACTCCTAGAATACATTGACATTGTTCGTCCCCTACATCTCCTTTGTGGCTCCAATCTGGGTCATCTTTTTCTTCCACACATACAGAACTCTGTTAACTCCCAACTATTTTCTCAAACTTTGCAAAAAAATCTACTGCAATTAAGGAGTCAGGGCAAATCACTTTTTTCTGCCTCAGTTTACTAATCTATAACATGTAGATAATACATTCTTGTACCTATACATGGTTATTGTGAGGCTTAAGCAGAAAAAATGTCTATGAGATTGTTATTCTCATCACCCTCATCCTCCTAAATCTAATTCTGCTTAGAGGTAACACATTTTCTGAAGAGACTGTCAGTTGGACTCAGATGACCTCTTCTAAACTTCTTAGCCTTCCTGAGCATCCCTGCCATTTCCATTTTTCTTCCTTCCTCCCTCCCCCCCCCCCCCCTCTCTCTCTCTC